>NC_082703.1:6320145-6620145 GCF_949987515.2 Delphinus delphis | reverse complement strand
GCCAAATATCAGATCTGGGCAGAATACTAAGGCCAAAGTGGCCTCTGGTCCGTCTTGAACTTATTCTTGTCTACGTTGATTTCTTTTTTTTTTTTTTTACAAGAAGAATGTATTTCTTTCATGATTGAACAGATATTTCTATTAAAATCACACACACAAAAACTAGCACCCCATCTTCGAAAAACAAAAAAACAGATGGGCGAGAACATTGGATTGAAACTCTAAGTAGTTCTCAACCTTAGTGAATAGTGGGTGTTATTTGGTTATTATCTGATGCTACATTCTATGGTCTGAGAGCTTGCAGTCCACTCAAGGATCAGCGTGACCCATGGCGCCTCCCACTCAGGAGTCCCTGATGGAGTCAGCTGTTTACCCAGCATCAGACTGCCCTCCCTCCACACCATGATTTGAAGCATTGCAGAGGCAGTGTCTTGAACACAGATCTGACTACCTCAAGCGCCCGTGCAAAGCTTGCTAGGACTTCTTTCACTGACAGGATAAAGCCTAATCCCTGGAGGGACATTTAGCATCTTCCAAAGGATGTCCCCACCCTACCTCTTCACTCCATCCTTCCCCTGCAAACCATGCTCCTGGCACCCTGGACTCTGCTCCTCTGTTCCCTTCACCTCAAGTTCTCTTCCTGGTGAACTTGTATTCGCCCTTCAAGATCCGGTGCCAACATCGCCCCCTCAGTGTAATTCTCTTCCCCCGCATCCCAGCAGAATTCATCTGTCCGTGCTGCCTGCTTAGACAGAGAGGTCCCCTCCCCAGTCTGCAAATTCCTGAACATAGTTACCACATCATTGTCACCGTTCATCCCAAGCCCCCTGCACGTAGCAAATCGTCCTTCCAGCAAACAGAAGGACCTTAGCAAACGGTGAAAGAAAGAATGAATAGATGAGTATAGACCACTGGTCCCAATTTTTCGTGTGAATTTTACGCCCACCCCTTGATATTCATGGAAATGTTCTGAACAGATTGCAAAGCCAGAGCTGGGAATCACTGGACCGTTGGTTTTCAAGCCCCATTCTCCGGAGACCCCAAGTTCAAGGCAGTGACCGAGGGCAGCTGTGAGGTCCCAGGAGAAGCAGGGGCCTCCCAACTCAGTTATTTGGTACAGCACAGACCCTCACTGGTCCTTATGTGCAGGATCCCAGGGAGAGTGTGTATGTAGTATTCCTTTTCATATTGTTTTCCTGTATAGTTTATTACAAGACACTAAATAGAGCTACCTGTGCTATACAGTAGGACCTGTTTATCTATTTTATATATAGTAGATTGTATCTGCTAATCCCAAACTCCAAATTTATCCCTCCCCCTCCTTTCCTATTTGGTAACCATAAGTTTGTTTTCTATGTCTGTGAGTCTGTTTCTGTTTTGTAAATAAGTTCATTCATATTATTTTTTAGATTCCACACATGAGTGATATCATATGACATTTGTCTTTCTGTCTGACTTACTTTACTTGGTATGATAACCTCTAGGTCCATCCATGTTGCTGCAAATGGCATTATTTCATTCTTTTTTATGGCTGAGTAATATTCCATTGTAAATATGTACCACGTCTTCTTTACCCATTCATCTGTCAATGGACATTCAGGTTGCTTCCATGTCTTGGCTATTGTAAATAGTGCTGCTATGAACATTGTATGCATGTACCTTTTTGAATTACAATTTTCGTATTTTCCAGATATATGCCCAGGAGTGGGATTGCAGAATCATATGGTAGCTCTATTTTTAGTTTTTTGAGGCACTTCCATACTGTTTTCCATAGCGGCTGCACCAATTTAAATTCCCCCTAACAGTGTAGGAGGGTTCCGTTTTCTCCACTCCCTCTCCAGGATTTATTGTTTGTAGACTTTTTGATGATGGCCATTCTGACCAATGTGCAGTGGTACCTCATTATGGTTTTGATTTGTATTTCTCCAATAATTAGCGATGTTGAGCATTTTTTCACGTGTCTGTTGGCCATCTGTAGGTCTTCTTTGGAGGAATGTCTATGTAGGTCTTCTACCCATTTTTTTGATTGGGTTATTTGTTTTTGTTGTTATTGAATTGTATGAGCTGTTTGTATCTTTAGGAAATTAAGCCCTTGTCAGTCCAGTTTTGCCTGCTTTTAAACTTCATACAAGTTGAATCCTAGAATATGTGTCCTTTTGTGTCTGTCTCCTTTCATTTAACCTCATATCTGAAGTTTCACCCATGTTACTGTGTGTTTTCTTTAGTTGTTAAAACAGCCAAATAAAATACTAGGGAAGAAAAGAATTTAGAAACATGTGTAGTAGTATTAGCTGAGTCTCGGGCAGTCTGTAGACTGTAAGCTCCTTGAGAGTAAAAATGATGTCTTATTCATTTTTTTCTATTTTCATCCCTTAAAATTATGCCTAGCTCATAATCAGGGCTCGACAATTTTTTGGTTGAATTGAAAATTATTATTATTGCATAGACCATCTGGCCTTTTATCCTGAGTTTTTGGGGTTTTTTTAATCCACAGCCTAATTGCCCCTCCAACCCCATCTCCCCAACACAAGCCTGCCTGGATGGACTCTGCCCTTTGTCTTTCCTCTCCAGGCTGTGCACAGGCTCTGTCCCCGGTTTTGGCTCTGTTACTTCCCTCTCCAGACACTAGAATGACTCACTGGGGTGGAAAGAAGGGAGCAGGGAAGGAGTATGGCTGAGTGGCTCAAAGATCTAGACAGAAAACTGTCAGTAGAGGATCGTGGCCGGGCCAGGAGAAGAGCTGGAAGCAGCCTAGATGCAGTGGTCAGACAGGAGACAGAGGCAGGCCCGGTGAGGGCTCCCCACCCGGCCTGGGCTCCAGACACCAGCTCCGTGGAGCTCCCTGGTGTGGGTCTTTCCTCCTGGGTGTGCACCGCGGCCAAGTTCAGAGCTCACCCCAGCTGTCAGGGAACACTGTCACTCCAGCTGTTACTGAGCAATGGATTCCTGTTGCCAAGATATGGATTTGGTTTTAATAACAGTTAGTGCAAACACTGTAAATTTACTGCTGCGAGAGAGAGTTTTTGAAAACGTCCACTCTGGCTATAATTTTTCAGCCGTGCCAGCTGTTTGCGCTCAGCTCATACCTGACGTGGTGCTTTGAAATAGCAATCACTGTATTTATAAGAAGGCGAGGACTCATAAATATGTCACAAGTGGAATATACAACGCCATATTTCACCATTTTCTATTTCAAAATTGTGAGTTATGACTGCAGAAATGCACGCCCATTAAAGGTGATATGATGTATTTTCTGCCCTGTTCAGGAGTCCATCCATCATTCAGACAATAAAGAAAACCGCACTTACTTTTTTCATGTCGTCTGTAATTTATGATCCCCAAAAAGCTGTAACCTTTTGGCAGGCTTTGCAGAAACCACTGCACTGTTAGCAACTAAATAACCTTTTATAAGGTTTTAAGTGTGTTGCTACAGTCTCAGTGCACTTGCTGTATTGATCCAGAAGATCTTGGGGGAAAAAAAAAGGAGTGGGAGGAATGGAGGAAGATGATCTATAAGCAGATCGATAACGGCATATAGATTGTTGAAAGATGCTTCTAATGATTTTTGCCAGCCATCATCTTTCAGCACGCCACGCCCCATCTCTTAGGCTTCGGTCCTGGCTGGAATTGATTGACCTTGCTTTTTTGCTCCCTCCCTCCCTCCTATTGAGCAGCCAGATGGGGGAGAAGCAGAACGAATTGGCCACCACAGGCTCTTTGCAGAAAAGCTCTGAGAATCACAGGGCTGGAAGGTGCCGTCAAGACTAGCTCAGTGCCCAGATGAGGAAACCGAGGCCAGCCAAGCGGCTGTGACTTGCCCAAGGTCAGGTGGCGATTTAGGAGCAGAGCTCTGATGCAGGTTCCTGGTTTTCAGCCCATGCTTTCCCCAACTCTTCCACTCCGCCGTCTCATGTTTACCCTGGAGGAAGAGGGTGTGCCCGGAGCAGGTGAAGGCATTTCTGCTGAGCTCCACGGACCCAATAAATCTGTCTGGCAGTGAGGTGTAGTGGGAAGATGATGAGCTTGGAAATCAGACAGAACCGGACTGAAACCGGACCCACCTCTCACTCCCGTTGGCAATAACCAGCCCATCTGGGTCTCTGCTACTCCACCTGCAAGATGGCATAATCCACCTTGTAAGGTGGTGGGAAAGATTAGATCTGGTGTCTGGGTGACACCAAGCTCAAAGCCTGTAAGTGACGAGGGAGCAGTAAAAGTGAATGATTCCCTGTCCTGCCCCGTTCAGCCTCCTCCCGTCTCTAGCATTTTCTGCATTCTACTCCCTCTCCCTTTGCCCCACCTTATCCTCCAGGACAGTGGCAATGGAAACCCTCCAGAAAGAGGCAGCTATGGGAGAAAGTTGGGTGAGCTTTTCAACCACAAAATCTTTGGGGCAGAGGCGTTACCTTAATTGTCAACAATGGAAGCAGCGGGGAGGGCGGGGGTGGGGGGGTGAATACAATTAATTTCCTCTCCTAAACACAAGTGGAGCCAGGCTCCTGGAGCTCAGAGACCAAGCCTGGTCAGTCCCCTCTAGAGGGGCCCACAGGAGGCCATGGGTAATGGAGCTTTTAATACTATACTCTTGGTAGGGAACATTTGCAGGGAAAAAAACTTCCTTGTGAAGCAACCAGGCTGTGGTGCAGTGAATGTGTCTCAGGGGACCCTCCCACCAGACAGCCCTGCGTTCTCAGAAGCAGTGCTTTCAGCCCCAGGAACATGCTGCTGGGGAGCAGAAGTGGACAAATGGCCTGCAGGACAAATCCGGCCACAGCTTGCGTCTGTAAATAAATTCCATTAGAACACAGCCACGCCCATGGAATTATGTATTGTCAAAGGCTGCTTTCAGCTACAACTGCAGACGGGAGTACAGTGTCCAAGAGGGACTGATTCCAGGACCCCCTCAGATACTAAAATCCACAGATGCTCGAGTCCTTTATATAAAATGGTGTAGAATTTGCATAGAACCTACACACATCCTCCCGTATACTTTAAATCATCTCCAGATTATTTATAATACCTGGGACGATGTACATGCTACATAAATAGCTGCCTGTGTGTGACAAATTCAAGTTTTGCTTTTGGGAGCTTTCTGGAATCTTTTCTCCAAATATTTTCCATCTCCGAGGATGCGGAACCCAGTGGATAAGGAGGCCCAGTTGTAGTTTCAACAGAAACCAGAAGACACGCCAAGGCTAAGACAGTTACCAGTTAGCTCTTTCCCCGAAAAGAGTTGCAAAGCCCTGCCCTGAAGTCCACCCAGCTACGCCACAGGCCAGAGGGCCTTCCCAGCAGCAGGTGATGGATAAATATATGTGCAGTGATTTATAGTCTACAAAGTACTTTCACGAATGTGATCTTGAGAAAATCTCCCAGCAATCCCGTGAGATGCAGATTCTGATTATTCCTGGGTTACGGAGACACATACTGAGACCCAGGAGCCAGAGAACTTGCCCAAGTACCCACGGGTACTCAGGGGCGGAGCTGAGCCCTGAACCCAGGCAGGGTGACCTGAGATGCCCAGCCTCCCCACTACCCAACCCAAAACAGGAAATCGGATGCCCTTCCCACGCCCCTGTGTGCCATCGCCAGCCAGCTGGTGACCTGGGAAAGTCACTCGGCCCCTCTGGACCTTAGTTTCCTTACATCCAAACGAAGAGTCACTTCACAGACTTAGAGAAGAAACATGGTTACCAGGGGGGAAGCAGGCGGGGAAGAGATAGTTAGGGAGTTTGGGACTGACATGTACACACGGTCATATTTAAAATGGACCAACAAGGACCTACTGTAGAGCACAGGGAACTCTGCTCAATGTGTGTGGCAACCTGGATGGGAGGGGAGTCTGGGGGAGAACAGATACATATATATGTACGGCTGAGTCGCTTTGCTGTGCACCTGAAGCTACCAAACATTGTTAATCGTCTCTACTCCAATATAAAAGAAAAAGTTAACCAAAAATTAGGAGTCGCTGAAACACTCATTTTGAAAGATGCTAAGGGGCTCTCCAACGATGCAGGTACACTATGAAATATTTCCTGGAGCCAGGGGGGAACCCACTTCCTCACTTCCTTCGCCCAGTCTGATCCACCCATGGACAGGCCATAGGGGAAGCTAGTGAGGCAGACCTGAGGGTGGAGAGGGGAAGCCCCACTCTGTGGACTGGCCCGCCTAAAGCCCACGGGGCCCCTGGACCCCACTCGCCACGTCAGAGGATGGACACAGTAAGAGTGAGCCCAGAGAGGCTGCCCGCACACACAGGATGCCTCGCCGGCTCCTGGACATTAGGCTCCAGGCAGAGAGCATTTTCTGTGAGGCCGGAAAAGCCCCTGCTGCCTGTCACCGGAGGGCTGCCCCTCACCACCGTGGGGTAGGGCGGGTCAGGGGCGGGTGATGACAGAGGTAAGAGCGGTCTCCACTTTGTCACAAGCCCTGCCATCTCTCTGTGTCGAAGTCGCCATCTCTCTCTCTCTCTCTCTCTCTCTCTCTCCCTCCTGCTCTCTCCCAGAGCAACCCCCCCAAATCATTATTAACATTATAAATAAAAACGAGCGGCAAGTTATTAAATATAAAATACGCAGAGTTCCTCCCAGAGCTCGCCGGGCAGTTCATAAACGTGACGGCTTAATTTTGCTGCCGATCCAGGCAGTTGATGAAGCATCGCTGGCTCCTGGGCTAATTGAAGCTGTTAACGAAGTGCAGGAGAGAGATGATTGCAGGCAGCCCCTGTCCTGCCCGCGGGGTGCAGAGGGGCGTCTCCGCCCTGTCACTGCAGCCACTGCACCAGGGCCTCGGAATCCCCAAAAGCGAGCTCCTTCCCTGGATCCACAGCTCTGCAACTCGGAATCTCCATCTGGACTCACTTTAAAAGCCAGAAGAGGTCCCTGAGCCTCCCATGGAGAAAAGCAGTTTCAAACACACATTGGGGTAGAGTCGATATAGGGTTGGTTTTAGGATAATCTGAGGGATTCTGGCTCTCAGGGGCCCTGGCCCTCAAAACCCAGGCCGTGTGGAAACAACCCAAATGTCCATCAACAGACAAATGGATAAACACACGCTGGCATATTTATACCATGGAATATCATTCGGGCATAAAAAATGAAACAAAGGACTGACACCTGCTACACGTGGACAATCCTTGAACACATGCTAAGTGAAAGAAGCCAGGCACAAAGGTCACATGTGGAGTGGCTCCATTTCTATGAAATGTCCAGAAGAGGGAAATCCAGAGAGACAGAAAGTAGCTGAGTGATGGGCAGGGGCTGAGGGAGGGAGAGTGGGAAGTAGCTGCTCACTGGGGACAGGTTTGCTCTGGGGCGATGAAAACGTTTGGGAGTAGATAGATGTGGTAGCCACACAATATCGTGAATCACCGAACGCTCCAGAACCGTTCACTTTAAAAGGTTCATCTCATGTTTATATGTATTTTACCTCCATGTAAGAAAAAGGAAAAAAGCACAACAAAACCGAGGCCGAGTTTAACTTGATGCCTTTACGCCAACCATACTGGTACCTCCTCACAGGCTTCTCGTTCTTCAATTCAGAAACCCTGTCAAGACCTAGCTCCATTCTCCCGGTATGACAAGGGGTGACCATAGGCCTCCAGCTTCCTCTTCAACCCATCCGAGCATCAGAAACAACGGCCCACCCTTTGCCCCAGTTGGGGGTTTTGGGCAGGAGCAAGGGATCCTGCGTGAGGGAGAGCTCAGTATAGCAGAGAGAACTACGTGTTTGAAGTCAGGAGAAATTTACTGCAGTCCTGGTTCTGCCGTGGTCTAGCTGTGAGATCATGAATAAGTCCCTTAAATTCTCTGATCCTCACTTTCCTCATCCATCACACGGGGATGGCCGTGTCAGCTTTGCCTTCTTCACGGATTTGTTGAAAGCATCCAGTGAGATACTTTGTGTTATCATTATTGGTGCCTCTTTAAAAACCAGTGTATTCTGCTCGACGTCACTAATCAACAGAAATGCAGATCAAAGCCACGATGATAGATCACCTCACACCCGTCAGGATGGCCATCATCAAAAAGCCTACCAATAGGGCTTCCCTGGTGGCGCAGTGGTTGAGAGTCCGCCTGCCGATGCAGGGGACACAGGTTCGTGCCCCGGTCCGGGAAGATCCCACATGCCGCGGAGCGGCTGGGCCCCTGAGCCATGGCCGCTGAGCCTGCGCGTCCGGAGCCTGTGCTCCGCAACGGGAGAGGCCACAATGGTGAGAGGCCCGCGTACTGCAAAAAAAAAAAAAAAAGAATTTGTGCAGCTACTATGGAAAACAGTATGGAGGGTCCTCAAAAAACTACAAACAGAACTACCATATAATCCAGCAATCCCACTCCTGGGTATATATTTAAAGAAAAGGAAACACTCATTCGAAAAGATCCATGCACCCCAATGTTCATAGCAGCATTATTTACAATAGCAGAGATGTGGAAGCAACCTAAGTGTCCATCAACAGATGAATGATAAAGAAGATGTGATACACACACACACACACACACACACACACACACACACACACACACAGTGGAATATTACTCAGCCATAAAAAAGAATGAAATTTTGCCATTTGCAACAATGTGGATGGACCTAAAGGGTATTGCTTAGTGAAGTATGTCAGACAGGGAAAGACAAATACTGTATGTTATCACATTTATGTGTCATCTAAAAAAATAAAACAAATGAATGAATATAACAAAAAAGAAACAGACTCACAGATACCAAGAACAAACGAGTGGTTACCAGCGGAAAGAGGGATGGGGGAGGGGCATGATATGAGATTAAGAGGTACATACGACTATGTATAAAACAAGCTACAGGGATACATTGTACAGCCCAGGGAATATAGCCAATATTTTATAATAACTTTAAATGGAGCATAATCTATAAAAATATTGAATCACTATGTTGTACACCTGGAACTAATATAACATTGTAAATCAGCTATACCTCAATAAAAAATAAACAGTGTATTAACTAACAAGTATGTATTAAGCAACCACTCCATTCCTAGCCATGTGCTAAGCCTTGTGCAGGAAGCAGGGGAAGGGCATGGGGCACCAGATAAGGTAGATAGAGAACAGGCACAAGAGACCATCCCTGCCCTCCAGGTAGGAAGGCAAAACCAACACAAATTAAGCCATTGGAAAGCAAAGAACAGCCATGTACAATCAGTACTGATGTGATGCTGGAGAAAATACTGTGAGTTTCGGACACCGAGAGCCCAGGGTCCTGGGTTCTAGGAATGCTCTGTGACCAAGTCTAGGAGCCATTTGGAAGTCACTTAAATATTTTGGCTTTAGTTTTCTTGCTTTTAAGAGGAAAGAGTTAGCTTTAAATTCCTCAGAGATCCTTTCTGGCTTTAAAAATCTGATACTAGGCAAAATTAAAAGACACACCAGGAAATACATTTTTCATAGATATGTCAGAAGGTGGATGCTCTTAAGACATAAAGGGGTTTTGAAAAATCAATAGGAAAAAAGATGAATATCCCAAAAGGAAAAAAACAGATAAATAACACAGGTTTTCATACAAAAATTTTCCTACTAATTATAATAAAGAAAAACTGGAAACAGTCTAAATCCAAAGCAAAGAATAGTTTTTGTCTTAACCATGACACAGTCATATCACATAGTCATTGATAATCATTTCATAGTATTTAATGATAAAGTGTTTGTAATAAAAGAGGAAAAAGGAATGAAAACTTTCAGAATTCCAGTTTTATGTCATGTTTTTCAAAAAACAAAGGACACTTATAGATAGATGATAAGTAGGCTAGAAGGAAATGTACCCAAAAGTTAACAGCAGTTATCCCTGAGTGTAGGTTACTAATTTTATTTCTCCTTTACTCTTTTGTTTTTCTGAATTTCTACAATAAACACATTATCTTCTAATTTAGAAAAAAAATGTTTAATCTATGGTGCAACAAAATAGCAAATTCAGGGTTTTACATTCAGCTCCATTAAAATTTCATTTTAGCATCAAAGTGATAAAACCTTCACTAAAATAAATTTTCGAAGGTTATTAAAAACAGCCTTTATTATTCTGCAACTGTTTCTCCATAACACCATCTATCTCACTCAATTGTTGATTAACCTATCTAAATTCTCAACTATTCATTAAATGTCTTGAGGACAGGCATCTAGTCAAATTTACCCCCAACACCAAATACCATAATAGGTGTTCAGGAGATGCTGGTTGAACCGAGGGCAAGAATTGAGAGAGCATCATTCTGGAAGAAATTGAGCAAAAGGCAATAGAAAGTGAGGTGGGGGACCTTGAAGGATGGGTAGCCATGGACTCTTCATAGGTTCATTCATCTATAGAGTGAACGTGCTAGGTCTCGAGTGCTGTGCTGACACTGAAGTTCCTGAGTTAAACAGGACCCAGAGCCTCGCAGCTTAGGGATCAAGGTAGACACGCCAAACAATGATGGGGACAAAATAATAGAGCTGAAACAGGAGCACAAAGGAAGAAGCTGTTCATCCTGCTGGTGCTGGAGGGCAGAAAGAGAAGCAGGGAGAAGGGACAAGGTTATGAGGACAGTCTTAGAGGGACGCAGAGAGGGAAGGCAGTGATCAAAGCCAAGGCTGGGATGCTGTGAGGAGAATTGGGTTTGGGGAACCGCACATTCAAGAATATCAAAGAACTCCACATACATCCCCACCACCCACGCCCACACAAAGGTCACAGGGGAAGCCAAGGCACCGGGAACATGCACGTCTTCTCAGGAGGGCTCATCCTGCACCTGGACCTGGGTGGGTATCCCAGCAACTGAGCCATCACTCTCTCCCCGTGACCAAGGTCTTGGACCTCAATGCCCAGCTCTGCAGGAATCCTGTTTCCCCACACGCTGGCTGGGGTACATGCCCAGCTCTATGTGGGAAATATTTTTAACCTTGAGAAGAGGCATTTCTGAAACTGAGGAGCCCATAACATGCCATCTGCATCACAATTCCATCACCTCCTGGTGATAAAGGATGAGTCTCTTTTCCTGCATGGCTCCCTGGTGTTAAATGGGATTACGCTCCCTGGGAAACTGGTGGACCGTTTCCCAAGGAAAGTCCTGAAAACACACACAGTCTCCCGCATACAGGGAAGAGGTTTTTCCATCCAGGAAATGCCAGCATCTCCCTCTGAGTCGTTGCTGCCGGCTCGGATCTGGAACGCATTATTTGAAAATGGGCAAATGTAAATTAACGTCATCTTCAAGTTGAGCTTCTCAGCAAGGTAAGAAAATGCTGACATCAGCCTGAAAGTCAAATGAGGCTCTGTGTGATGTGGTGTGACCTGAGGTGTTGACACCCTGGCCGGGTGCCTTTCGAGCTTCAGGAAAGCACGTGATTAGGAACAGAGCTCGTGACTTCAGCTGCTTCCAAGGATGCCCCTGGACAGTGAAGAATCCTCGGTGAGCAAATCTGTGACGTTGCTTCAGCCTCTTCCAGGAAATATGCATGATGCCTTCATTCTTCACACCATCGTTGAGTATCTACAACAGGTCTGACACTGGGATGGGTACTTGGGGGCAGCTGGTGACCTCCAGCAGATGCAGATCCAACCAACAAAATCTCCCTGGGACCACTGTCGCTAGCTATCACCCCAGGGCTCTCCTCTGTTTCCTGGCCAAGTTGGTTTTACCACGTTTTTTCCCTTCCTCACCTCCCAGTCACCCCTCTGTCCACTGGAGGCTGCCTCTGCCCCCACCTCTCCGTGGAAACCTCTTCCAGTGAGGTCACCAGAAATCTCTCACTCTCCAACCCAAGGATGGGGCTCATTCTTCTGGTGACCCAACCTCCTTCCAATGTTCACACTGTTGATGCATCCCTCCTTCCCGAAATTCTTCTCTCTCTTGCCTTGTGTCACTGTTCCTTTATGGTTTTCACCAACCTCTCTGACATATAATTCTCCCTAAGGCCATTGAAGACCTCCCCATTTCCTACAACTATAGAATCCAAGCTTCTTGGCATGAAAGACCTCCTGGGATCCAGCTCCCACCAGCCTCTCCAGACTGGCCTCCCTCTTCCCACGCCTAATGCCACAGCAACTCAAAACCATGTGTGATGTCCCTCCAAAGACCATGCTACCTCCCATACATGCTGTGTGCCTGCTCCGCCCTAGAATACCTTTCTCCAGCCCACCTGGCCATCCACCTGGTGAACCTGGACCCTGTGTCAGAACCTGGTCAGTTGTCACTTTCTTGGTGAGGTCTTCCCTGACCAGCTGTCCACTACTTACTCCAGAAAAAGCCATCTACCCCTCCTCTGGGCTACCTCTACTGCCTGCACTCAGCTCCACTATCGCACGTGTCACACTGTCTTGTAATTGTTTCTGTGTCTGTCTTACCAGGTTCTAAACTTCTCGAGGCTAGAGATTATGTCTCAGTGCTCTCTGTATCGCTGCTCCATGAGCAGTGCCCGGCACTTAATTGAATTTTGGAAAATATTTATTGAAAAACCAAAAGGAGCTCTTGGTATAAGGGAGATGTGATAAACACAATAATGTCTTCCCCCAAAGATGTCCCTGTCTTAATCCCCGGAAGCTGTGAATATGTTACATCGCATGGCAAAGGGAATTAAGGTTGCAGATGTGATTGAAGTTAAGGACTTTGAAATGGGGAGATTCTTCTGGATTACCCAGGTGGACCCAAACCATCATGGGACTCCTTAAAATGGTAGAAGCTTCCCCAGCTGTGGTAAAAGAGAGATGTAACAATGGAAGAAGGGTCCAGAAAAAGGCAGTGTTGCTGGCTTTGAAGATGGAGGAAGAGGCCACAAACCAAGGAATGTGGGCCTCCTCCAGAAGCTGGGGAAGGCGAGGAAATTGATTCTCCACTTGCGCCTCCAGAAGGAACACAGACACACTGATTTTAGCCCAGTGAGACCTATGTTGGATTCCTAACCTCCAGACCTGTAAAGTAATACTTTTGTGTTATTTTAAGCCACTAAGTTTGCGGTCGTTTGTTGCAGCAACAGTAGAAAAGTTAATACAAAAAAAAAAAGGGAGTTCATGCACAAATATAATAACTAAAAAGAGAAACTGAACAGTACCATCAAAGAGATGAAAATAGATGCCAGTGGGGTTCAGCGAGGGGAAAGGGAACTTTCAGCTGAGGGACTGGGCCACACTCTCTGGAAAAGATGACCGTGGAGCTGACTTTTGAGGGATTTGGATTTCAGACACAAGGCAATGGGGGACCTAAGTGCTGTAGCTGGAGAGAGAAGCAAGGAGAAAAGGACAGAGGCCAGGGGTCCTGAGAACAGGTATGGGTGCAAAGGGAGGCTTGGAAGCTGGAGGGAAGGACTTCCTTGTGTCCAGGCTCCACAGACTCTGCCAGGGGAGGGTGCCCCCCCATTCCTCAGGAAGGCTGGCACACACCCAGTCTCAGCCCTCAGCCCACAGTCCAGACTCCAATTTTCTCCCTGATTCAAATAAGCATGAATTCACTGAGGACCACCCTCCCCAACACTGCAAGCCCCTGGACAGGGGTTGGCATTTATAGCCTGGCTGGGCGACGAGACTTACCCACAGGAAGTAATCAGAAAACAGGACGAGACAATGCACAGTGAAAGAGCCAGTGGGAATATCACTGAGAGCAAATGGTATATTTTAAGTAATGAAGGCAATGGGAGGCTGATGAAGAAAGACATCACACTGTTGGCTGGTTTTTGGGGGGACAGTTTTATGGAGGATGTGGGATGTGAGCCGGGCTCTGAAGAAAAAGAAGCTTCTCCCTAGAAGGAATGATGTGGGATCTCTTGCTAAAACCCACTTTGAGCTCTTGCTATTGGCAGTTTCTAGAGGTGATGGCAGAAACCTGAAAGAAGAATGATATTCACCCTCCCTGGTGCCCCTCAAGCAAAATTCGGACGGTGGCAGAGCATCCTTTCTGAGCCGCTGGCAGCCACCTGGGAGGAGCTGATCCACTAGGAGCACGTTGCCCTGTTTTCGTCTCGGAAGCACAACCAGGAAAGAGATCTCATCACTAGGCACTCGGGTGGCCCTTCCAGGCTCTGCTTGGAGGCTGAATTAGGAGCAAACCAGAGGATTGCCCCAGAGCTCGTCTAGGGAGGGCCCAGGGTCCCCCCCAGCACAGGGTCCCAGCCTCCTTTGCCAGTGCAAAGGGCAACCCCACGGTCCAGAAAAAAGACAAGATTGCCCAGGAAGTGAGTTAGCAAGTGAGCATGGAGGAAGCCCAGGCCCTGCAGTATCTGAGCATGAGTGGTGAGCGCGGGTCTCAGATTTCTCTTACATGGTGTCACCGGTCCGTCCGTGAGATGGAAGGTTGAATACCCTGTTGATCGAGTTATACCAAAGGGCTCCTAGCTTCTCTTTATTCTATTTTTTGTTGTGGTGAAAATTTTGTTTTGTTTTACGCTGCCACGAGATAAAGAGCCTTACATTTCACAGTTTACACTGTGATGTCATGTGCATTTGAGAGTCGGGGCATGTGTCCTGCTGCTGTAATTTTTTTCCCATCTGGAAGGATGAGGGGGGCGCGTTCACGCCCCCTGCAACCGTGACCTTCCAATGTTACGATTTGCCTGCTGGCACTCCAGCGCACCACCCAGCCCACTAAGGGCGGTAAATCATTCTCTCGGGTGGGTACCATTAACAACTAAAACCAGCTGTGCTCAGGGCCCCCAGGATACAGAAGGACGGACCCCCTCACCTTGGCCATGCTAATACATCTCCTTCCAAACCTCCTTGAGAAGGCAAAACCCTGAGCTCTGGGAAGAGGCCGGCTGACTCAAGACACGAAGAAGGGCTTTTCAAAAGTGGCACGAGAAGCGGGGTGGGGGGGGGTAGAAGAGGAAAGCAGGAGTCCAGTGCATAATGGTATGTTTTAAACCATGTGCCTCTTTCCAGACTGGGTTATTAAATTAATTCAGAACTTATGCTTACACTTAAAAGATTTCTGTCATATTTTATGAACACGATGATCTCAGAGCAATTTGCACTGGAAATGTGTCATATTAAATCAGGGGCACTAATAAACTTTATGACTTAAACTCCACATGGATCAGACGTGGCAGATAAACCATCCTATTTTTGCACTCATATTCATGCCATTGAAATACAGCTCCTCCTATGGGAAAACATAAATAAATTTGATAACATTCCATCTGCCCCTACATAAATGTACCTGTCGGGTATTACCTGTCCTTCCTGTTCCTCCACACTGAAGCTTGTGATGCTGGTGGGACAGGTTGACCCAGGCAGAGATATTTCTTCAGGATTTTAAAACACTTTGTCTCCTATGGGCTTATGACCTTCCATTCACTCTGGCGCATTCCTTTGTGCTGGGCTGTGTGTAACTGTTCAGAAGTGTTTTACAGGTACAAATGCAGTATAAAAAGTGCTGGATGGTGAGTTATGACACCTGAGTTCTTCTGGTTCTGCTTCCGGCTGACTCTGTGATCTGTGCACAAATCAGACAGGACGGTGTAACAGAAAGAGCCCAGGCACTGGAATCAAAGGTTTATTTCCATTTAACAGATGTTTTTTGAAAGCCTAACGTGATCCAGGCCCTGTGCAAGGCACTAGAAATACAAGAATGAATAAGAATTCAACTAGAACCCTAACAGGGTTATTTGGGAAACTAAATTAAATTATTATAAAATTCGTGTTGATCTGTACACGTCTATAGAAATGCTTTGTAATTTTGTGTTTGTTTTGCTTGTTTTAATTTTTATTGAAATATAGTTGATTTACAATGTTGTATTCATTTTAGGTGTATAGCAAAGTGATTCAGTTATATATAATGTATATGTATTCTTTTTTAGATTCTTTTCCATGATTTTTTAAAATTCATATAAATAAATAAGTGTCTGAGACTAGCCAAGAAAATTCAGAAGAGTGAGGAGGGACTTGCCTCACCAGATATTAAATACAAAATCAATACATTCAAAGTGTTGTGGTGTTGCCAAGCTTGCATGCAAACCTCCAGCCAACAAACCTGTGGATGTAGGAGTTGCGGTGAAAAGAAGGGAAATGATTGAAAGTCTGTATTCAGAACACATGGACTTCCCAGGAGTCCTCACCAACACGAGCAGCCAAGCATCTGCCTTCCCTATTACTCAAGGAAGCTAGAAGTCTTTTCTCTGAAAAAAAATTAAACCAAGGAGATTCTAAATTCAGGAAGATGGGTTCATCAAAGCTCAAGAGCTAGGCAAACAGTGAAAATAAGAGAATTCCATGAAAGTCTACTCTTTACATATGAAGGACCCTCCACCCTTTCCTGCTCTGTTTCCAAAATGCAAGCAGCCAAGTACACCCTCACACACATCAACAGAATTCTAAAGCAGGAGACTGGATGGCACTTCTCTGGTAGGAAAAAAAAAAAAAAGACCCCCAACATACTGACACTAGAGGGATACAGTGAAAAGAGTCACTGGCAACCTGATCCTCCTCCCCCAGTAAATCCCCTCCCCCAGTCAAAAACAACTCCAATTAAACATAGACAAAGAGCTTTAAGGAAATCATCAGACCCTTAAGGAAATCCTTTTCATAGAAGATACAATGGAAAGTAAACATGAGAAAAAGAATTTGGAAGGAAAATAGACAAGGCCATAATATTCTCAGAAAGATAACATGATTTTTTCATCCATAAAGCAGAAGTAAAATGCTATTTAAAAGGTATTAGTGCTATTAATGCCCAACTTGAAAACAAGAAAGAGCTCTTAGAAATTAAAATTGATAACCAAAATAACATTATTCAAAAGGATTAAAATTTAAAAAGTAAGGAAGTCTCCCATAAATTATAACTAAATGACAATAAAGTAGCAAATAGAGGGACTTCCCTGACAGTCCAGTTAAGACTCCAAGCTTCCACTGCGGGGGGCATGGGTTTGATCCTGGTCAGGGAACTAAGATCCTGCATGCCATGCAGCATGGCCAAAAAAAAAAAAAAGTAGAAAATAGAAGTAGAAAAGATCTGAAGACTTGCTGTAAACCCAAAGAATAAGAATCCAAATACTAAGAATTTCATAAGAATAGAAGAGAAAAATTCACTGGAAGGAAATTATTGATGGAAAAATTAAATACAATTTTATAGAACTAAAGGACATGAGGGTTCTCCAAGTGACTAGCACAGTGAGTGAAAAAAAAAATCCACATCTAGGAAGGTCACTGTGAAATTTCAAACAATAAGATAAAGAGATAATCCATAAAAAGTCCATAGGTCAAGGTAGAGGTGGAGGGAATGGTTGCATATAAAGAAATGGGAATCAGGATGGATCAAACTTCTCAGAAGAAATCCTAGATGTCAAATGATGGTGGATCAATGTCTTAAAAGTTATGAAGGGAATACAAAAATCAGTTGCATTACCATACACTAACAATGAACAAACTGAAAAAGAAATGAAGAAAACATTTTCATTTACAATAACATTGAAAAGAATGAAATACTTAGGAATAAACTTAACCAAGGAGGCAAAAGACTTGTATACTAAAAGCTACAAAACATTGCTGAAAGAAATTAAAGAAGACACAGAAATGGAAACATGCTCCTGTTCATGGATTAGAAGATTTAATATTGGTAAGATGTCAGTACTACTCAAAGCCATCTACAGATTCAGGGCAATCTATTAAAATCCCAACAATGTTTTTGCAGAAATAGAAAAAATCATCCTATATTCATATAGAATCTTAGAGGACCCTGAAAAGCCAAAACAATCTTGTAAAAGAATAACAAAGTTGAAGAAGGTCTCACACATCCTGATTTCAACACACACTACAAAGCTACGATAATCAAAACAGTGTGGCACTGGCATAAAAACAGACATATAGACCAACGGAATAGAACAGAGAGACCAGAAATAAACCCTAGCATGTGTGCAAATGACTCTTGACAAAGAGGCCAAGACCATTCAACAGTCTTCAGCAAATGTTGCTGGGAAAACAGCCACATGAAAAAGAATGAAGTTCTTTACCTTACACAATATACCAAAATTAACTCAAATAGATGAAAGACCTAAATGAAAGAACTAAAACTATAGAATTCTTAGAAGAAAACATAGGGAGAAATATTCATGACACTGGATTTGGCAATGAGTTCTTGTCTATGACATCAAAAACACAGGCAACAAAAGAAAAAATAGATAAGTTGGGCTTCATCAAAAATTTAAATTTTTGTGCATCAAAGAACATTATCAACAGAGTGAAAAGAAAACCTATGGAATAGGGGAAAATATTTGGAAATCATATATCTGATAAAGGATTGATATTCAGAATATATGAAGAATTCCTACAACTCAACAACAAAAACACAAACACCCCAATTAAAAAATTGGCAAAGGGGGGCTTCCCTGGTGGCGCAGTGGTTGAGAGTCCGCCTGCCGATGCAGGGGACACAGGTTCGTGCCCCGGTCCGGGAAGATCCCACATGCCGCAGAGCGGCTGGGCCCGTGAGCCATGGCTGCTGAGCCTGCGCGTCCGGAGCCTGTGCTCTGCAATGGGAGAGGCCACAACGGTGAGAGGCCCGCGTAACGCAAAAAAAAAAAAAAAATTGGCAAAGGACTTGAATAGACATTTCTCCAGAGAAGATATACAAATGGCCAATAAACATTTGAAAAGATGCTCAATATCACTAATCATTAGAGAAATGCAAATCAAAACCACAATGAGATACCACTTCACACCCATTAGGATGGCCTGTATAAAATAAATCTTTAAAAAGCAGAAAAAAAAAGTGTTGGCGAGAACATGGAGAAATTGGAGCCTTTGTGCATTGCTGGTGGGAATGTAAAATGATACAACTGCTAGTAAAAAACGGTACGGCATTCCTCAAAAAATTAAATACAATTACCATGTGATCTAGTAATTCCACTTCTAGATATATACTCAAAAGAAGTGAGCTCTCTAGGCAAGATGGCGGTGGGGCGAGGCTGGTGTGACGTTAGTGCAGCCACGCCTTTCTCGGCAAGATCTCTCCACTTTGGATGTTACCAAGTTGACACCACTTTCACATGAAGTTATAAGCAGACAGGCCACAATTAATATAGGTACAATTGGTCATGTAGCTCACGGGAAATCTACAGTTGTAAAAGCTATTTCTGGAGTTCACTCTGTCAGGTTCAAAAATGAACTAGAAAATAATATTACAATCAAACTTGGCTATGCTAATGCTAAGATTTATAAACTTGACGACCCAAGTTGTCCTCGGCCAGAATGTTATAGATCCTGTGGAAGTAATACACCCGATGAGTTTCCTACAGACATTCCAGGGGCCAAAGGGAACTTCAAATTAGTCAGACATGTTTCCTTTGTTGACTGTCCTGGCCACGATAGTTTGATGGCTACTACGCTGAATGGTGCCACAGTGATGGACACAGCTCTTCTATTGATAGCTGGAGTCTTGTCCTCAGCCACAGCTTCTGAACACCTGACTGCTATAGAAATCATGAAACTGAAGCATATTTTGATTCTACAAAATAAAATTGATTTGGTAAAAGAAAGCCAGGCTAAAGAACAGTATGAACAGATCCTTGCATTTGTACAAGGTACAGTAGCAGAAGGACCTCCTATTATTCTAATTTCTGCTCAGCTAAAATACAATATTGAAGTTGTCTGTGAGTACATAGTAAAGAAAATTCCAGTACCCCCAAGAGACTTTACTTCAGAACCCCAACTTGTTATTAGATCCTTTGATGTCAACAAACCTGGCTGTGAAGTTGATGACCTTAAGGGGGATGTAGATGGTGGTAGTATTCTAAAAGGAGTATTAAAGGTGGGCCAGGAGATAGAAGTCAGACCTGGTATTTTTCCAAAAATAGTGAAGGAAAACTCATGGGAAAACCCACCTTTTCCAAAATTGTATTGCTTTTCGCAGAGCATAATGATCTTCAGTATGCTACTCCAGGAGGGCTTATTGGAGCTGGAACAAAAATTAACCCCACTTTGTGCCAGGCTGACAGAATGGTGGGGCAGGTACTTGGTGCAGTTGGAGCTTTACCTGAGATCTTCACAGACTGGAAATTTCCTATTTCCTGCTTAGACGGCTTCTAGATGTACGCACTGAAGGAGACAAGAAAGCAGCAAAAGCTGTCTAAGAATGAAGTGCTCATGGTGGACATAGGATCCCTGTCGACAGGAGGAAGAGTTAGTGCAGTCAAGGCTGATTTGGGCAAAATCACAGAAGTAGGAGAAAAAATTGCCCTTAGCTGAAGAGTTGAGAAACAGTGGCGTTTAGCTGGTTGGCGTCAAATAAGAAGAGGAGTTGACAATCAAACCAACAGTAGACGATGACTGAAGAATTAAATAACAGATTTGGATGAAGTCGTAATTTCTCTTAACAACCTAGGGGTATATTTTCAAAGCAACAGTGAGGACAGCTCATTACCTTAGGAGTAGCTGTAAGATTATTATCATTTTTTGGTGATGAAAATTTAACCTCTAGTACTAAAATAAGGTCTACAATAAAAGTAAAAATTGGCATGATGTTGGATTGAATCTACATTTTACCAGAAATTAATCATTCCCAAATAATGTCTAATTTATACATCAATGAAGGTTTGAAAGGAAACTGCTACAACCAGCCATTGCTGTAGCACACATACCACTGAACCTATTTGAAATAAAATTTTTCTTCTTATTAAAAAAAAAAAAATAAGGAAGTGAAAGCAGGGACCCAAAGAGATATTTCTATCCCCATGTTCACAGCAGCATTATTCACTATAGCTAATAGGTGGAAATGACCCAACTCTTCATCAATAGATGAATGGATAAACAAAATGTGGTATGGCCGTCTAGTAAAATCCTATTCAGCAATAAAAAGGAACAAACTACTGTTATCTGCAACAATATGGATGGATCTCGAAAAATATGTTAAAGAAGCCAACAGAGTAAATATTATATGATCCCATTTGTAAGATATTTCTAAAGAGGACAAATCTCTAGAAACAGAAAGTAGATCACTGGTTGCCTGAGACGAAGGCAGGGAGTCAGCTCTAAATGGGCACCGGGAGACTGTGGGGTGATGCAAATGTCCTAAAACTGGATTGTAGCGATGGTTGCACAACTGTATACATCTTTTTTTTTTTTTTTTTTTGCGGTACGCGGGCCTCTCACTGTTGTGGCCTCTCCCGCTGCGGAGCACGGGCTCCGGACGCACAGGCTCAGCGGCCATGGCTCACGGGCCCAGCCTCTCCGCGGCATGTGGGATCTTCCCGGACCGGGGCACGAACCCGTGTCCCCTGCATCGGCAGGCAGACTCCCAACCACCGCGCCACCAGGGAAGCCCACATTGTATAAATTTACTAAACTCATCAAACTGTACACTTAAAATCAGTGAACTTCATGGTAGGTAACTTATACCTCAATAAATCTGTTTTATAAAAAAAAAAAAAAAGATGGTGTTGGTTATTCCTCCCCACACTTATTGTATGACCCAAAGAGATATGTTCTGAAATCCTGAAAGTGAGCAGATGAGGCCGGCAAACTGAAAAAGATGAAATTGTCCGCTGAAGTACGTTGTGACTCCGAAAGAAAGAATTGCAGTCTTTAGGGGCTACTTGGTCACAACCTAAGGAGATGGAGACGAGGTGGAGCCAGAGTTCCTCTCCCTGCAAAGGGAGAATCTTGGGCAGCAACACCCTGTGAAAGTGCCAGGCACTGTTTCCCATCGTCCAGCTGGGACATCAGAATCCCAGGGAGAGGGACCGTGTTTCTTCATCTCCCAACATGGAGAAGAAAAGAGGGAAGGGTTATTACCAGGTGGTTGGATGAGAGGAGCAGGGCTGGATCTGTGTGTGTGTGTGTGTGTGTGTGTGTGTGTGTGTGTGTGTGTGTGTGTGTGTACGAATGCACCAGCACGCAGTTAAACCCCTACACAAACACAGACCCATTTGTATGTATGACATAAAATACAAAGTTTCATTACAATCATATCACAATTATATTACATATTTTTAATTATAGGGAAATGATAAGAAGGCAATATACTCAAATGCTGAATTCTTGGTTGGTTGCTCATTTTTAACTGAAATGAAAAACCTTTTTTAAAAACTTCCCTTTTTACACGGGTTGGCCTTCATACATATTAGCAGGCAGCATCTGCACAGAGAAAGTCTCTTTGTCTGGAAAGGTAAATGCTTAATTCAAGCTTTTGTTTCATGAAATTAATTCTAATATAAATAAGAGTTTAAAGGATAAAAGCAGTCTGGAATGTTAATGTAAAAATGTGCACTGTTATTGAAAGAACAGACTTATTAGAAAACAAGGAAACAAATTAAAAACCCTTGCATTGGGTTCAAATGAAAACTTTTACCAGCTTCATTAGTTTGGGAGTCAATGTCCTTTATCCCTCCAGAGCCAGCCATGTAGTTGCTGCTGTCATTGTCGTTGTTTAGTATGTCAGAAGGTGAGGAAGACCAAAAATGCAGAAGGTAACTCTGGGCAGAGAAAAAATCCTAAATAACACAGGTCTCCAGAAATCATTCTTTTGCTTGTATTTCCACAATGGCTGGTTCTGTAATCAGATTAGCCAAATATTTATAGAATTTCTACTTTCCCACTATGCTTTACAGACACAAACAGTGTGATTCGTTTGTGTGGAAGAGTTCATTGAGGTCAAGGGTAGGAACTGCATTTGCCTCTGCCACTTACAGGCTGTCCACCTACATGTGTACCAGCTTATGCGTTTTTAAGACACGGAGGATCCTTCCTACCCTCAGGATTGTCTTGAGAATTGAATGGTGTGATACCTGGTAGAGCAGCTGCCGTCAAGAGGACACCCAATCAGTGGTGGGTCTTTTTCTGTTCCAGTCCACATTTTACCCACAGTTCACCATCCTGCTCAAACACACACACACACACACACACACACACACACACACACATCACAAGTCTTGCTCTGAGAAGTTTTGTTGACATTTCCCACGGAAAAAAAAACAAATGGAACCATTTTCAAGAGGAAAAACTCAACGGCACACAAGATGAAGACTGTACAGGGCACCTCTCCTCCCAGGGAAGAAGGATTGGTGACTGGAAGCAGCAAAGAGACACCTATTCCCCTGTCCTCCCCCGTTCTGACAGGAATAGGAGTAGAGGACACCAAAGCACCTAAATCTGGCTAGGAATCTGCTCAGTGAAAGGCAGAGCCTAGTACCCCTGGCTGATTATGAGGTCAAGGCTGCATATTCAAGCCCCATAAGGAGATTGATCCTGGCAGCAATCTTATTCCTGGCCCTGACCTACTCACTGTGCTTCCATTGGATGGAGGAGATATGTCTGGGGGCTGGGAGGAGTAAAGGCTCATTGCATCCATTCCCATCATCAGAAAAAAAAATTCAAAGCATAGATCCTATTAACAGATGTCCTTTTTTTTTTCTTTCTGCGGTACGCGGGCCTCTCACTGTTGTGGCCTCTCCCACAGGCTCCGGACGCGCAGGCTCAGCGGCCATGGCTCACGGGCCCAGCCGCTCCGCGGCATGTGGGATCTTCCCAGACCAGGGCACGAACCTATATCCCCTGCATCGGCAGGCGGACTCTCAACCACTGCGCCACCAGGGAAGCCCTATTATTATTAACTTTTATTTAAATGTTTATATTAAAATTCTATTTTACGACTGCATTGGTATATGTAATAATATTATATAGGAAAATATTTTCTTCAACCTAAAAGATTTTTTTCTCATTGTTTTAGAAAAACTAAAACATTTTCTGAGTCCTTAAAAGCACTAAGGGCAACAGGCACTGTCCTGCTGGCTTAATGGTAAGTCGCTCCTGCTGGGGAGGATGGTAAGAGGGACAGGAGAAATGGCACCCAGCCACCAGATCTGAGCACAGATTCTGATCAGAGCATGGGAAGGACTGCCCACCACTCCACACCCCCCACCAGGCCCTAAGATACTCTATTTGCTCTCACCGCAAGTTAGGAATATGGAACAAGGCACCGAACACCTCATTGTTGGGTTGGAAGGGCAGCCTCCTCCAGGGTAGGAAACAAACTTCCTCACTCCAGATGTGTTCCCACCACTGCTGTCAACACAATGTGACTTGGAAGAAGTGTGGCCACCCCATCCAACATGGCGGATACACGGGAGGATCTGCCTGCATTTCAACATTGAGAACTGCTCAATCCTGCCCCACGAATCTGACCAGTCCCAGAATACCTTTCATCCCACACTAGTCTCCTTTATTTTATAACCCATGTGGATTTCAAATCTGTTATTTCCTGAAGCATTAGTTTCAACACATAAGATTTGTAAGACTCATTTATTAGGGGGACCAACTCGTCCTAGTTGGCCCAGGACCTTCGTGGTTTGGACACTGAAACCCGTGCATCCCGCAAAACCTCTCAATTTGGGGCAAACCAGGACAGTAGGTCAATGTTTAATGATATCCAAGCTTCATCCTCCTCTGCTGACATTTGTGTGTTTAGACCAACAAGACGAAAAGCACGGAAACGAATGTTTAAGTAGCAATAGTAATTCCGGAAAGTTCTAGTAGGGTCCAAAGTTACACTTGGCAAGATGGACACAGGCATTGAATCCTTGGTGTGGAAAGGGATGGCTGCAAGTCAGCCCCCTCTTCTCTGGGCTCCCTGGAATAGTCTCTTCCATAAATATTTTAAATGATTTGCCAAAGGAGAAAAGAAATTTGTGCAGTGGTTCTCCAACCACAGTGCACTTAAGAGTAACCTGAAGAACATGTTTAAAATATGCCTTTCTGAGCCCTATCCGCCCCCACCCAGAGAGTTTAGCTTGGGAGTGTCTAAAAAGCAGTCTTTTTAACAAGAACCCTGAGGGATCCTGATGAACATAGTGGGTGGAGCACACTTTTCAAGGGTCTGCAGTAGGGGCGAAGGTGTGAGAATTACTTCCCCTCTCACTGCAAGTAAGGCAAAACCGTGCAGCAAGGAACACTTAGTGTCAGGACAGCTGTTATCCAAAAAGCACTTTCTTGTAAATCTTGAGATTGTCGGAACACCTAAAGCAAAGCACATCTGAGTTAATCCAGATAACTATGGTCTACGTACGTACACATGCTGTGTAGTGTATAGACCCATATAGCTATCAATATAATGTATACATAGATAATGGCATACATAAGATCACAGCTGTTAAAGTGACACTAGGGAACAGGTACCCATTAAGCCTTTATACATAGGAATGCTATGGTGGTGTTTATTAACACATCTGGAGTCCTGTTCTGACTACATTAAATCTGAGATGGCCATAAGATAACCAAATAGAGATGATAAATGGACAGTTGGATAAAAAGCCTACAGCTCTGGGGTTTGGTCAGGGGTCAGGTTAGGTGTAGAGATAGCTTTAGGGAGTGACCCACATAAGGCTTCCAGGTCTTCAGTAAAACACGGGCTACAGGGGCTGGGGTTTTAATGCCAAGGCAAGGTCAGAGACACCATAGCCCCAGAGGCAGGAGTCTGGTTCCCTACCTGGATCCAGGAACTGGTAGAACTTGGGCTCTCTATCCACCAACAGAAATGAGAGTGTCTGTTCATCAGCTCAAGCTACAGCTCAAAGGCCAGGTGTGGAAGTCCTTTGTCTCTTGAGGTAAAAACCCTAATTCATTATCTCTCAGTACAGAAACTCATGGAGGAGAGCATAGGATTGTCCTGTGGGCACTCCACAGCCCAAGACATCAACAGGAAAAAAATTCCCACAGACAACATCCCCAAGGGAAGATGCACTCAGGCCAGAATCACAGAATATATGAGGAAAAAGCCAAAAGCACGGCAGGCAATCGGCATACGCCACCCCTCCAACCCTCATCCCAGGAAGAGGAAGAAATCACACCTGCAGAGCTAGAGGTAATAAGACAATCTGAAAGGGACTTTGAAATTGGTTCAGTTGGAAACAGAAAATCATTTAAGGGTTTTGAGAAAAAGCCAGACATGCTGAAAGGGGTGTTTTACAATGATTAGTGTGGCAATGACATGAAGAATTCAACAGAGAAAGGTGTGATTAGAGGCAGCAAGAATAGATATATATCTCCTTCTTCTGAACACCCCTAAAATTTAACCTGCACATCTCTTATGACTTTATGACCTCACCACTTTATTCCATGTTTTAAAGCTGCTTTCACGTATATAAGCCATAGAAAGGAATTTGCCGAGGGCTTCCCTGGTGGCGCAGTGGTTAAGAATCCACCAATGCAGGGGACACGGGTTCGAGCCCTGGTCCAGGAAGATCCCACATGCCACGGAGCAGCTAAGCCCGTGCGCCACAACTACTGAGCCTGCGCTCTAGAGCCTGCGAGCCACAACTACTGAGCCCACATGCCACAACTACTGAAGGCTGTGCGCCTAGAGCCCGTGTTCCGCAACAAAGAGTGGCCGCCACTCTCCGCAACTAGAGAAAGCCTGCGCGCGGCAGCAAAGACCCAACGCAGCCAAAAATGAATAATAGATAAATAAATACACAAACAAACATGTCCATTTAAAAAAAAAGGAATTTGCTGAACTCAAAGATCTCTCTATATATACACATGTATATCTTTCTGTATCTCCCGCAGCACCTAACATAGTGTGCTGGGCACACAGGAGAATCCCCATAAAGGTTTCATGAAGAAATGATCCAGCACATGAACAAGCACCTTGTTAGAAGGTGATTGATCAGAACCTTGCTCCGTGGACCTCTGACTTGAACTGGAGCACAAAACCAAGCTGATGGCACGCCATCAGTTCATCTCCCTGGGACCAGCTAGGTTCCCTAGACTGGTTCTCTTCTTAGCCTATGTGGACATCATCTGTCAATGTATTTAAAACTCAGGTGGATTCAGTGACAGCCTTGAGCCCTGTCACCCTGAGGAAAATCTTTTGCTATGTGTGAATTTCCCTGGTGCCGATGGTTGCATAACTCGTCTTCTTCTTCCAATTGATTGTCAGCTTAGAGACACTTGACTCTACATGAGAGCAGGCTTTGCCCTAAATCTGACTACCCCATTCCTAATCAGTTAGAGCCCTTCTCCTTCCCTCTTTGAGGAAAAGGTCCTAATGTAATGACCAAGTCCTGGGAAACAGCAATAACTTAAGATCCTGCACAGGAGCACAATCTTACCACATTGCATAGCAGAGAAGCAAAGATTGCAGGCCCTCCTGAGGGGACCAGAGCCATGCTCATTGCCAAAGCTTTCCTGTGTGCTGGTGGTGATGGGAATGATGATGACAGTGATGACGATGACACAAAGCTATCTTTTATCGACCGTCTAATATTGCCGGGCATTATCCTAGCCATCTTTAATATAACTTGGCATAACATTCTCACAAGAATCCAATTAAAAAGGTTCTCGCACGCCCATTTTACAGACGAGAACACTGAAGAGGAAGGAAGTTAAATAAGTCATCCTTTGTAAAAAATCTAGTAGGTGTCAAAGCCGGGATTCAAACCCAGGTCAGCCTGAATGTAGTTTGTATTCTTTCCACCTCCCCACACTGCCTCCAAGTGCCCAGGCTCCAACGAAACGTCCAGCAGCAGCCCCGCCACTTTGCATAACTGTCTCGAGGACTTCAGATGATGTACAGGGGTTTTGGAGCTGGAATTGTTTCCCAGGAGACTGGAAGCAGGCACCAGCTTCCTGAGTTTTTATTCCAGTTTCATTCATGGCCTCTTGAAGAGACTGACTAAATAAACCTGGTTTCATCATGCTGCCCCCATTCCACTCCACAGAGAACGAGCTGATCCTGCCCAGCTCCGGATTTTCGTGCCCCCAATGTGAAGCCAACTACCCACCCACATGGCCAAAGCAACTGCAAATAAATAGCTCTGAAATTGTAATGGGCTTCTTTTGGGATACAGAGTAAGGCCATAATGGAGACATAGTATTCACAGCACATTCTGGTACTTACATCATTGAAAGGGTCCATTGCCAGCGTGGTCAAAACACACTGTACTGGCTAGCTCTCTAGCTCAAAATAACTGCAGAATTAATTATTTTAAAGGGTTTCAAGAAACTTAAAATGAGTGGTTTTTTTAAATGATTCTACAAACCACATGACCATCAACAAGCCAATAGGAGAAATAAACTGTGGTCCAGGCACACTGTGAACTATTAGAAATTAGTAAAAATAGATGCACTGCATTACAGCTACTTGCAACAACATGGATGAACCTTAGAAACATAATAACCAGGCAAGACATAGGATCTAATGACTCAAAATCAAGAAGAAAAATAAATAAGTAACAGACAAAACAGTGATGCAGATATTAGTTATCAAATAGGAAATTTAAAAGTTATTATTAATACGTTCCCCAAAAAAGGAACGGAAAGGATGGAGAATTTTCCCCAGAAACTGGAATCTGTTCAGGAAAGGGTCAAATGGAAATCCTAGCATGAAAATAATAAAATTACTGAAATTAAGAATTGAATAGATAGGTTCAAAAGCAGATTAGATGTAGCCAAAGAGAGGATGATAAAGCACAGAGGAAAAGAATGAAAAGGGAGAGGGGGGCAGAGCATGAGAGATCTAGAGACATGGTAAAAACATCTAGCACATTCGTAACTGGAGTCCCAGGTGGAGAGGAGAGAGATAACAGGATAAAAGCAACTGTTAAAGAGGGACTTCCCTGGTGGTGCAGTGGTTAAGAATCCGCCTGCCAATGCAGGAGACATGGGTTCGAACCCTGGTCTGGGAAAATCCCACAGGCCGCGGAGCAACTAAGACCATGCGCCACAACAACTGAGCCTGTGCTCCAGAGCCCGTGAGCCACAACTACTGAGCCCTCGTGCCACAACTGCTGAAGCCTGCACACCTAGAGCCTGTGCTCCACAACAAAGAGAAGCCACCACAATGAGGAGCCCACACACCCCAATGAAGTGTAGCCCCTGCTCATCGGAACTCGAGAAAGCCCGCGCACAGCAACGAAGACCCAACACAGCCAAAAATAAATAAATAAATAAGTGTGTTAAAAAAAAAAAAAAAGCAACTGTTAAAGAAATGCTGGCGGAGAATTCTCCAAAAATTATGAAAGATATTAAGCCACAGAATAAAGAATTTCTACAACAGAATGGAGATTCCTCAAAAAATTAAGACTAGAAATAACATACAATCCAGCAACTCCAGTTCTGGGTATTTATCCAAAGAATACAAAAACACTAATTCGAAAGATATATGCACCCCAATATTCATAGCAGCATCTTTACAATAGCCAAGATATAGAGGCAACCTAAGTGTTCATCAACAGATGAATGGGTAAAGAAAATGTGGTGTATATATACAATGGAATACTACTCAGCCATGAAGAAGAGTGGAATCTTTCCATTTGTGACAAAATGGATGGACCTAGAGGGTATTATGCTAAGTGCAATAAGCCAAACCAAGAAAGACAAGTACCGTGTGATTTCACTCATATGTGGAATATAAAAAACAAATAAAGAATAATAAAAAATGACCAAACCAAACAAACACATAGATACAGAGAACAGAGTAGTGGTTACCAGAAGGGGAGGGGGAGGGAGGGTGAAATGGGTAAAGGGGATAAAGTGAATGGGGACAGATGGAAAGTAAATTTTTGGTGGTGAGTACACTGTAGTGTATACAGGATTAGAAATATAATGTTGTAAACATGAAACTTATATAATGTTGTAAACCAATGTTACCACAATAAAAAAATTAATTAAAAATGTTTTAATCTGAAAAAAAAAGATTTTCTACAACCCCCAAGCAAGATAAATACAAAGAAATAAGCACAGAAAAATTGCTGAAAACCAAAGACAAAGAGAAAAACATTAAAAGTAGCCGGGGAAGGGGTGGGGAACCCACATTTTTTCAGAATAGCAACAATAAAGCTGATAGCTAAAAGCAATAGAAAAATGGGAACCAGAGATAGTTAAAGGAAATTTTTTAAGTGCTGAAAGAAAGTAATTGCTAACCTAAAATTCAAAAAATAATCTTCAAAAGTGAAGCCATAATAAAGATATTTTCAGGCAAACAAAAACTGAGAGAATTTATAATTAATATATCTGTGTTAAAAGAAACACTAAAAGGATTTTTTCAGGCAGAAAGTAAATAATTCCAGATGGAAGCATAGTAGAGCACAAAGGAATAAACAGCACCAAAAATGTAAAATGTATGGATAAATCTAAATTCATATTTACTGTATAAAACAATAATACTAATGTTTTGGGGGGTTCAAAATATAGAGAGAATTAAATATATGTTAACAATAGCACAAAAGACAAGAAGAAGGTAGTAGAGTTAAAGTGTTGTAAGGTTCTTTCATCATCCAGGATGTGAAACAAATACTCATTCAAGGTAGGTTATAATAAAATAATGGTACATGTTGCAACCTCTAGGGTAATCACTAAAGAATAATAAAATAATGTACCAATAACAAGCCAATGGAGTAGGAAAATTGAATAATTTTTGAATGCTTGATTAATCCAAACAAGGAAAGAAAGGAGAGCAGATTTAATAAAAACCACATGGAACAAAAAGAAAGTAAATAGTAAGATGATCAGTGTAAACCTTAATATCAATAATTACTTTAAATATAAATGGATGAAAGTCTCCAATTAGAAGACAAAGATTGTGAGACTGGATAAAAATAAATAAAATCTGACTACATGCAACTTACCAGTAACACAACTTAAACATATGGATACAGAAAGAAAAGTTGTGCAGCAGTTTCAAAACACAGGCACAAATCCTTTGCCACTCCTCTCATTAAGAAGTGGGAGTTTAACTCCCCTCCCCAACCTGGACAGTCTTGTGACTCCTTCAACTAATAAAGAATGGCGCGGGACTTCCCTGGCAGCACAGTGGTTAAGAATCCACCTGCCAATGCAGGGGACGCAGGTTTGAGCCCTGGTCCGGGAAGATCCCACATGCCGTGGAGCAACTAAGCACATGCACCACAACTACTGAGCCTGCGGTCTAGAGCCCGCGAGCCACAACTACTGAGCCCTCGTGCCACAACTACTGAAGCCCGCACACCTAGATCCCATGTTCCACAACAAGAGAAGCCACCGCAATGAGAAGCCTGTGCACCGCAACAAAGAGTAGCCCCTGCTTGCCACAACTAGAGAAAGCCTATGCGCAGCAACAAAGACCCAACGCAGCCAAAAAACAAGTGTATTCGTAAAAAAAAAAAAAAAAAAAAAGAATGGCAGAAGTAACACTTTCAAACACTTTCAAAAATCTAGTAACACCTAGATTTTTCAAAGCTAGGTCATAGAAGGCTATGCAACTTAGGCCTTGTTCAGTGATATTCTCACTTGCAGAGCTCTGAGCCACTGTGTAAGAAGCCTGACTGCCCTGAGGCTGCCAGCATAGCCCAAGCTACACGGGAAGTCTTCACTGAGCTCAGTGTCCAGTTATCCTGGTCCAGGTACAAGCCAGGTGAGTGAAAAAGTCTTCAGACAATTCCAACCCCCAACCATTCAAGTCTTTCCAGCCACGATTCCAGACATCATAGAGCAGAGATAAGCCATCTCTGCTATGCTCTGTCCAAATTCCTGACCCACAAAACCTATGATGGAGACAAAAGAGTTGTTGGTTTATGCCACTAAGTTTTGAAGTGCTTTGTTATACAGCAACAGATAACTGGAAAATGTTTGAAACTAAAAGGATGGATGGAAAAAGATACTCAAAGCAAAGATTAATCAAAAGAAAGGTAGTGTATCTAAACAAGTATCAAACAAAATAAACTTTAAGGCAAGCAGTTGTACTGAATAATATTTCCTAATGAAAAAAGGCTTGGTAAAACAGAAAAATATAGCAATTCTAAACTTGTACACACATAATAACATAGCTTCAAAATATATAAAGCAAAAACTGACAGAACGAGGGGAAGACAATACAGATCCACAAGTATAGTTGGAGATTTTCACGTACTTCTACGGGTATATTTTAAAGGATTAACATCATTCAGACACATTCTCTGATGACAGTTAAACTGAGCAAGAGGTCCAAAACAGAACCATAACTAGGAAACCTCCAGATGTTTAGAAATTAAGAAATATACTTTTCTAAATAATCCATAGATCAAAGTAAAAAAATGACATTAAAATATCAAGCTTCTAACAAAACAAAAATGACAAATATACCATCAATAAAGAAAAAAGGCAAACACGGGATGCGAGAAGATGTTGGCAATACATATGGAGATTAGAAAATATTTTGAACTGAATGGCAGTGAAACATATGAAAAATTAATGGATGCAACTGACATAGAGATCAAGAGAAATAGCCCAGTACACCCACCAAAATGACTAAAAACTTGTTGCTCAACTAACAATATCAAGTGTTGGCAAAGTTGTACAGCAACTAGAATTCAAACATATTGCTGGTGGTACAGTATGTAAATTGGTACAACCACTTGGGAAAATTGTTTGGAAGTTTCTATTATTATATGTTCATACTCTATGACACAACAATTATATTCCTTTTATACCCAACAGAAATGAGTACATACATGCACCAAAAGACATATACAGGAAAGTTCATGGCAGCTTTCTTTATAACAACAAAAAAATGGACACAACACAAATGTCTATTAACAGTAGAATGAATGAACTGGGTGGTTTATTCACACAACAGAATATCACTCAACCAATGAAAAAGAATGAAGTGCTAATACATGTGGTTAGATGAACATGGATGAATCCCACAAATACAATGCTGACTGAAAGAAGGCAGACGCAAGATTACAAACCTAATAATTCCAAAACTAATCTTTGGAGACATGAGTCAGAACAGCTGTTACCTTGCAGTGAAATTGGGTGAATAACTGACAGGAAAGGGGTGTCAGGGAAGCTTCTGCAGTACCAGTAATGGGCCACATCTTGATCTAGGTGTGGTCACATAAGTGTATACTTTGTAAAAACTAATCAAGCTGTACACTGAAGTTTTGTGAATTTTACTGTGATGTATGTTATACTTTAATTTTTTTTTAGGTTTTTTTAAAGCAAAGGGATAATAAACACGAAATTCAGGATAGTGATCACCTCTGGAGGAAAGACCAGGAAATAGGAAAGGAAAGAAACACAGAGATGCTTTAAATTTACATACATGATGCAAACCTATACCCTTTCGTATGTATCAAATATTACATTAGGGGCTTCCCTGGTGGCGCAGTGGTTGAGAGTCCGCCTGCCGATGCAGGGTACACGGGTTCGTGCCCCGGACCGGGAAGATCCCACGTGCCGCGGAGCGGCTGGGCCCGTGAGCCATGGTCTCTAGGCCTGCGCGTCCAGAGCCTGTGCTCCGCAATGGGAGAGGCCACAACACTGAGAGGCCTGCGTACCGCAAAAAAAAAAAAAAAAAAAAAATTACATTAAATGTGAATAAAAATTATTTTAGTAAAAAAAAGTATTCAAATATTTAAAACGCCTGTGTTGAACTCAGGAAGAATTTTTCAACTAAATTCATATAAATGACTTTCAGTGATATTTAAATACAGGAAGACAGCTGCGTTACTTGAATAAGTGTCCTCCTAGCACCATGCTGATTGTTCCTTTAAGAGACCACTTTGTATGAGGTCGAGCAATAATAATGACTGGCACTATTGAGTACATGCTAGACTGTCTGTTGAGCACTGTTGTGAATGCTTTACATGCATTTAATTGTCATATAACCCTATGAGGCCAATACTGTTATCACCCCAATTTAACAGATGGGGATACACACACAGGGAGTTCAAGTGATTTGCCCGTGGCCTCACAGCAGGCAAGCCGGAAAGCCAGCCCCTGAAGGCTGGTTTTGAATTGCAGTCCGGCTCCACAGCATACTCACTTAACCTCTGCACCACTCTGCATCTTGCAAGAGGCATATCTCCAGTTTCTGGGAGTTCTCAACCATACCCAACTCCTGACAAGGCCTGAAATGGAATTCCAGAGTTTTATAACACCCACCTCCTAAAGAAGGGGTGCAGTGATGTGTCCTCAGTTACAATGACAGCAAATTACATTGTCATTACCACCAGTAACAACAGCAATAAACGTTAAGCCCACACTGTACTATATTACAGAGTAAATCTGAAAGTTGCCACGATGGCGCAATTAACATGTGTCTTCATTCCAGACCCTCCCTAAGTAAAAAGTAACCTGGACAAATTATTTTTTCTCTCTGAACTTCTTCCTGTTCTCTCCTGGCTTATGGCACCTACCACTTTAAACTATGCACTCGATTTATTCATGATGTATGTCTTACCTCTCCTCTGGGAGGATAGGATTTGTTTCTGATTCTTCCTTGCCTCCTTGTGGCCCACATTACATAGACATAGTAGATGCTCAGCAAATATCTGTGTGATGAGGGCACACATGACATAAATAAAGATGAGGTCGAACAGTCCAGTTCTTTGTAAATAGTGCCCACATGTCCTTTGACCTTGCCCATCAAATTCACTGCTGTATGCCAGGGACTTAGAAAAGGGCCTGTAAGTTAGTAAATACTAAATACCAAATTTTGGTTGAATGAATGAAAATATGAAGGACAGGCAATTCTCCTACACTGCAAAGTGTCCACATCCTATTCCTCATCTGTGTGAAAGGTCTCACTGACACTTGGGATGGGTGAACATGTCTATCAACTCAAAGGAATAAGGAATTTGCTGCTGTACTGCTGGGTCTTGATCATAGAATGAAGAGTTTACGATTAGAGCCATGGGCAGCTGGTTTGAGAGAAAACCCTGCCCACTGGCCCAAGCCTGTAGCCATGGTGGTGGTGACCTGTCTTTGGGATTTGCGGTGAGCACTTCCTATCACGCAGTCTTGGGGAGGATGGGGGTGAGTGTAAATGTCTTGAGCATCTTCAAGAATTTTCTTCCCCTCCCCCAGCTTTATTGAGTTGTAACTGATGTATAACATGTAAATTTAAGGTGATAGACTTACATATTGCAAATTATCACCATAGTGTTAGCTAACATCTCCATCTTGTCACACAATTACCATTTCTTTTTTGTGGTGAGAACATTTAAGACATACTCTCTCAGCAACATTTAAGTATATATTACAGTGTTATGAACTATAATCACCATGCTATACATTAGATTCCCCAGAACTTATTCATCTTATAACTCAAAGTTTATCTTTGACCAAAATCTCCCCATATCCACCAACCTCTAGCCCCTGGTAACTGCCATTCTAGTCTTTGTTTCTATGAGTTTAAGCCCTTTTAAGATTCCACATATACATGATATTGTACAACGTTTGCATAATACCCTCAAGGTCCATCCATGTTGTTACAAAAGGCAGGATTTCCTTCTTTCTCATGACTGAATAATGTTCCAATGTGTGTGTGTGTGTGTGTGTGTGTGTGTATTACATATACACACACATATATATACATATGTATCTTCTATATATACATATATATCATATAATTATAAATATATAGATATAGATATCATATATTCTTTATCCATTCATCCACTGATGGACACTTAGGTGGTTTCGCTATCTTGGCTATGGTGAATAATGCTGCAATGAACACAAGAATGCAGATATCTCTTGGAGATCCTGTTTCCATTTCCTTCAGATATATACCCAGAAATGGAATTGCTGGATCGTATGGTAGTTCTATTTTTAACTTTTGTGGAGCCTCCATACTGTTTTCCATAGTAGCTGCACCAATTTAATTCTCACTAACAGTGAGCAAATGTTCCTTTTTTTCCACACCCTGGCCAGCACTTATCTCTCGTCTTTTTTTTTTTTATTGGATTATAATTGATTTACAATATTGTGTTACTTTCAGGGGTACAGCAAAGTGATTCAGTTATACATATACATATATTTATTCTTTTTCAGATTCTTTCCCTGTATAGTTTATCACAGAATACTGATATCATCATTTTGATGACAGCCATTCTTTTTTTTTTTTTTTTTTTTTTTGCGGTACGCGGGCCTCTCACTGTTGTGGCCTCTCCCGTTGTGGAGCACAGGCTCCGGACGCGCAGGCTCAGCGGCCATGGCTCACGGGCCCAGCCGCTCCGCGGCATGTGGGATCTTCCCGGACCGGGGCACGAACCCGTGTCCCCTGCATCGGCAGGCGGACTCTCAACCACTGCGCCACCAGGGAAGCCCCTGTGACAGCCATTCTTAACAGGGGATATTTCATTGTGATTTTGATTTGCGTCTCCCTGATGATTAGCGATATTGAGCACCTTTTCATGTACCTGTTGGACATTTGTTTGTCTTCTTTGGAAAAATGTGTATTCAGTTACTCTGCCTATTCTTTAAATTGGACTGTTCGATTTTTTGCTATTGAGTTGTATGAATTCTTTATATATTTTGGATATTAACCCGTTATCAGATACATGATTTGCAAGTATTTCCCCCCATTCTGTGGGTTGCTTTTTCATTTTGTTGATGATTCCCTTTGCTGTGCAGAAGCTTTTTAGTTTGATGTAGTCCCACTTGTTTATTTCTGCCTTTGTTGCCTTTGCTTTTGGTGTCAAACCCAGCAAATCATCACCAAGACTGATGTCAAGAAGTTTACCACCTAGGTTTTTCCTAGGAGTTTTACGGCCTCAGACCTTAAGTTCAAATCTTTTTTTTTTAATTGAAGTATAGTTGATTTACAATATTATATTAGTTTCAGGTGAACAACACAGTGATTCAATATTTTTATAGGTTACACTCCATTTTAAGTTATTATAAAATATTGGCTATAGTCCCTGTGCTGTACAATATATCCTTGTAGCTTATTTATTTTATACCTAGTAGTTTGTACCATGTTCAAGTCCTTAATCCAGTTGGAGTTGATTTTGGTGTATGGTGTAAGATAGAGGTCCAGTTTCTTTCTTTAGAATGTTCTTTCTTTGTCTTGTAAGAAGTCACCACAAGCTCTGGGGCTGGGCCTCCAGCTCCGTGGTGGGAGTGGGGAGAAAGTCCCCTCCCTCAGTCTCCCCTGCTCCACTTCCATCTCTGGTCCTCTTGTGGGAATTATTCCTCTAGCAGTGGGGAAGGCATGTGACGGCCCTTTTTAGGTATGAAACATCACGCAGGGTGAGCTATGCCTTGGGGCAACTCTGGAACAGATGTCTGGAGAAAGACTGCTCTTTCCTTCCCTTAAATAGCATGCCTTGTTCCTCCAAACTAGACACTATCCCTCCTTCCTCCCTCCTCCCCCGTCCTTCATTCACCTCCTACCCAGCCCCTCCTTCAAGCCCAAAATACAGCTGTCTGTCTCCTCTTCTCCCTCCCACTCCTCCTCGGGTCTGCCCCAGGGGGAAAGCCAGAGCTTGATCCCAGAAGCAGAAAGAACCTACAAAACAGCCTACAGAGCCTGGGAGAAATGCCCCAGAATGAAGTGGTTCTTAGGGCCTCGCTCAGCAGCACATCACAACCTGACACTCAGTCCAGTTTGTCTGTTCAGATCCTTTTATTGCAGAAAATCCAGTTCTGGCCATCACGTATTTAGATGTCCGATACCAGGCATCCCTCAGCAAAGCAGTACCATTCCCTCGGCTAAGGGACATTCGGAGACTGCCGTGGGGATGGGAGGCGCCTAACCTGGATCGGCTTCTGACACTGTGACCTAGAACCCAGTGACTGAGAAGTTTCCTCCAGATGCCTCCTTGTCTTCTAGAAGCATCTATTCATTCTCAACCCTCTGGGTGAGTTTTCATGGCAACTGTCTCAACCACTTTGCGTGTCTTCCAATTATTTCTACCTTGGTCTGTTTTCTCAGGCTGTTTCTCCCCACCTCTTTTTCGTTTCCTTCCGTTTCTTTCTGCCTCTATCTCTATGCGACTCTCTCTGCCCAGCTCCAGAGATCCAGACCTCTTCGCATGGCCGTGTGTCTATGCCTCGTTTTCTGCCCCTGAACCTGGTCCTCCATCCCTCCGGGAGACCCTGGGAAACGCCTGAGTGCGGCGCTCGTGGCGCCGGCGCTTTCATCCCGATCCAGGTGGCTACAATCCAGTACAGGATTTACGGTGCCCTGACCCTGAGCCGTCAAGAAGGAACCGCCAGATTAATGGGGTGGGCGGGCTGGGGTAATAATCGTTTGTTTGATGTGACAAGCCTGATAGGCGTTGATTTACTTACAGACTGATGGGCTTTTAATTGAGCACCTCCATCGCAGGCACTTCAAAGGCAGGGGAATTGACAAGGGGCCCCTTTCACGGAGGGCTCCCGGTGACTGACAGCCCCCCTCTGCCCACGATCCCCTCGGCCTAGGATTGGGCCGGGCACCCCTGACCCGGCCCCTCTGGCAAAGTAACACGTTTTTCTGTGCAACTCAGAAATGGCCTTTTGTCTGCTGCCAAGGAAGGCAGGCCCTGCTCGGAAGGGCCCTTCTCCCGGGAGGATGAGCGGAGGGGACTCGGAGATGCTGAGACGGGTCCAGAGGACCCGGGGGGGCGGGGCAGGGATGCCAGGAGCTCAGCCTGCAGACCGCTACTTTTGTTCTTCTGACTCCTGCTGGCCCAGCTCTCTTCACTCACCTCTTCCTCCTTCTCCCCGCTCCCTCCCTCTAGTTCAACCCCACTCTTTGCTTTGCTCTCCCCAGCTCTTGGCCTCTTCCTACTCTACCTCTTTCCCCTCCCACTTCCTCATTCCTCCTTGTCGGGAAAGGTCAGAAGAGGAGGAGTCAGCTTCTGCTGTCCCCAGAGTGGCCTGTTGACAGTCCTTCTCCTGGACAGCCACTCTTCCCCTCTCTTCATGCTGCGGGCAGTGAGGCCTCAGTCGGGAGCACCCTTGGACCCGTCCCCGCTGTGGGCTACACTACAATGAACAGGGCTGCCGATGACCTCTTTGGCTAAGGGCAGGGACTCTGGTCCAGTGGGGTTTCTACCCCACTCTTGTTTAGTCTAGAATAGGCTTTAATAACAGAGGCTTTATCCTGTTTGAAATTTTAGAAAATAGTCTTTATCAGGGAAGTTCTGTCTGAATGGATTTGCTTTGTTTTTTTGTTTGTTTGTTTGTTTTTGCTGTACGCAGGCCTCTCACTGTTGCGGCCTCTCCCGTTGCGGGACGCACAGGCTCAGCGGCCATGGCTCACGGGCCCAGCCACTCCGCGGCATGTGGGATCCTCCTGGACCGGGGCACGAACCCATGACCCCTGCATCAGCAGGCAGACTCTCAACCACTGCGCCACCCGGAAAGCCCTGGATTTTCTTTGTTTTTGTTAGTTTGTTCTGTTTAGTCCTGATGTCTGGGCTGCTGAACTTTCCTTATTCGTGGAAGAAGATATGCCCAAAGCTCTCTCCCAATGTCAGCTCACTTGCTGCGACTGGGCGAGGGGTCGAAGGAGTGGGGGCAATGAGTACTGAAGGCTAGGATCCCATCCCCACCCATGGGGCAGAGTCCTTGAACTCTAGAGGGGGTCCCCTGTAGCCCCCAGGCTTCCTCACTAGGTCAGGGGTCCAGTGAGACCCCCAGCCAGGAGGAGCTTCAAGTTCTAAGTCAAGCTGCTTTAGTTACCATGGGAAGCCATGTTCCCTGTGTATCTCTTCTTCCCCTGTAGTAACTGGTCCAAGATCATAGAGCCCGGAAGTGAAAGAGCAGGTACCTGGCTGGAAAGACAGCAGTAATAACTCACATTTGCATAGCACTGTGGAGTTTGGAAAGTATTTTCGCATATATTATCTTAACTGGTCTTTTAACCACCCTGTGAGGTAGTAAGTGCAATGTTGTTATGCCCATTAGACAGAGGATAAAATTGACACTCCAAGGACAACATGTCCCAAGAGGCAGAATCAGCTGTCAATCTCAGGTATTCTCCCACCAAGCCTGCCCCTTCCTTCTCTGCCCCTCACTGTAGCCCAGAGACTACTGTCCCATTCCTTTGGAAGCTGCATTTTCTTACTCCAAACAGGTGGTTCCTTCCTGTTTCTCTTTTTTGTTTTTCACCTTTTCCAGGTCCTCCCCCAGCTCCCCACCCTCTGGGTTTGGGCATCCAGGGACACAGCCTCCGGCCCTAGCGCTGAGAGGCCGAACCTCTCCCTGTGTCTCTGCCCCGAAGGCCACTTCCAAGCCTCGCCTGAGAGCATGATGCTGCTCCCTTAAGATCTGCTACCCGCAGGGCTCATCCAGCATCCACGTACGAAACGGCCACAGGTGGAGCGCCTGTGCGTCTGGTTCTCTGCTGTTGGAACGTGTCGCCTATCATTTGAAGGTCCACCCAATGGACTCCTCTCAGAGCCAAGAACGTACATGTCTCTCCTGACGTGCTGGAGGGGCAGTTTCTACTACAGAGCTAAGCCCTAGGGCAGAGGCTTTTGAGCAACTAACCATCCCTCCCTTCTCTGCCTCTACGCCGTGGATATGGTTCCAGATTGCACTTAGTGTCCTGAAATATAATGATCTGTTTACATGTTGGTCCCCTCACTGGAGTTCATGGGCAAGTACATGTCTTTTCATCTTATATTCCCAGTGTCCAACAGTGAAATTTTTTTAATTATAGTTGATTTACAATATTATATTAGTTTCAGGTGTACAACATAGTGATTCAATATTTTTACAGATTATACTCCATTTAAAGTTATTATAAAATATTAGCTATATTCCCTGTGCTGTACAATATATCCTTGTAGCTTATTAATTTTATACATAGGAGTTTGTACCTCTTAATCCCCTGCCCCTCACTTGCCCCTCCCCACTTCCCTCTCCCTTCCCTCTAACAAACCAGTTAGTTTGTTCACTGTATAGGTGAGTCTGTTTCTGCTTTGTTACATACATTTGTTTTATTTGTTAGATTTCATATATACATGATACATACAGTATCTGTGTTTCTCTGTCTGACTTATTTCACTAAGGATAATACCCTCTAAGTCCATCCACGTTGTTACAAATGGAAAGATTTCATTCTTTTTTACGGCTGAGTAACAGTCCATTGTGTGCATATACCACACCTCCTTCATCCTTTCATCTGTAGATGGACACTTAGGTTGCTTCCATATCTTAGCTATTGTGAATAGTGCTTCTGGGAACATTGGGGTGCATGTATATTTTCGAATTAGTGTTTTCATTTTCTTCAGATATACACCCAAGAGTGGAATTGCTGGATCATACAGTAATTCTAGTCTAATTAATTCTATTCTAATTAATTCTATAGAATCATTTTATTCTATAATTTCAGAGTGGATACCTTCTAAAGCATAAAAGTCAGGGCGCAGAAGCCATAATGGAAATGATGGATAAATGTCTACATAATTTATCTTTATATATTTCACAAGCAAAGTCAAATGACAATAAACAGGTGTTGAGGAACATTTGTGCAAATACATGTGTAATAATAATATCAGGGCTGCCCTGGTGGTGCAGTGGTTAAGAATCCACCTGCCAATGCAGGGGACACGGGTTCAAGCCCTGGTCCAGGAAGATCCCACATGCCGTGGAGCAACTAAGCCCGTGCGCCACAACTACTGAGCCTGCTCTTTAGAGCCCGTGAGCCACAACTGCTGAGCCCACGTGCCACAATTACCGAAGCCCGCGCACCCAGAGCCCGTGCTCTGCAACAAGAGAAGCCACCACAATGTGAAGCCCGCGCACTGCAACAAAGAGTAGCCCCTGCTCGTCACAACTAGAGAAAGCCCGTGTGCAGCAACGAAGACCCAACACAGCCAAAAATAAATAAACAAATTTGTTTTTTTAAAAAAATAATAATATTAATATCAGCATTACTTAATGTAACAATAGAGCATTTGGAAAACACAGCCTATAAGAGGGACCAGACAAATAAATTTCCAGTACATAACAGTGAAATTTTTGTCAAAATGATTGTTGCTGAACTACTTGGTGAAGGGCAGTATGGTGTGGAGGTAGAGCCTAGGACACATTCCCAGCTCCACTGTGTGCCATCCATGGCCCTTGGAAAAGTCATTTAAAGGTTCTGTCGGGACTTCCCCAGTGGTCCAGTGGTTAAGACTCCACGCTCCCAGTGCAGGGGGCCCAGGGTCGATCCCTGGTCAGGGAACTAGATCCCACATGCACACTGCAACTAAGAGCCCAAATGCTGCAACAAAGATCCCACGTGCCGCAACTAAGACCCGGTGCAGCCAAATAAATAAATAAATTGGGTTTTTTTTAAGTTCTATTGCCTCAGTTTCCTCATCTGTAAATGAGACAAAAACAGCCCCTACCTCATAAAGTTATTGTGAGGACTGAATGAGTTAATAACACATTTCATCTAATCATCTACATTATGCCATTATTTCAGGTCCGACAAAGAAAGAAGAAATGCTGCAAAATAATCTGTGGTACAATGCTTCTTTAAAAAATCAATGTCAGATGTTAAAAATGAGAAAAAGAAAATGCATCTTAGAATTGAGGAAATATGTCCATGCAAAACACTTAGAAGAGAGACTGCACAGTCCACGCTAAGTTAGCTACCGTTCTCGTCATTGAATTGCATTCTCGAAAGACCCGTATGATGGGCGAGTTAATCCTCGATTTTATAGATTAGGAAGCAGAGATTCTGAGAGATGCAGTAGCTGGCCAGGTTCACAGGGCAGTGAGCCCCCAGCAGGCATTTCAACCTGCCCTGGAGGTGCGCTAATCCACAGTTATTACAATAGCTGGCCCCCACCCACCAAGCTGCCAGGGAGTTGGGAGCTGGGTTTTGTTCTCAGTTGCATTAGCTTTCCGAAATCTAAGTTTTTCCCCCTCTGCTGTAATTACTCTGCTTCTTCCTCCCCCTTCCTCCTTTGTCCTTGGCTCTGATCTTGTTCCTTTTCTGCTAATGGCTTCAGGTTTTACTGTAACTGCATTTTGAATTGTAAGGGACCTCAAATCTTTTACGGATACAGGAGGGGTTCAAATAAGTATAAAGGTAAAAGTTAGTTTTTAAGGATGACACGCAGCAAGAAAAAGGGAGAGAGAAGATGCCCACGATCACACACAAAGGCATACAGGCTCAGCATCGACACCTCGAGAAAGCGCTCACAGCCCACCCTCCAATCCTACCGCTGAGGAACTGTGATGCATGCCGTGTATCCTCACAAGATGTAGAGCTCAGCTCGCCTCTGGAGCTAGGCTGTCTGCCACACCAGACTCTTTTTTCCCATGACCCAGCGAGACACTATGGGTCGGAGGGGGTAGAGGGGGCTTTGGGAGGATATGAGAGGGTGGTTAACTTTTCTAGGACATTCTCTGGCTCCGCTTGGTAACCGCCCCACCCAAGAAAAAGCATCTCTTTGAAAGAGTGTGTTTCTCACTCACTATTGCAATGAGTCTGAGGCAAGGGAGTGCATCCCATTAGCTCCAGTTGGAACCAATGTAAAAGGGTTATCGTTGTTTCTAATATCAGAAAGGGAGACTTCAGAAGATATTTCATTTGAAGTTTTGTAGCGGTCTCCCCACAACCCTAGTGGCAGCTCAGGACCCATGGCTGTTAAGATCACAGAAAGATGCCACTCGCCACTTCTGCATCATTTCCCCAAGTGAGGAACCTTGATATGCTACCTCTTCTACCAAGCTTGTAATGCTCATGTTAAAAGACAATGAATACCCAAGTTCCCAAGGATTGACATCATCAAACTGAATGTAACTCAGTTTAATGTTGAAACTGTTAACCATCTTGGGCTAGTTAGTGTGGTATCTGAGAGATGTATTTCCTTTAAAATTTAAAATATCTGGTGGAGTTCCTGTGAGTTCTGGGCACCTTGGTGCAGGTCTAGCTAACTGGTAGCTCAAAATGGTTAACAGATAAAGAAAAAAAGAAAGATAATGAATAAAGCAAGGCATAGTATTGTACTGGGTTCTTCCCTCCCACGTAGGGAAGACACAAGCTGGCTAGAAGATTGTATTTATGAATATGCTTGGATTTTTCAGGATGGAGAGGTTTTTCTAGAACTTCTGTCCACTCTCCCACATGCCCTGAGACCTGTTTGAGTAGTGTGGTGAAGAAGCAAGTTTAAAAAATCATTGCTATGCGGCTGCTTCCCACTAGCTATCTACCTTACGTTTGGTAGTGTATATATGTCCATGCCTCTCTCTCGCTTTGTCACAGCTTACCCTTCCCCCTCCCCATATCCTCAAGTCCGTTCTCTAGTAGGTCTGTGTCTTTATTCCTGTCTTACCCCTAGGTTCTTCATGACATTTTATTTTTCTTAAATTCCATATATATGTGTTAGGACACGGTATTTGTCTTTCTCTTTCTGACTTACTTCACTCTTTATGACAGACTCTAGGTCTATCCACCTCATTACAAATAGCTCAATTTCATTTCTTTTTATGCTACGATGATCCATGTTAAAAAAAAAAAAAATCATTGCATTAGGGCGCTTTGCCATGGGACACAGAGGGAGCACGCCATCCCTCAGTACCCCTGAATGGAGACTACTGTTCTTCCTCCAGGACAGAATAAAATGTACTCTAGGCTCTGATGCACCAGACAAAGAAAGATATATAAGCAAAGGAGGGGAAAGGTGAAGACTGGTGTTTGGCTCTCCTTTCGCATACACGCAGTTCATCTCTAAGGCTTCCGAAAAAGCAACCACGCACCAAATCCCTTCCAATGTCATCTGTATCCGAGCCTCCTGTGAGATAATCCTCATAATGGAATATTTAAGAAACAAGATATAAATCATCACCCTTTTTTCTCACCTGAAGATTTATTCTCCATAGGACGTATGGTGTATACGTCTGTCTACACACAGATGGTTGCAGGTGACTTTCTCAGCCGATGCCATCATGTTTTTAGGCTCTATATGTTTTTCAACATATGAACCTAATTTTTTCTGGGTGCAAAAACATAAATTTTAGAGATCAGAGCCCAGAAAATAGAGGCGCCCGGAGACATTTCCAAATTAAAACACACATCCGTCAGAAAAACCTTTTTTTGTCATTTGCAGCCAACAAAAATGCCTATTGTTAGGACATGCTCATAAATAACTTGATTTGGGCACACGCTTTCGTACCATACAGAAGATGAATAAATTATATGTGATTTACAACCTTTTTCATTTTTATTAGCACTGCTCTGAAGAGTTTATGTAAAGGACGTGCCAGAGCAGTTATGCCAAATGTTTTCAGGCGCTGGTATTGATATTACATAAATTAAGGTGTTTTAATTTGCATCTTTAATTAACTAAATACTGGCAGAAAAATAAAACACAGGGCAGCCCTGACTCATTGCCTCTATTAAACTGCTGACGTCTCCGAAAAGATGCTTTAAGTAATCCAATTCATTCAGAGAGGTGGAGGGAGGGGTATTAACACTCTTATTTGGCAAAATATACTGGGGTTTAAGAAACCGATGTCCTGCTTTGCTTGCAAGCAAGGTGGCTGTGGTGAGCACGCGGTGTTCTAAGGTCTGCATTTGTGTCCCTGAGGAAGGAGCTGACCGAGTACTTGAACTATGCATCCTGTCCAGGTCTGAGCTGAAGCCTGGAGAGAAGCCCAGCCCTACCACTGGGCATGGGCAGGCTCCTGGGTGCAAAGCCTGGCACACCTGGGCTGGTTGCCTTTGTCACCCAGGGCTGTATGGCTGCCTGTCTCGGAAAAGACAAGCTGGTTGAATTAATCCAATGGTCTGATGGATCCCATATCAACATAATCATGTCCAAAAACCAAGGAGAGAAATAGTCAAAAATCTTTCACTGGAATTAGCTGCTTCTGATTAATCCTTTCCATCAAACCTGGGATCCCCCAACCCTGCCCCCCCAAAAAAAATATCCTAAAAAGATGTTCCAGCAGTACTCTAATTCTTTCCCACAAGCCCTGGGTCCTGTCACCACCTCCTGAGACTTTTGTTTTCTTCTCCATTATAATTTATTACAGGATATTGAATATAGTCCCCTGTGCTATACGGTAGAACATTGTTGTTTATCTATTTTATATATAGTAGCGTGTATCTGTTAATCCCAAACTCCTAATTTATCCCTCTTCCACCCCCTCCCCCCTCTGGTAACCGTAAATCTGTTTTTCTATGAGAGACTTTTTAAAAATTCACTCTTACCAGGGACACAATAGCTTCTTTCTCATCCAAGTTCTTCCCTTCCCCTGCTTTCTGGAGCATTCTTGATTTTTGCTCTCTGTTTCTCCTTTCCTGGTAAGGCTTCATCTTCTATCATTTTCCCTCCAGACTTTCAGGGAGGAACAGCTCTAAAGAGGAAATTACAGCTTCCACTGGTTGGCCAGAGGAGAGAGCCTGCTCCCCAAACACAGGTGAGAACATTCTATTTCTCTTCCCTAAACCCACAGGGAGTGAGCCCCCTGTACCAGCTTTCCTGTTGTCCCGCGATTCCCAGGGTGTCTGGCTTTAATTCTCTACCGGGACTGGGAGGCATCATGTCAAGGGTGGACCTCTAGGGGCTCATAGATGCCTACTGAGCTGACCAGAGATGTCACCCAGGGAGAGGTGGGTCGGGGAATGGATTTTATGTTTCTCCTCTGTTCACACTGTCTCTGCACCTTCGTGCCCATGGTCCCTTCTGAGACAGCCCAATTGGAAGCAGTTCAGGGCAACCCAAGCCCCCTTGTCTAGACCTCAGGGTACTGTCATTATGCCATGTCCCTACCCCAGCGTTCTTCCTGGATGCTTTTCTTCCCTTGCTGCACGAGTAAAGGATGGACTCCAAATTTTTTTTTTTTTTTTTTTTTTTTTTTTGCGGTACGCGGGCCTCTCACTGTTGTGGCCTCTTCCGTTGCGGAGCACAGGCTCTGGACACGCAGGCTCAGCGGCCATGGCTCACGGGCCCAGCCGCTCCGCGGCATGTGGGACCTTCCCGGACTGGGGCACGAACCCGTGTCCCCTGCATCGGCAGGTGGACTCTCAACCACTGCGCCAACAGGGAAGCCCTGGATTCCAACTTTTAATAAAGAAAATGCTGTCCTCCTTTGCCAGCATCCTACCCCCTCCCCCATCACAACCCCTACCCCCAAATCGCACTTTCTTGTCCTCTCCCATCTTGCAGCTCCATCAGTTGTTTTAAAACAAAAACACGTCTCCTGTCATAAATAAGATTGTCATTATGCATTTTGAATGCAGTGGGGGAAAATTCACCTGGGGCCTGATGTGGAACAGGAATAAACATAATAAGGGGGCTTCCCTGGTGGCGCAATGGTTACGAATCCACCTGCCAATGCAGGGGACATGGGTTCGAGTCCTGGTCCGGGAAGATCCCACATGCCGCGAAGCAACTAAGCCCGTGCGCCACAACTACTGAGTCTGCGCTCTAGAGCCTGCAAGCCACAACTACTGAGCCCTCATGCCACAACTACTGAAGCCCGCGCCCCTAGAGCCCGTGCTCCGCAACAAAAGAAGCTACCGCAATAAAAAGCCTGAGCACAACGAAGACCCAACGCAGCCAAAAATAAATAAATAAATTTATTTTTTTAAAAACCCAAAACATAATACGGAAAAATACACCATCTTCTCGGCGTTTTTAACTACCGTAGCTTTTCTAGTTTGGATTGTTTGGGTTGTTTTCATTGTTACGGTTGTTTTTATCATTTGTTCATTGATTCATTTATGTAAGGAAATTAATGAGAAACAAAGAGAGCCTGGCAGAAAGCGGTTGTGTTGAATGTATCAGGACAGGCCTTGGGTGATGTGGAAGGGGCGCCTCAGGACACCTGAGAAAGGTCTTCAAGATGTTAAGAATTCTACTTTAGACAGCCTGGAAAGTACGTTTATCCTGATTCCACGGCCCATCAAAACTCTGCCCAGGGGCTTCCCTGGTGGCGCAGTGGTTGGGAGTCCGCCTGCCGATGCAGGGGACACGGGTTCGTGCCCCGGTCCGGGAGGGTCCCACGTGCCGCGGAGCAGCTGGGCCCGTGAGCCATGGTCGCTGAGCCTGCGCGTCCGGAGCCTGTGCTCCGCAACGGGAGAGGCCACAGCAGTGAGAGGCCCGCGCACCGCCAAAAAAAAAAAAAAAAAAAAAAAAAATTCTGCCCAGTCCTGACTCTTCCCGGTGTCATAGGGTCAAGGTCACTAACAAAAGGTGAGCTTCCACTCCGTGGACCAAGGAGGCCCAGGCGTTGGCCTGAAGTTGAGGAGACAAGAGGAGGGCTCATGCTGTGTGTCTTTGCAGCGAGAAGCTACAGGTGCCAAAATGCCTGCATTTTTTTTTTTCTTGGCGAATGGTCGATAAAGCAGAAAACTCTTATCATCTCAACCCTTGTTGAGAAATCACATATCCATGCCCTTTGAATTTTGCAGGTAATACCTATTCAAAAATACAAATATTAAAAGAAGAACAAAATAAAGACGACTGCCCCCGCCTGGGGTAGCACTCTGCTAACAATAATTACTGATGTCATGATCTGATGTCTTCCGATGCTTCACAGGCCTCATGCTGGAAATTCATGGTTAGGACTGGATATAAGCCTCCATGGACACGACAATATTTCATGCATTGCCTTTGGCACGAAACTTTGCCTTTTCATGAGCGTGAACAAAAAATGTCCGGACAATCCAGAGTTCTTGTTAGGGTTCACTGACTGGGAAGTTTGCAATATTAAAATGTGGATTCATCAATATCGTGGCTTCTCTTAGGCCAGACCCAATATTCCCCTCCTTCTCCTCCTACTAAATGGGGAGCAGCTGGGAATAGGAGGAGGAGGAAAGCAGGAGACGCCTCCTGCACGTTTTCTGAACTCCAAAGACGGAAACAGAACCCCTTCTTGGTGAGCCTTTAAACCTCTCCAAATGAATGTGACTGGAAGTTCCTAGAGGTATCGCCCTTGTCTTCTTGCCCGAATCCCTCGGCTGAACTTCGAACTCACTCCAAGTCTATCCTACCTACTGTGTTAAAAGGGACTCGTTTAGGGGCTTCCCTGGTGGCGCAGTGGTTGGGAGTCCGCCTGCCGATGCAGGGGACACGGGTTCGTGCCCCAGTCTGGGAAGATCCCACATGCCGTGGAGCGGCTGGGCCCGTGAGCCATGGCTGCTGAGCCTGCGCGTCCGGAGCCTGTGCTCCGCAACGGGAGAGGCCACGACAGTGAGGGTACCGCGTACCGCAAAAGAAAAAAAAAAAAAAAAAGGGGGGGACTTGTTTTGAATGCATATAGCTTTGGACCCTGCAATTCTACTCCTAGGAATTTACCCTATAGCTTTAGTAGCACACGAGGAGAATGATATATATTATGTATATACACATAGATATACACATATACATATATATGGTTATTCACTGCAGGAGCAAAAACTAGAAACCATCTAAATGTCCACCAGCAGAGGACAGGTCAAATAAACTTGTGGCACATCCATATAACAATGCTGTGAATCTGAAAAAATAAATAACTAAAATGCAGAAGCCCGTCATGCAAGCTCCAAAATACATTAACTTAAAAAAAAAAAACCCAAGTACAGAACAGTTTGTGTAGTATGTTGCCATTTGTGTATAAAAGGGAGAAAGAATATATATGTATTTGCAAGAATACAAATATACAAGAATATATATGTACCAAATACCTCTGGAAGGATGGACAATAAACTCATAGCATTGATGCATTGGGGAGAGAAACTGGATGGCTAGAGGGACGTTTTGTCCACTGTACAGTCTCATGGTTTGGGAATTTGGCACCATGGGAATCACTTCATCATAAATAAATAAGTGCATTTCTCCCAAAAAATTAATCATAATTTAAATCACTTTTAAAGGGGTCTTATTATGCAAATCTCCACTCTGAATGGACCACTATACTTGGATAATTCCAGCCATCAGCTTGGTTGGGACCCCACCTCTCAGGTTTCCTTCTCCGAGCAGAGGCTGGCAGAGGGCCACGGAAATAAACACTCCTCGAAATTGTTCTGACATCTTGGAATTTGGTTTTATCAAATACAACCAGTGGTAATTGAGCCACTGCCTGAGCAGTTTTCCCCTTTTCTCTAATCGTATTTGTTGAAATGAATTTGGAGCTGCATATCCCGCTAGTTAGGAGCCCAGCCTAGGAAAGGGCATACTTTGGACAAGTTTAAAGGCCTATACACTGCCAGAAGTGGGGGCAGGGCAGGGGCGGGGCGTGGGTGTCAGAAGCAGGTACCTGCCCTGTGTAACTGAGATATTCACAGTTTGCCACCAAGATCTCCTGGGGGTCCAGTAGTTCCAGCTGGGGGATGCTCAGAACATGGGGGCAGGACAGCTGGGGAAGCCTGGTCCCTGCTTCCCTTTCAAGGACCTCCGCTCTGCTCTTGGACTCCCCTTATACCCAAATGAGAGATGGTGCACGAACACACCTAGAATGATTCATCCTGTCACCCAGAGGTGCTCAGTAAATGTGGTAGAATCTGAATTGAACTTGAAGCAAATTCTCTTAAGAACAGTGAGCAACCGGTACAAACTCCTATGTATAAAATACACTAGCTACAAGGATATATTGTACAGCACAGGCAATATACCCAGTATTTTATAAGAACTTGGAATGGAGTGTAATCTATAAAAATATTGAGTCACTATGTTGTACACCTGAAACTAATATAATATTGTAAATCAACTATACCTCAATTTAAAAAATAATAAATAAAACAATTTTTTTAAAAAAAGAATAGTGGACAACTAAACTACAGGGTAATTAGCAAGATTTAAGTTAGAGCCTCCTGACTTTTTCTTTTAATCTGCAAAAGAAGCCCACAGATGCCCGAAGGAAAGGGCTGCCCCACCTTTTAGGAGCTGGGAATGTGCATGCCAGGGAGGCGGCCTGGACTGACCAACTCGCTCTGGTCCTTACATGCTCTGGGATCGCCTTGGGCCTGCACCTACCAAGTGGCCAATAAAGAGAAATTGAATAAATTCATTCAATCCAGTTCACTTAATTAAATGAATGTTCAGCTTACTTCCTTCTCTGCCTCAGTTTCCTCTCTACCATATTCTCATTCCTGGACACAAAAATAAAACGCTGGTTGCAAAGACCAGTATTCTGGAAGACAGTTGAAGTCATTTGCTTTTTTTTTGGCCATGCCACGCGGCATGTGAGATCTTAGCTCCCCGACCAGGGTTCGAACCCATGGCCCCTGCATTGGGAGCAAGGAGTCCTAACCTGACCACCAGGGAAGTCCCTGAAATCATTTGTTTTCAATGTCTCCTCCTGTGGGCCTCCCTCTCCCTCAGGCCTGCACTCAGTAGGTTGGCTCAGAAAAAGCTACTTGGATTCAAATCCCGGTTCTACCACTTTTGAGCTGTGAAACTTGGACAAGTTACTTAACCTCTCTGAGCCTCAGCGCCTCACCTATAAAAACAAGCATAGTCCCTACCTCACCTGTTTGTAGTGAGAACTGAGTGACTTATTACAGGTAAAGAGCTCAGACAGGTTGGCACACTATAAGGCTCGATAAATGTTATTATTACAGAGTAATACTCACTGCTAATCACAGCTGAGGTGCTGGCAGATTACTAAAGTATAATTCCTCCCAGCACTATTTGCAACTTAAAAGAGAGAAGAAACTTGAAGGCCCAAAGGAACAAAGTAGTCAAGGGTGACTGCCCAGGGCTAAGGTTGATGTCTGGGGCGGGGCAAATTGAGGGAGGAGAACTTCAAAAGCACACCTCCTCGCATCCCCCCTCCCTGCCAGCCCAGCCTATCTCCCCCTGGGCTGATAGGAGATAAACGAAACCACTTCTTCAAAGCACCCTGCTCAAGGACCAGGATCAAACACAGGGCTGGGAGATAAGCTTCAGCCTACATTTCCTTTGTCCATTCCTTCCCACCACTTCTCCAAAGGAAACTCAAGGGGGAGGAACAGTAGTTAATTCCTCCCTCTTTTATCAAAGGGAGTTACCTCCCCATCTATAGGGCAATGGGGACGATGGGGCTGTGATAGGAGAACAAGGGAGAGAAGGAAGCCTCTTCTTGCTGCGCTGCCAGGGCTGCTGTGTGACTTACACTCCCCCAGAAGCTCTGGGAGCCCCGGTCTTTATCTGTCAAAGGGATAAAAACACCTGCCCAAAATAACTCAGAAAAGTGTTGCGGGATGATGAACGCAAACATGTATTTGGGAAAAGATCCTTTAACAGGCTCATATAGTTGACATTTTGAAAAATACGAAGTCATCCACCTTGAGTCTTTTTACTAATATGGTGAGGGGAGATAGAAAGAAATAACCCGCTGTGTGTAAAATTCTTATTCGTTCATCAACAAACTTTCACTGGGCATGTATGGCATTCAGACTGCGTGCATTCATACCCCCATCTCGTACCAGCTGGGACTTGGGGCAGGGTACTTAACCTCTCCGTGCCTCCATTTCCTCCTCTGTGAAATGGGGTGACAATAGGACCTACTTCCTAGGGCTTCTGTGAGGATTAAATGAGAGAAATTGAGGAATTGAGCAAAGCGCTTCCAACAGTGCTTGGCTGTCAGTGTTGGCTGCTGCGACGAAGATATTTAAACATCCCTCTAGGCAATAAGAATACAACGAGGATGAGGGCAATACAGGAGGATCCACAGTCCAGCAGGAGAGTGGACGACTAAATAAATAATGGCAGATGCCCTGTGATGAGCGTAAGAACATAATCGGAGCTGTGAGAACACAGAAGAGGGGGCTACCAGAGCGGGCTCCCTGGCAAGGCTGGTCCTTCTTGCTTTGCCTGTTTGTTCCCACTGTTCCTTGGGCCCCTCTGGTCTTCTCATGCCCGGGGCTGTGTCTGAAGCCTGGGGATGGGGCAGACAGAGGCAGTGCTGAATCAGGGCTCCTGGCCAAGGCAGTAGTTGCCAGTGGCTGAAAGATATTAAGCGCCAGGGAGGAAAACCAAGTCCCCTGTGAGGCCGACATTTCAGAATTCTTACAGCTTGTAAAAAAAAAAAATGTAAATAGTTACCCAGTGAGATATTATTTCTTGTTGTTGCCATTAGGGCTTCAGTGTCATGAAGAGAGAGGCCGTGATTCGGGCAATTCCACCTTGGTGAGGATGGAAAACTCCACCTTAATCCCACACGACACACCTCCCACCTCTCCTCCCAACCTGACTCAGGCGTTTTTTTCCTGGGTGGTGAGTTTTATGTAAATTGAAATCATGAAAAAAAAATCTATAAATATTCAGAATTTCCTAAAGGATTTTCTTGACGGCTTTTGAGAAGCATTTATTTTTTTAAAGACTCCTGTGACTGGAGGCTGGGGGAGGGGTACCCTCATTTGGGTAGGACGCTGGGCCGACTTGGGTGTTCGAGTGGGTTCCCAGCGCTGGGAGCGTCTGGATCCAGATGTGCAGTGACTTCTCCAGAGCAGTCGCCCCACAGATGCCAACGATGCTGTTGGTCACAGCCATCACTGACCTGGGACTTCCTTTGTGCCAAGCACTAGTTGTGTGACATGCATTGTCTGTTTTGGGCCTCCCAACTCTGAGGTGGCCGCTCTTAGGTTTTATACCTGAGGTTTCCGAAGCGTAGGGAGGTTTCCTTGCCCGGGACCACCGCGGTAATGTAGATCAGAGGTCTGGTTCCCAGAAACCTGACTCCAAGGGACCGCTCTGTCACCCACTGGTCACTGGCCTTTGGGTAAGTGACTAACCTCTCCACGCTAGAAATGGGAAGGATAAAGGTACCTGAAACGTATCAAGAGCCTGACACACAGAATTGTAATTCTTCACCTCATTGGCTGGGGGCATTCTCAAGCAGCCCCACCCCATCCTACTGTCATGGTGCCCCTCCCTCTCAGGGCAATCTGGGAAGGGTCCCTTAGCCACAGGACTGCCACTTTTCTGCAGAGGAAGGACTTGGGCCCTGTACAACACTGTCTTGTGTGGCATTTTCAACCACACCTCATCAACCTCAATAAACACCGCCCAACTGAAAACTTCTTCAGCCTTATTCTCTCCCAGGTGACAAGACATTCCTTTGAAAACGGACTTGCTTTAGGCCACTAGGGCCCCATTTAGGACTCTACAGAGGGTAACATTTCAGCTAAGTGAATGTCAAGTACGGATTGTAATAATCGTCTAGTACCTTTTAATTAGGCCTCTGGCCTGGCTGAGTATGGTCTTCCATATTCCCTCCTAAGGCGATTGGATGGATCCAGCCAAAGGGTTCCTGCTTTCCTCATCAGCACCCGAAAGGGAAGCATGGCCCTATTCCTTTGCTAGCACTTTCCAGGAGTGGGGAAGTAGGTCTGGTCTCCCCCTAAGTGCTGTCTGGCACCCCCATTCCTAGTGATTAGCTGTGAGCTTAGGGAATGGGGTTTCTTAAGGACAATATATGATTACCTGGGCAAACTCTCCACCCTCCATCCCGAGCCTGGTCACCCTGTCCTCACCTCCTCTGCTCTCCCTTCCTTTCATTCATTCCTTACCTCCTTCTTCTTTCCTCCCCAAATAGAGAGTAAATATTTTATCTCCCTCCGTTCTCCCCTCTCTTTCTGCTGCCTCCCACCCCCCTAGATTCCTTCCAAATTCCTAAATGCCTTTGTCTCTCGCCCCTCCCCTTTGTTCCCAACTGATTCCCCATTAATCATCCCTAACACACATCTGCTGGGGTCCTAGCAGGAGTTCTTGGCTGGCACTCACAGCTGGGCTGGTTACGATCATCAAGAAGGGGTCTTTCATCTTTTCCTGTCTCCTAGGGCTCCCCCCCTTCCCAGCTTCTCCTCCTCCAAGATTGCCTACAAAGGCCCACCTTCTTCCATTCTGGAAGGTTCTGCCCTCTCTCTGCAGAGCAATCTCCCAAAGGCCAAATGGCCTCATAGGCTGAAGCAGCCCTGAAGTGGATGTTTAAACTTGGTGTTGGCAGTAGCAAGGATGTCAGAGGGCTCAGAGGCTGGCATGAGAAGGGGGGGTGGGCCGGGTGTAGGGACCACCACAATAAAATAAGTGAGGTCCCCCCTCCTTCTTGTAACCCTCTTGCTGCAGTATGGAATACATCACCCAGTCAGGGCATCCCTTGGCATTCGTGGTAACCTAATTTTACCAGGATTAAAACTGGGGCAGGGAAAGCTTGTGTAATTTCTCAGAGGTCTATGCATACTGTCCAAAAACCAGATGGATCCAGGAAGTACATTCAGTTTAGTGTGTAATTGACGTGGTGCCGGCTGCCTTCTTTACTGAGCATGATAAAGATTGCCATTTGTTATTTCTGTGATACTTGTTTCTTTCCATTGGAAGAACCCCTTTGAAATCATCTGTCCCCGTCTTGGGATCTCATGTGATCTCAAGGCGTTGATCAACGAGCAGCAGAGTCCTAGAGCAATACGCCCCGAGTGACAGGCCTGACAATCGGAGTGATGGATTCGGGCTGGGAAAGCGGTACTCGAAGCGAGGCAGTGACACCAGCGCGCCTCCGCTGGCCGCCGAGAGCAAGGAGAAGTGGTCTCCCCAGAGGCCGGTACACAAAGGGCCAGCTTCACCTTCTGATCGGCGGACCAGGACCTTTAATGTCCGGACAAGGACTATGTGAAACCTCTGCCCGGCGCGAGGCGGTCAATGCATACTTCATCCAAAAGGCACGGGAGGGAGGGGATAGGGTGAAGGAGGATACTGTTATTTTTAATAAAAAGTTTTTAATTCCGAAATTCCCCTGGCAAAACCTAGTGCATTTTCCCCCGCGAGAAAAAAAGGATGGGGGTAGGGTAGACGCATCTCTGGAGTTTGCATCGACGTGCAGCACTTACAGCGATTCCTCCCTCCTCGGGGATGCTGACCTCTCCATGGTCTCCACCCGACCCCCAATAGCAGCTAGGCCGGGTGCAGTGAGAGAACTTTACGCCTCTAAGCAGAACACCGTAAGAAACCTGAAACATACCAAACATCTAAACTATAAATCAGTGCGCAGGCACCTCGCGCCCGGCGCATCCGGGAGGGGCGCACCGCCTAGGGAACCGCGGCTTATTGCGACCATCTCACCCCGGAAGGGACACCTCAAACTTGCAGGCTTTGGACCCGACTGGCTCAAAGTTGTTGGAGCGGTTTACGCCGCGTCCCGAGAACCGTGGCTGCCTCCGAGGCTCGCGCGCTTCCAAGTGAGGACACCCGGGAGAAGCCAATTAGGGGAAGAGAGCTGGACCCGAGCAGAGCCGGGACTGAGCCCGAGCAGAGCCCGAGCAGGACCAGAGCAGAGCTGGGGCTCCGGAGGCGCGGCCCGCCCCTAGGCTGCCTCCCGGAAAGGCTTGGACTTGGCAGTGCCGGAGCCGGCGCCAGGAACTCCTACCCCACCCCCAGCCCACCCCGCCCCACCCCAATCCACCCCACCCCACCCCACCCCACCCCAGACACACACGGCCTGTGGGTGACTGCCCCCGCCAGCACCACCCCTCGGCGGTGCGAAGCGAGAGAGGGCAGAGCTACAGGAAAGCCAGCGGAGGATAGGGAGCAGAGCCCAGGGTCCCGGAGAAGCCCCGTCCTCTCTGGGACCCCCGGGGCAGAGGCAGCCCAGTTGGGGGGAGGGGAGGAATACGGCGGGTGGTAAAGGCCGAGGCGGCGGGCTCGCGGGCGAGGCCCCTTTAAGGCTCTCCCCTCCCACCGGCGGCGCAGGCCTCCGCCCGCCGCTCTCCCCGCCCCGGGGTCCCGGCGAGAGCTGCGATTGGGCGGGCGCGGCGATCCCTTTGAAGTGTAGCTGCCGATCGCGGCTATTTGACGTGCGGCTCGCGAAAGGCGAAGGTTTTTGTGTTGCTCGCCGGGGCTAGCGGCGGCGGCGGCGGCGGCGACGTCGTCGTCGTTGGAGGAGGGGTGGAGGCGCAGCGACTGCTGCACCGCGCTCGGCGCTGCGGAGCGAGCCCACCCGCCCCGGAGCGAGCCCACCCGCCCCGGGAGCTCGCCTCCCGGTGGTCCCCCTCCCTCCCCGCCCCCCCAGTGGCGCTGCCTCCTCCAAATGAGCGATTCGCCCGCTGGATCTAACTCAAGGACACCCGAAAGCAGCGGCAGCGGCGGCGGCGGGAAGAGGCCGGCAGTGCCGGCGGCGGTGTCCCTCTTGCCTCCGGCGGATCCCCTGCGCCAGGCGAACCGGCTCCCTATCAGGGTCCTGAAGATGCTGAGCGCTCACACCGGCCACCTCCTGCACCCGGAGTACCTGCAGCCGCTGTCCTCCACTCCCGTCAGCCCCATTGAGGTCAGTCCCCTGGTCGCTAACCGCCCTGCGCCGGCCCCATTCCGCCCACCACTGCCGGGCCCACGGCCCTGCTCCCTGCGCCCCGGGGCTCGGTGCGACGCTCAGATCCGGCCACACTGGCGGACGGAGTGAGGAGGGACGGAGAACAGAGGAGTTAGAGCCCACCCGGTTCTCCCCAGGCTTCTCCGGGAAAGGTTCCCTCCCACACTCGCCCTTCGGAGCTACGTGTTTTCTCTCGGATTGGGTTTGCTCTTGGAGTCTTCCCTGGGTCCTTTACTTCTCCTGGGCACCCAGTGTCCAGGCCAAAGATGATCTCTCCTGGGCCTTTTCCGCCCGCCCCCACCCCCACCCCCACCCCTCCACCCGGGTTTGTTCTCTCTGAAGCCCGATCGCCCCCGTCCCACGCCGCCTCTGTCCCATCCGGTTAGAGTGCACTACGCCCAGGCACTCCCGACCCCAAGTCTTTCTTCCTCCCACTTGCCTGGGTGCCCTCCCCGGGAGGGAGGGGCTACGAAGAGAGCGCCAACGGCAGCCCTGGCTTCAGAACGCGCTTCTCCCGGCTCCTACCCCGCGGCGCCACCGCCAGAAACCCGTCCCAAGCGAAGTTACCCGAACTGAAGGAATAAGTTTTAACCCGGGCCTAGAGGCGGGGAGATGAGAGGGCAGGAGTCGAGTCACAGCCCCTCCCCCAGCCCCGAATCCAGAGAGGTCACCTTCTCCCGCGGTGGCCTTTGGTGGACTACTTCCACTGCCCATTCCCTGGGGCCTACGGCGCACTCCGGAACCCGGTGGAGCGAGGGATCCCACCGACGGGCAGTGTGAGCGCAGTTCCGCCCAGCTGCCCCGCCCGCCCGCCAGGCCCTCGCAGACCCTCTCCCCGAGGCCCTCCCGCCCCGTCGCGCCGCCTTGCGTGCTCCCCGCGCCCACCCCCCTCCCCTGGCGCCCCGCTCGCTCGCTCCGTGGGTCTCTGGTCTCACCCCCGTCTCCCTTCCCTTACCACTGTCTCCCACAGCTGGACGCCAAGAAGAGTCCTTTGGCGTTGCTGGCCCAGACTTGCTCGCAGATCGGCAAGCCGGACCCGCCGCCCTCATCCAAGCTCAACTCGGTAGCGGCGGCCAACGGGCTGGGAGCGGAGAAGGACCCTGGCCGCTCGGCCTCGGGCGCCGCCTCCGCGTCTGCGGCGCTCAAGCAGCTGGGGGACTCCCCGGCCGAGGACAAGTCCAGCTTCAAGCCCTACTCCAAGGGCTCCGGAGGCGGCGACTCTCGCAAAGACAGCGGCTCCTCCTCCGTGTCCTCCACCTCCTCCTCCTCCTCCTTGTCCCCGGGAGACAAGGCGGGCTTCAGGGTCCCTAGCGCCGCCTGCACGCCCTTTCCCCCGCATGGAGCGCCGGTCTCGGCGTCGTCGTCCTCGTCCTCCCCCGGCGGCTCCCGGGGCGGCTCCCCGCACCACTCTGACTGCAAGACCGGCGGCGGGGGCGCCGGCGGGGAGCTGGACAAGAAAGACCAGGAGCCCAAGCCCAGCCCGGAGCCCGCGGCCGTGAGCCGAGGCAGCGGTGGGGAGCCGGGTGCGCATGGCGGCGCCGAGGCCGGGGCCTCCGGGCGCAAGTCGGAGCCGCCCTCCGCGCTGGTGGGGGCCGGCCACGTGGCGCCGGTGTCGCCCTACAAGCCGGGCCACTCGGTGTTCCCGCTGCCACCCTCCAGCATCGGCTACCACGGCTCCATTGTGGGCGCCTACGCCGGCTACCCGTCTCAGTTCGTGCCTGGCCTGGATCCGAGCAAGTCTGGCCTCGTGGGAGGCCAGCTGTCGGGGGGCCTGGGCCTGCCCCCGGGCAAGCCCCCCAGCTCCAGCCCGCTCACCGGGGCCTCCCCGCCGTCCTTCCTGCAGGGATTATGCCGCGACCCCTACTGCCTGGGAGGTTACCACGGCGCCTCGCACCTCGGCGGCTCCAGCTGCTCCACCTGCAGCGCGCACGACCCAGCTGCGCCTGGCCTGAAGGCGGGGGGCTACCCGCTGGTGTACCCCGGGCACCCGCTGCAGCCCGCCGCGCTCTCGTCCAGCGCCGCCCAGGCCGCGCTCCCCGGCCACCCGCTCTACACCTACGGCTTCATGCTGCAGAACGAACCGCTGCCGCACAGCTGCAACTGGGTGGCGGCCAGCGGGCCGTGCGACAAGCGCTTCGCCACCTCGGAGGAGCTGCTCAGCCACCTACGGACTCACACGGCCCTGCCCGGCGCCGAGAAACTTCTGGCCGCCTATCCGGGGGCCTCGGGCCTGGGCAGCGCCGCCGCGGCCGCTGCGGCCGCCGCCTCTTGCCATCTGCACCTCCCCCCGCCGACCGCCCCCGGCAGCCCCGGGTCGCTGTCCTTGCGGAGTCCACACACTTTGGGCCTGAGCCGGTACCACCCTTACGGCAAGAGCCACTTATCCACAGCCGGGGGCCTGGCCGTGCCGTCCCTCCCCACAGCCGGACCCTACTACTCACCATACGCGCTGTACGGACAGAGACTGGCCTCAGCCTCCGCGCTCGGATACCAGTAACTACAGCCCTGCTTCCCTCCCCAGCCTCCTCTCCTCCCCGCCGCCGCCTCCCTTCCCCACCCGCCTCCGCTGCCTCCTCCACCACTGCTTGTCCCTGCCGGACCCCCGCCCAGACCCCCCCCCTCACCGGACTGTGTATTTATTTACTGTAATGTTAGCTTACAAGCTGGGAATATAAGTGCATTAACGGCCCACACGAGTCAATGGTATGCAAAGAGTCTGTTCCCCCCCAAATAATAATATTAATCACACAGGTAACTACATGTCCCCGGTCCCTCTTCCTTTCTCTTCCATTTTTTTCTTTTACTTAGATGTAAGTTTCCGGGGTTTTTTTTCCCTTTTGCGCTTTTTTTTTTTTTTTTTGATTGGTTTGGTTTTATGGGGAGGAGGGGGAGTTGGGGGTTCTTTTTGTTTTCCCTTCCTGGGGAGTTTCTTGCATGCTTCTTAACTGTTCAAACTACACTTCCTCCTTCTCTTCTCCCCTCCTTTCCCCTTCATTCCTTCTTGTTTCCATCCATTTGAGGTTCTGTTTTTTTCCTTTGTACGAGTAACAGAGAGGAGGTATTTTTTGTAAGGCATTTGGGGGTGCAGGGAGCAGCCTTGGGAGCTAGAGGTCTTGCCCTCTTATGGACCTGGAACTTTGCTCTGTGACCCCTGACCTGCCACTCTCTCTCCCTAGGCTCCTTGGTCTGCGCCCTGGCCCCCCAAATTAGAGCCTTGCTCCCCGATCTTGCTCTGAGCACGGGTCAGTGGCCGGAGAGGCGCCTCCGACAGAGCCTTTCTCCTCCCAGACTCTTCCAGGCCCCAGACACCGGGTGGTCACCCTGCCTGATGGTGAGGGGCCCGCAGGGCTCACTTCACTGAAGCAAAAGTTCTAGAAGGCCCTGCTGGCATGGAACTTTGCTCTTTATAGTTTGCAAAGTGCTTTTATAGTCTGTTTTTCTCTGGCTATTGTGGCTGTGGTCCCTGTCCTGGCGATGGGGGCTGGGTGGGTGATTCTTGCTAGATCCTTCCAAAGCAGACCAGTGGTAGTATCAGCTGGCAGCACAGCCTTGTTAACACCATTGGGGGAGTTAGGGAGCACACGGATCACAGCAACCCCGGTGGCCCCCTCCCAGGCCTGACCCTAGAGTCCCCAAAGTTGGCCGTGGGCTCCCTCAGTTACTGGGATTGAAGGCTCGGCCCCGGGGTCTTCACCCAACACCCTCCCTCCCTCCCTCCCGGCCTTATGCAGCTGCGCAAGGGCTGCGGGGCCTGTTTGGGATGAATAGAGCTCTCCCTTGGTAAGACTTATTTTGTTAATAAATGGAGTACTTGGCTATATTCACACCGTGGTGTGTTTCTCTCTTGCCTGCCCCACTGACCCACTTCCAGACGCCTAAGCAGATGCCCTTCTTTTGTTCTTGTTTAAAACACCTTATGGTTTCCTTCTCAGATTTCCGTTCAAGGACGAGTTTAATGCCTTTCCTCAAGAAAGCAGGGGATAAGAAAACAAAACTTCTGCCAACGCGTTACAAATAACATAAAACGGCCCCTTTTTTTCCAACTTGGTTATTTAGCTCCCAGCCTCACTTCGAAGGCCTTGACATTTCCTGGGGACAGGGTGGAGGGAGTGTGTAAATGTGGATTTTCCTCTGGGCCTAGATTCGAGGTCCAGGGGCCGAGAAGGGAACCAAGCAGGCCCCAAGACCTAGAGACTCGGCAGCGCCGCCCCGGAGCCCTGCGGGCGAGCAAAGACGACGTGCCTCTGGCGCCACCAGGTGGCGGAAAGGCGAACGACTGTCGCCAGCCCCGACCGCGCCTTCCGCGCTTCGCACTCCAAATGGGGAGGATTTCCTCTCCCTGACGGTGCCTTTTATACACCTTGAAGCTGAAGGGTAAATGCACCTGTTGAGAAGAGTGCTTCTCAAGGCTTGGGGACTCCCCAAGGCCAGCTCTGGATTGTGGACCCCAGTCGTCCGCGCCCCCAGAGACTTCTGTGAGCGGGGTTTGGGTTTTGTGGAGAAGGCGCGGCGATTACTCGGGACCTGGAAGCCACACTCGGTGCCCGTTTTCTTGAGCTCGCACGATTGACACCGGCTTCTGCATCCTCGGGCAGGCCAGAGTTGGGGTGCCGTTTATCGAGATGGTGGGAGAGGGCCGGGGCACCTCCCCACTGCCCGGGGAGTCCGAGGGCCGGAGGAGAGGGCCGTGTGGGCCCGGGGCCTGTGCGTCCTCCCCGGGCTAGGGGCGCTGCTCTCCCACCGAGGCTGGCGCCGCTCAGGTTCCGGCTGCAGGACGCCCGGTGCCCACCTCTCGGGGTGCGGCGGGCCAGGGCGCGCGGGGCCACCCGATGGGCGCACTGCAAAATGCTTGCCTCGCCCCCTCCTGGCCGTGCTCCTCTGCGTCGGCGCCGCGCAGCTTTGGGAGATGCTGCTGTTGCAGTTCGTGTTGTTTTGCTTTACTTTCTCCGTGAGGAATGCGACTTGGGGGCAGCTCCCGCTCCGCAGACTGTGTGCTTCTGAAATGTCCCTAGACCCAGAGGTCAAGTGCGGAAGGGGGCGGGAGGGATGCTGCGCTCTCTGCGCCCTCTGCCCTCGCTGTCTCAGCCCACAGCCGTCCACAAACTCCTTTAGAGACTCACAGGGTGGTCTCGGCCTCTGGCATCATGACCTCGGGATTTGACAGACCTCAACATATGATGTTTCTGCGGGGGGGTTGGTTTGGGGTTTGCGGGCGTCGCCCCTATATCTTTGTTTCTGGGCAAAATTCCTTCACTAGTCAAGGGAACCTCAGTCTTCTTCTGAAGCAAATGGCAGTGCTGGAGTAAGACCCGCAGGGGAAGGGACCTGGGCTGCTGGCATCCTTGTGCACAGGGCAAGGCAGAGTCAGGGTGAGGCTGGATGGGCTGGAGAAGTCGCCCTGAGAGCCAGCTCAGGGTCTTCCTGGGGAATCATCCTTATGCAACTTCTCAGAGTTCAAACTGGCCCAACGGAAGCTTTAAAAGACCTGAAATACAGCAACTTGTTTTACTTTTTCTTTTTCTCTGTTGTTTTGTTTGCTCTTGGTTATTTTATTTCCCATCTTCCTTCCTCTCCAATCCCCCTCTTTCCTTCAGATACCTTTTTTGGTTGGTTTGTGTGTGGGGGGTTTAATGCCTGCTAAAATTGCTGGAAATTGCTCCCTCTGCAGGGAGACTTAAGCTTTTCTCTTTCTTAAACTGGGTCTTCAGACCTCCCTACCTAAGGACCACAGGGCTCCCCTTGTTGGGACAGCAGAAAGGGAGAGACTGCAAAACTCCAAGAGCAAACTCTCCACATAGCAAAAGAAACACCTCTAGGTGCTTGGCTTACATGGGAGGTGTGAGGATGCAGGTTACAAACTCCTCAGAGGACTGAGTTTCCCCCAGAAAATGTATTATCGGCCTTTGCAGACCAGGAAGGATGCCCGTTGGCCTGATTGGAAAAGGCTGTCACCAACTACCACTGTGACACGAAGGGCAGGCATTGTAGCCTGGAGGGGCCCAGTTTTCACCCTCGGATGTCAGCTCTCCTCACCATAAATGGCTGACAGTCCTAAGACATGGGGCAGTTTTCACTAACTGTGGGGGGAGTTTGTTACTTTCAGGAGCTACATTCTCAGGAAACAAAGTTGCTGTTTTAATAGAGAGAATGCTCCCCACCAGCTGCTCATTTGCATAATTAATTCACCCAGCAAGTCTTCTTTGAGAATCACCTCTACCTTCCATCTCTCCACCTTCTCTTCCTAGCCCCCCTCCCCCTCTTCCTCCTAATCTCTCCCAGGCACCAGCAATGGGGCCTGCGTTCCCCAGGCACCAGGAAAGGTGGCAGCCACAGAGCTGGACCTTGAGACACTGGATGTTCCTGGCTCTGGGGCATATTTTCACACCTCCTGCCTGGTTATTTTTGTGGCCTCATGGGCTGCAGTGGGAGGAAGGGAGGAGAGAGAGGAAAAGGCCTCACCCTCAGATACAGGTTTGACACAAACAGAATTGCAGGGTGTTAAGTTTTGAACTTCCCAGTCGTCCCCCCAAACCCGTCCCCTGAGAATCCGCAGCCCAAGTGGGAGGGGTGGGGCCCTCCAGCATTCTTCTGCAGCCGTAATTGCCTTGGTCTACGCAGCATCCTGGGATGTGTCTTTCAATACACGAACTAACCCCCTCCTGATGTATGTCTGGATTTCCGTGGACTCCGTCTTCCAATAACACTGTGGCTCTGTACTTTATTCATCATTCTGTAGGGGAAGCTGCACTCCAGTTTTCTGTTTGACTTGATTTCATTCATCCTGTCTTTTTGCAAAATAGATGGTTGACTGCATCCGATAATGTATGGTTTAATTTGGAGCACTATGGGTTTGAATTACCATTTTCATAATGTGCTGTGCATTAATGTGTTACATCATTTGTAAAGAGGAATGTGCTGGGTTTCAAACTTTCTCCTGAAAGCCAAAGTCACCTCACGGAAACAAAGCCAAATCACACGGACCCATCTCCTTCCCTAGCTGCCCAGGAAACTCTTGCCTCCTCCCCAGCCCAGGTGAAACCTGCAAGCCCCCCTAAAACTCCCCATGAGGCCTTTGTGTTCACACAATGCAGGTGGGTGTCAAGGTTTGGGGGGAACGTGCCCATGGCTGCCCGGGAGCCATCAATGGCAGCACAAAGCTCCCCCTCATTCCTGCATGGCAACCCCCCCCCTTTGCGGAGACCTCCAGTGGATGGCTCCCCCTCGACCCTAATCCCAGCACTCCCTCCCCGATTGCTGTAATAACACCAGCTGTCTGTTACTCAAACTCTGAGGAGGAAAAAGCACTGATTATCCAAATACAGTCATTAAAGGGGAAATGTGTTTTTAGGACTGTCAGAGTGATTAATGAGGGCTAGCCGTCTTTGCAAATGCACTTGTTTAGTCTAACTGGCAGCCTCTACTTTCCTATTGATTTATTGCAGCCGTTGCCGGGCCTCGGTGTGTGCGGAGTCAGGGCACTTCACAACTGTGCCCTGTTTAAACAGGAAAAGCACGCACCGTTTTGTCCAGGAGGGAGGGAACAGCCTAAAGTCTCTCCCCTCAGTTCAGTCTCCAGGGCCCCAGACCAACAAAGAAGACATTAAAAACCTGCAGCCCAGAGAGAGAGAAGGAAACTGCCTCCCCTTGGTCGTCCCCAGTTCCAAGGTCAGCGGAGGTGCACCCTGGCCCCTGGACAAAGCCCGCCCTATTGTCACACTCAGCATGCCCGCATCCTCTCCTCCGGTCCCCCCAAACCAGCTGTCAGCCACCAGGTCCAAGGACAGGAAAGGCACCCAGCAGAGAGGGAGGCCAGGGAGGGGGCCAATGGGCTCAGCCAAGCTAAAAACAGAACCGAAGCAACCCCGCGGTCCGGGGGCGGGAACAAGGTCAGGAGTTTGTGGGAAATTGATGGAGCCGCGTGGTTGATTTCAACATTTAAAAAGGGGCGGGGGGGGGGGGGGCGATACAAGAGCGATATCGACTTCGTTCCACTTGTACAGTTTCTGTTTTGACAAATGATGTACCTAATGACCAAGATAGAGAAATGGCAGCTTGAAAATAGAGACCCAGTATTGGGGAATTAAGACTTCCAGGAGGTCGATCACCAAAGCAAACAGAGTTTACAGGATTCCTGGTCCGTGCCCAGCGCAATGCAGGGTGTCGGGAGACACAGGAGAAAACTCAGACCACATTCCTGCCCAATTTGGTTGGACGAGACAAGATATACCCATGAGATCGGGAACAAGACAGTATTCTATATCACTGCCTTCATGCCAGTCTAATAAGTGCTGAATTGCACGGTGCAGACAGTGGAGAACAGGACAGAATATAATAAGGGGCTAGCTGTGCAGATTGACAGTCAGGCTACAGAAGCTGGAGGGAGAGCTCACTGGGGCTGACACTGGGGACCTTCCCATGGGAGCTCCATTCTGTTGGGAGGCTCCCCAATTCCTCGTAGGCCCATCCTCTTCTGAAGGCTGGAAGATGGGTGAGGCCTTCATTCCATAGTGGTGAGAGGGCTGAGCCAGAGCCCAGCGATTTCCACTCTCAAGCAGATCAAGGAATAGGCCTGCCTAACCAGCTTGCACTTTCCATGGAGAATTCCAGACCTGGAAATGGTTTGTGCTTCTTCCTAGATGAAGTACCTTTACAAGTTTTCCCAGGGGTGGTGGCATATCACCAGCTTTATTAACACTTCCCAAGACAGGAAAGGCTGTCAGTGGATTCGGATCACAGAAGAGCTAGGAAAGCATTCTCTTAAGAGAAGAGAAATTGAACCTGCTGACTGAGAGGAAATGAAGTGACGGTATTGTTCAAAATGGAGACCAAGAGTGTGAGTGTACTTTGGTAGCTTGAGGACTGTCCTGAAAAGTCCAGAAAGTGTAGTCATCATACGTATAGTAGAAAGAGCATTGAAACAGGAGTCAGAAAACCTGGATTTTGCTCTGTTTCTGAAACTTAATTTCTGTGCGACCTTGAATAAGTCACTTTATCTCTCTGAGTCTCTTTTTTTCCCATTTCTGAAATGAAGTTGTGACACCTTGTAATTTTTAAGCCCCTTTTTTTTCACGTGAAGCATTTTATTTTTTTTTTAACTGAAGTATAGTTGATTTACAATATTAGTTTCTGGTATACAACATAGCAATTCAATATTTTTATAGATTATACTCCATTTAAAGTTATTAAAAATATTGGCTATATTTCCCCGTATTGTACAATATATCCTTGTACCTTATCTATTTTATACATAGCAGTTTGTATTCCTTAATCCCCTACCCCTATCTTGCCCCCCTTCCCTCTCCGCACTGGTAATCACTAGTTTGTTCTCTGTGTCTGTGAGTCTGTTTCTGTTTTGTTATATACATTCATTTGTTTTATTTTTTTAGACTCCACATGTAAGTGATAACACAGATCACTGACTTATTTCTCTGACTTATTTCACTAAGCGTAATACCATCCAGGTCCATCCGCATTGTTGCAAGGGACAGAATTTTGTTCTTTTTATGGCTGAGTAGTATTCTATTATTTTTATATATATATATATATATATATATATATATATATATATACCACATCTTCTTTATCCATTTGTCTGTTGATGGACACTTAGGTTGTTTCCATATCTTGACTGCTGTAAATAATGCTGCTACAAACATTGGGATGCATGTATCTTTTTGAATCAGTGTTTTCATTTTCTTTGGCTATATGCCCAAGAGTGGAATTGCTGGGTCATATGGTAGTTCTATTTTTAGTTTTATGACCAGCCTCCATACTGTGTTCCATAGTGGCTGCACCAATTTAATTCCCACTAAAAGTGTACAGGTGTTCCCTTTTCTTCACATCTAAGCCCTTTCTAACTGGAATATTCTATGAGTTTATAAAATGTTTAAAGGGTGAAGCATGGTGGTCAGAGTTGGGCAGGTTGCTGTGACACTGGTTCCCAGTCTAATGCAATACTGAAGTTCCCATCAGGACAGTAGAAGTGGAAGACCCAGAAAAAGGAACCTCGTGACTTTACCTCAGTGATGGAGGGTAGGTGGAAGGTCCACAAGAAGAATGTTGTAATGTGGACTTTCCATCCAGGGAACTGGGCCCAAAAGAATGAAGCATTAAAATATTTTTTCAGGGCTTCCCTGGTGGCGCAGTGGTTGAGGGTCCGCCTGCCGATGCGGGGGACGTGGGTTCGTGCCCCGGTCCGGGAAGGTCCCACATGCCGCGGAGCGGCTGGGCCCGTGAGCCATGGCCGCTGAGGCTGCATGTCCGGAGCCTGTGCTCCGCAACGGGAGAGGCCACAGCAGTGAGAGGCCCGCGTACCGCAAAAATATATATATATATTTTTCATTTGATGAAATGCTGAGAATAGGGTGATGCCGGTATTTCAGCGACTGCTTGGTAATTAAGTGGGTCAGACATTATTATTTTAAATAATATGAGGTTAAACCAAGGTCTACAAAAATTCCATTTTTCACAGCCTCCATCCAATTGCTTTTGGAAAATGGGACTGGTGAGGGAAGAAATGAAAGGCAGATAAAAATCAAACCACAGTGGGGGGACCTTTGCTCTGAGTGGGCAGTGGCGATCTCCATAGCTCTTTGGAACATAAAATAAAATGATCCTCCTGGAGTTTAAATCAGAGCCAGATTTTCGAATGGAAACAGTCATTTGGAAAATGTCACTGCACGTTCCCCACATCCTATTTGTTTTCCTGGGTTTGTGGATGTGTGAATTCTTGTGGAGGGGTGGGGGGCTGGGCGGGGGATGAGTTATATACAGGTTTGTCCATAAAAGGAACTAGCATGACTACGCCGCCATGCTTATCCTTCTTACTTACAGCTTACAACTTCAAATACAGGCAGCACCAAACAAGTATACAATAAGCCAGGCATCCCCTAGAGCATCTCTAGGAGAATCATTTTGTGTGCACCACGGCACAGTTAATAATATGTGCTGGGCATTTAATATTTACAACAAACCTCCAGTTCACGCTGATGAGAAAACTGGAACTTGGAGAGGTTAGGGAAATTGCTCACGATTTCACAGTTAAAGAGCTGTGGAACCAGGATTCCAACACAGTCCTGACTATAAAATTCTTTGCACTGAGTCAGTAGCTTCCGACTTCGTATCCAGGTGGGTTTAGATGCTGCAAATGGATAGAATCAGGGGAACTGTCCCATCAGAATGTCTTGGCCAGTGTGCCTACATGTGTTGGGACCTTGCTGGACACCATGCAGTTGAAGGTACCTAGGTCCTTCCTTCCAAGAGCTGAGATGCCTCTGAGTACAGTGGGTTTGACTCATTTGTTAAACATTACAGAATGTCCCCTGCATACCAGGTACAATTGTCTCCTCTGGGCACTAAAAAGGTGAGAGTGACCCTGGCCCTTGCCTCAAGGAGCTTCAGTCTACTAGGAGATAGATGTATAAGCTAATTAAGATATGATGGACTAAGGGCTTACTAATGCTGTTGCAATAGTCAGTATAGGCTAGATTATGCTACAGTAACAAATTAACCCTGAAATCTCAGAAGCTTAACACAACAAAATCTTGTTTTTCACTTACACTACATCTCCATCGTGGGCTGACAGGGATCTCTGTATCAATCCGGATTTGACCAGAGAAGCAGAACCAATAATATAGTGAGGCATTTATTGTAAGGTGTTGGCTTACACAATCGTGGCGGCTAGCTAAGCACGTTGGAAGTCCGTAAGGAGACAGGCAAGAAGAGAAGACCACAGCAGGCTGAAACTCTACTGGCATGAGCCCTTTGGAGTCTCTGAGCTCAGGGAAGCCTCTTTGAAAGGGCTCACCTGATTAGGTCAGGCCCACCCTGGATCATCTCCCTTTTGAGCCACTTAAAGCCAAGTGATTAAGGACTTCAATCACATCCACAAAGTTCCTTCCCAGAAGCAGAGTTTGATTAAATACCCTGGACTCTCGTTCAGTCTAACCAAGATGACACCTCAGAAAGCATCACGGTGTTGCACATAACTAATCAGGACTCCTGACATCCTCAGTGGTCACAGCAGGGGGAGAGCTGGAGGTCTTACATGAACACAGCTCAGGCCAAAAGTGATACATGTCACCTATGCTCATAATCCTCTGGCTGGAACTGGTCACACGGCCCCTCCTAAGTGCAAGATGTTGACCCTCCCTTGTGCACAGAAGGAGAGGGGAGCTGGAGGGTGGTCCCCCACAGGCGTTGTCTGGGTGCTCTGACGGCTTCCATCTTGCCCTCCCCATGCTCAGGGCGAAACTGAGTTTGTAGCAAGATGACGGCACGTGGTGACTGCCAAGGGCCACACGGTAGGTCAGAGAGAAGCCAGGACAGAACCCAGCTCTCCTTCACTCCAGCCCACCTCCATCCTGCTTCCTCGGACCTTCCCAAACAGAAGCCCTTCCAAACCCACAGAGCCCTGTTCACCTGGAGGAAGTTTACATTTGAAACCGTAGGAAACAGGCGCGGGGATGGAACGCTTTAGCCAGACACGGCTGACCTCACTCCTGTTGGGACAGACATCCCAGGGCTCTGAGACCCTGAAGTTCAAAGAGGTTCGTGACCTTCCGCATAGCCTGTAGTCCTGAGGCAGCATATTAACACCTCCTCCTTATAGGAAGGGTAGGGACCTTCTATGTATTGGACCCTAGCAAAGCTTCCATCTGTGAAACTTACAAAAAGCTAAGGATTGATTCAACGTGATAATGATCAGTGGTCACCAACAAACAGGTACCATCAACAGGATGTCCGCTTACGTTCAAAGGAAAAGGTCTGGGCAACAGGACCAGACGTGGCCTTCTTCCTTCTCTAACATTTACTGAGTGCTTGCTGTATGCTAGACACTGCGCTAAGTACTTCCATACAAGGTTTTATTTAATCCTGGCATCCATTCCCTGCAGTAAGTCTACTCTTGAACACATTTTGCCCAATGTCACAAAGTCGGTAAGCATTAGAGGCAAGATCCCTACCAAATCTATCCGATTCCAAAAACCTATATTCCTGCCACCAGAGCCATCCGGCCAAGGGAGCATGAGGGAGCTCCACGGCCACCCATGACACCTGGCCTGGGCTGCATTAGCTGGGAAGGGGGCGTTTGTCTGAGTCCTCCAAAGGCCCCAGGTGGGTGGGGGCAGGATAGGCAGAGCCTTGCTGACCTCTGACCCTCTCCTCTAAAGACCATGGGTCAGAAAGGGACATTAAATCCCCTGATCCCAGACTCACTTCCTGAAGTCACGACTGAGCCTTGTAGAATCTCCTGTGGAGATATTTCTGGAGAACCTGAGAAGTTCTCTAAATGCTATCAGAGGACAGAAGATGCATAAGACATGAGCCCGCACATCCAACTGTTTGCAATCTAGTAGGAGAACCAGGACAAACACATATCAATAACATGAAATAACGTATGACATTAACAAATGAACGGGAGCTGCGAAGAGTGCCAGGCGTTTGGAGCAGCCCAGGAGCTGGGAGGACTCACTTGTTCACTCAGCCCCCGGAGGAAGAAGGAGGGGACTTCCAGGCCAGTGGGGCGGCCTGAGCAAAGCCAAAGCTGGAGTTTGCAAGGTGTATTGAGGACGTCGTCCAGCCCACGCCAACCAGCTGCCATCTGCTGGGAACAGGAAGGCACTTACAAACGTAATTTAAGGGAGTCTTTGCTTGGGGCCACTAGCATGAGTGTGGTCACCCAGCAGCCTACTCCAAGGGGCGATGGCCTCAGTACAGATACAGTCCAGTGAAGGGGCTGCAGCAGGAGGAAAGAAAGGCTCTTTGCAAACTTCAGCTCGGGCTCAGAACTGAGACATGCCTCCCACTTGCTGGCCCGGGTCACCTTTTTGACAGCCACCCACCCCAGGCTCTCCTGCTCCAGGCCCACCTTCCTGGATCCACTTACAGCCTCGGGGCCCAGAGCACAGAGAGGGGCTGGGGAGCCTCTTGACGATGACCCTGACCGGTGGGGTCACCCGCGTCATCCCCAACCTGAGCCTCACCTGTCTCCCCTGACCCCGCACCCTTCTCTGGGGGCACTGGAGGAGGAACTGTTCTTGGAAGCATCCTTCTTGGCACCCCTTGGCCCCAACCATCACCCCCCCCACCCCATCCCTCCCCGATGCCATTCCTCCCCCACCACACACACACACACACACACACACACACACACACACACACACACGTGCGCGTGCGCCCTGCCCTCTTCCCCTCTCGTCCTCCCCACCCCTCCCCCTCCACTTGTGTCAATGAACAGCCCCTTTTATCTATTCTGTAGGTACAAATGGAGCTGTCAAATCTGATGAGGCGCTTGATATGACAGGCTTTAGGAGTCAGGACCCCTGGAACAGAGTACGCCTTGTCCGTCATGGCCCGCCCGCCACTTTCCATAATGCCCAGACTGATGAGATTCTGAGTAGGGCCCAGCACATTTTCAACTCTATTTTGGGTGAAAACCCTTCTTGAAAGATCTTGAAAGGAGCTGGCAGTCCAGCCGCCCAGATGATTAATGAGGGTTGGCTCCACTGGATGGATTTCTCCGGGTGCCAACAGCCGTCCTCCCGACAGGCCAGAGCCTGTGGCCGTCGACTTCCCCCAGCACTGCTCCCTTCCAGCAACACCCCCCAAAAAGCCTTTCCCCGAACCCTCAGACATCCCCCCCACCACGCCTCACCTCCGCCCACACCCACCTCCGGCCCCGCATCTCTCCGGCCCATGCTGAAGCAGCCCGGCAGATGGAAAAAAGTCAGAGCTCGCAGCTCGGTGAGGCCTGGCTGGGCGCGCAGGGCCCGCTGGGGAGCTTTGCAGGCCTGTGGGGCGCGGAGGGGGCACCGAGAGGGGGTGAAGAGGCAGTGACCCAAGTTCTCCTTGAGCGCCGTGTCACACGCCCCCATGGTCAAGCGTGGGCCTGTCTACTTTTTTCCCATGGATCTCAGGAGCTCTGGGGACAGAAGCCATGGGGCATCTTACACCCCAGAGAGTCGAGCATCAAAGGCCTTATTTTTCTCTCATTTCAGTGTTGCACGGAGGGGACATTTGGAACAAGACAATTCTTTATTGGGCAGGACTCTCCCACGCAGGGCAGAAGGTTTAGCATCCTTGGTCTCAAGGCACTACTTGCTGGTAGCTCCTCCCCAGTCGTGGAGACGACCCCAAAATATCCTCTACAATCGCAGCGCCCCTGGGGGTGGTACCAGCCCTGGTACCTGGTGGTTGAGGACCACCATTGAGGTCAAGAGCCTCCCCTCCATCCCTCGTGCCTCGAGGACCTCGTCCACTCCCCTGTCTCCTCCAGCTCTCACATCCTCAAGCCCACTCAGAGAGGAGACCCCTTGAAAGTCAGGAAAGAGGAGGTGGGGTGTGCTCTCACTCCCCATAACACTAGTGCTCCCCCTTTGCCGCTCACCTCAGGCCAGCCCCACTCTAAACTCTATTTTCTTCCCTCTTCTTCTGCTCTCCTGTCTCCCCAGCAGACTCTGGCTCTTCCACGCGTCAGGGAAGAGAAGGGTCCCCGAAACTTCTGTGGGATTTCCAAGCGCAGAATCCTTCAGGAACAGGCTGGTGGTGGGCAGCTGGGATTGGGAATGGGCTGTTTGGTTCTTTCTGGAACATCCATTTATTTCTTTTTCAAACAGGCTCCTAGGTCTGGGGACTCCATCAGAGGAGAAGCTGGTCCCTGGAACCAGGGCTGTCACTCAGGATCTCTTGTGGGGCAGGCTAAGCACCTTCCACAGGGCCAGACCATGAGGGAGGGCGCCCAAGAATGCCACGCCATGCCTACTCTCCTCACTCCCTCCCTTTTTTTTTTTTTTTTTGCGGTACGCGGGCCTCTCACTGCTGTGGCCTCTCCCGTTGTGGAGCACAGGCTCCGGATGCGCAGGCGCAGCGGCCATGGCTCACGGGCCCAGCCGCTCCACGGCATGTGGGATCTTCCCGGACCGGGGCACGAACCCGTGTCCCCTGCATCGGCAGGCGGACTCTCAACTACTGCGCCACCAGGGAAGCCCACTCCCCATTTTTTTAATTGAAATATAGTTGCTTTACAATGTTGTGCTAGCTTCAGGTGTACAGCAAAGTGATTCAGAATATACATATTCTTTTTCAGATTCTTTTTCATTACAGGTTATTGCAAGATATTGAATAGAGTTCCCTGTGCTATACAGTAGGTCCTAGTAGTTTATCTATTTTATATATAGTAGCTTGTATCTGTTAATCCCAAACTTCCAATTTACCCTTTCCCTCCTTCCCCTTTGGTAACCATAAGTTTGTTTTCCAGGTCTGTGAGTCTGCTTCTGTTTTGTAAATAAGTTGACTTGTATTGTTTTTTTTTAGATTCCTCAGATATTTGTCTTTCTCTGTCTGACTTACTTCACTCAGTACGATCATCTCTAGGTCCTCCCATGTCGCTGCAAATGGCATCATTTCATTCTTTTTCATGGCTACTCACTCCCCATTTTCTGCTTTCCCTTTCCTTCTGAAAAAGAGAGAGAAGTCCCATAGTCTACCTATCCCCAGGCCACCGGGTGAATGCCCAACCAGCTCTGAGATCATCCAGCCACCAGACGGACACAGCTCACGCATTCCACAACATCTCCTGAGCAGCTACTGCACACCAGGCATGGGGCTAGACTCCAGGCATACGATCGTGGGCAAAAAGACACTCAGCGCCTGCCTTCATAAAGCTTGCAGACTAAGACGGAGGGAAAAACTAAACAAACCAATATATAATTAAAAACTGCGGTAGCAGCAATGACAGAAATTGTTTCACAGCGCGTACACGGCGGGGAACAAGGAACCATCGTTTAGAACTAAGGTCAGGGAGAATCTCTGGTTACGTGGCCTTTGCAGCCAAGCCTGAAGGATGAGTGGGATCAAGCAGGTGAGGGGGGACTGTGTCTCAGGCTGGGAAATCCACACCCGAACGGCGGCCGGATTCTCCCGTCATGAAGGAACTTTCCCTTGGAGCTGTGCCTCCAGAGAAGGACAAAAATTCAGCCTGAGCCCTGGAAGGACCCGGAGCGGGACGAGCTGGGAGGAGAAGGGATGCCACCGAGGGTGCGGAGAGAGAGCATCACCATCCAGGGACCGCCAGCCACAGAAGCAAGGCAGGGCTACAAACCAGCACGAGCCAGAGGGAGATGAAGGAAGATCCGGTGCTGCCGGGACCTGTCCAGGGAGTCACAGGGACACCCTGGGACAGAGCTTGGAGGTTCTTCCAGCTCCTGGAGCTGTGGCGAGGACAGCTGCTGATGGAGACAAAAATTAAACTGGTGATCACTCAAATCAACCTATAATTCCAGGGTTCTTGCCGGGAGTGTGAAGCTTGAGGGCAACCTCAGCCTTCTCTCTTCCTGAAAGATACATTTTTAATGAAATACGCAAGGGTGTGTTTCTAACTCTTGGAAACTCATAGGCCTTATGTACCCAAGGTCAAACCTGTAACCCCACGTTCAAGTCCATCACTAAGTGGTCCACAGAGACCAGTCCATCAAGTTCTTCCTTCTCACTCCTCACAAGTTCACTGGTCTTTTTACCATGACCACTTGTGGTTTTCCCTCTCTCTGAATCCCTTGAGCCCCTTATTTTATCTTCTGTCTAGTCCTTCTCTATGTGAGGACCCCTTGTTGCCCTTCACCCGCCCATAAATTCCTTAAAGGCGAGAAGGATCTTTTATTCATCTTCGTGTCCCCTGCGTGCCTGGGACAGCGCCAGGTACGTGGTGGACAGTCAGTGGAAGTTTGCTGAATTCTACTTAATTGGAAAACAGCGAAAGGGCTAAAATATGTCAATGTCTTTGAACTGAAGTCCTTAGTTGGGTGAGAGAAAAGACCCGGGGGTGAAACTCAGAGGAGGGACAAAAGACAGAGCCACCAGGGAAGAGAGAAAGAAGGCATGCCCTCCAGCGATGCCCAGTGACCAGCTGTTCCAGAAGCCTTTCCTTCTCATCAGTGCAGAGCAGGAGGGGTGGTCCCGGGGGTGAGGCGGTCACCCTGGGGACTCTGGCTGGAGTGGCAAACTCTTGAGGTAGGCAGAGGAGATGCACTTGAGGACGGAGCTGTCAGTGGCCTGTGTCCTCTACCAACTCACAGGGGTGGCTGAAATCCCCCCACTCAACTCATTCCTTGGAGTTAAAGGACAAAGTCCCGTAAAAACATTATAAAATGTGCGCGTGAAAGGGATGGAGGGAGAAGTCAACCCTCTGGAGACAGACAGCAGTGCTCACCTGTTCGGGGACAGCCTCCACCCGGGTAGGCAGAGGGCAGGGTCTGCAGGGCATGAGACATCAGAGGGGTGAAGGAGTCAGGTCAGGAAAGCTTCTGGAAATGACCGTTCTCCCACATGCTCGTGCCCCTTGGAAGAGCTGGCAGCTGGGCAGCACACGTACCAAGGGTGCAGAGGAAGAGGACTCCCCTTCAGAGAGCAAGCCTGGGGCAACACAGCTTCTCTCTCTGACCCTCGTCCCACCCACTCAAAGCCACCACAACGAGGGAGGGACCTGGGCCTGTGTCCATCGCTGCAGCCCCAGTGTCCAGTCCAACGGGCCCTCAGGAGATAGTTCTGGAATAAATGAATGAATTAATACGGCTATAGAGAGGTGCTGAGATTGGACCCCAAGGAGAAATAGTCCTTCCTCTCTGTTCGGCAAAGGGACCCAGAAGACCAGTGGAAGTTCAGACCCACATTCCTGGAAGCGATCCCTGAAATTAGTCAAGTCCCCCAGCTAGCAGACACAGGTCCACACCTGAGGACGCACTTGACAAACTTACCCCACCAGCTTCTGAAACAGAACCGAGCTCCCTGCTGTCTTGCAGAATTTCTTCAGGGAGAAAAAGAATTTTCCTGGCCATTGGGCCAGAATAGAAAAACAAGGCTACATAAAACAGCCCTAAAAAAAAAAAAAAAAAAAAAAAAAAAACAGCCCTAGGAGGGAAAGGGTAGGCCAAAAAAAATACGCTCCTCTTTCCCCTATTTTTTTAGACCTGGGCTTCTTTCTGCAGCACAGGGGAGGAGGGACTCAGCCTGAGGACCCCCGCCCCCTCACCAGGACAGAGGCCCTCACAGGCAGGGAGTCGAAGAAAAGTTTTCCGAGACTGATTACCGAGAGGGTAACTGGGCACACGGAGCACATGTGAACAGGCTCCTCGTTTCCAATTCAGGACTGTCAGATGGTGATTAATGACCAACAGCCACAGAGCGGCCGTGATTGCCAAGTGCCGTATTGTTAATGCTGACATTTAATGATGCCGGACACGACTCCAGCACAATTCCACACCACCATCCTCAAATAGCACTCGACGGACTTAATTGGTTAAGTGTTTGTGTGTGTGTGTGTGTGTGTGTGTGTGTGTGTGCGCGCGAAAGAGAGAGGGAGGTATAAAGGGCAGAAGAAAGAGGTGAGACGTCTATGTGTGAATTCGCCCTACGCACACGTCTATATTTTAACATGTGTCACCGTGTTGTCCCACGAGTTGGGGAGAGAGTCCATGTAACCGTATCTGCAGACCCGCAATATCAACCCCAACGGAAAGGTCTCGGACACAGCGATACCCTCCAGCCCGCCCTCCGCACTGGCCACACCATCTGACCCCTGCTGTGGTCACCACCACCACCGCTGTCTCTCAGGGGCAGCTGGGAAACCGGCATGTTTGTGAAGTTAAAGCACATGAGAGTGCATTGAAAGAAGAAGTTGTCTAGAAGTGGGCCAGGATCCAGGGCTCCTGAGAAGCCACTTTTTCACGGAACTCAGATCAATGGTCCCTTGGCCGCCTGACTGGGCCAGCCCTCCGCTGCCAAGAGAGAACTCTGCCCCCCATTGCGGAACTCAACCCTCTCTTAGGAGAGGAACAGAATCCAGCCTATTGTTCTAGAAACAGAGTCCCGGGCAACAGGGACAGAAAGACGGTGCCCAGCAAGGACTCTCGGGGCCCACTGAGCAAGGTGTCAGAGGGCACAGGAGAGGAGATCAATTCAAGGAATCCATATCCACGGAATCCCGGCCTTACCGGGACAGAGGGAGGGAGGGGAAACCCAGGTAGCTGGCAATCAAGTTGGGGAAACAACAAGTAGATAGAGAAGGACAGCCTGGACAGCAATGCTGAGGCCAGGTGAGCAGCACTGATACTCAGTGCCACCGTCATTCAGAGCAGAGGTGGGTTCAGAGGAGGGGCTGGAAATGTCTAGAAAAGGCAGGGAATATGCAAAGCGGTCTGAAAGATGGCAGCCCTCAGGGGGAAAGAGCTGGGAAGGCCGTTCTCCAGGTGAGGGTTTCAAAAAGTTGAATTCCCCTTTAAAGCCTCGTTCCTCCAAGTGTGGGCATAAGACCAGAAGCATCGTCATGGGCTGCGAGCCTGTTAGAAATGCAGAATCTCAGGCCCCAGCCCAGACCTGTGGCTCTAAGTCCTCATTTGAACTAGATCCCTAGGGCTCTGCTGCACAGTCAAGTTTGAGAAGCACTGCTCTAAATGCCCTGCCCAGGAAACCACAGGCAGAAGCAGGCTTGACCCAAGGGCCTGGTGTCTGCAAGTCCCCTGACATTTGCCCACAGGGCTGCTCACCACAAAGGAGACACGGGCTCCCCACATAGTCCCCGTCTCACTCCCTGGGGCCCTGTGAACCACGGCCGGAACGCTGCAGAGAATCATCAGTGTGGGGCCTGTTGCTTTCTTCCATGTGGAGCACGGACCCAGCTGGACGGCCGGCCCGACTCGGTTTTGCTTTGCTACAACGGGAAGGCCCCGGCCAGGTGGCTTTGCAGGGTTCACTTCCGGCTGATCCCCCCTGGGGACTGAAGGGAGTGGGTCACAGGAGCAGGGGACTCTCCTGTGAGTGTCCCGGGTCTGGGGTCTTTGCTCCAGCCCAGGGGTTGGGACAGAAATGCCCCATGCTGAGGAATTCCGTTCATCACTGAGGCCACCTGGCCGGCCTTCACTCCGTCAGGCATTCCTAACCTCCCCGACCGCCCTGCTCCAGCCACCCTAGCAGTGGGAGGGTCAGCCTCAGAAAATAATAATCAAAAGCTAATGTTTTTTTTTCTTGTGACTCTGGGCCTAGGGGTCCCCCTGCTGTGACCCCACCTTCCAAACCCCTTAGATGAACCAGCACATCTGCCCTGCCTTGGTCCCTCCTCTTTTTTTTTTTTTTTTTTTGCGATATGCGCCTCTCACTGCTGTGGCCTCTCCCGTTGCGGAGCACAGGCTCCGGATGCGCAGGCGCAGCGGCCATGGCTCACGGGCCCAGCCGCTCCGCGGCATGTGGGATCTTCCCGGACCGGGGCACGAAGCCGCGTCCCCTGCATCGGCAGGCGGACTCTCAACCACTGCACCACCAGGGAAGCCCGGTCCCTCCTCTTTGAAACGACAGACGGGTATATGGACTTTTTCCCCTAGATGCCCTGTTCTTTCTCCTCCTGCCAAATCAGGCTTCCCCCAGCCTCACTAAATGCTCCTGTGACCTTGATCCTGGAGGCTGACCCCACTCTGAACTTGTAGGAAAGAACTGGGAGCCCAGAGACCTAGTTCTAGCTCCCCTGCTCCCTGAGTGGCCCGGGGTGAAGCACTTCAGATACCTGTGCCTCGATTTCCTGCTCACAGAGGGAGGGGACTGGATAAAATGGATAATCTCGAGGGTTCTTTTCAGTGTAACACTGATTTTATTTCAGAGGATTATCGTGGGAACAAGGATCACCCATGTTACACTACATTGAGGAGTTTACAATGATACACACGCATTTGGCAATAAGGAATCTCCCTTCCTGGAATGGCCCACCAGCCTGTGTCTTTGTAAATGTCCCGTTGTCTTCATGGTTCGTGGTTTCCTGGACAGATTGGGAGAAACATGAGGGCAAAGTTGACGGTTTTTATTTCTTTTGTATCCTTTCTCGGTGACTAACCCTCAGAGAAGCCACTCAACGATGCTGCTGACTAGGTGACAGCCTGATTACCCTCCTAGCTGCGTGTTCATTTAAATGGACCTGTAAGAAACTGAACAAAAACTGGTCACCTTTGCTTCTCAGCGGGGGAAGGTAAAGAACCTCTTTCAAATATGCATGTCTCACTTCTCTTAAGGGGAAAAAAATAGTTTGCCCCCTTAAAATTAGCTGGATTTGGAAATTCAAATGGAATTTTTAATACTGCCTTGCAAACGAGCACATACCAGCATGCCCAAAGCTTAACTCCATTCCCCAAGTACTTACTGAGCGTACCGTGTGCTGAGAGCCAAGCCTCTGCTCAGGAGAAGGGGGAATACAGAAGAAATACTATAAAGTAACAGAATTTTTTAACAGACATAGGACTTAGACATCAAAATAAATCCTATCCCAAAATACTATAAAGTAACAGAATTTTTTAACAGACATAGGACTTAGACATCAAAATAAATCCTGTCCCAAAATACTATAAAGTAACAGAATTTTTTAACAGACTTAGGACTTAGACATCAAAATAAACCCTGACCCACTCAAAATGGTTAATTTGGAATGACATACATTTATTCTATTCTCTTACCTTACTCGAAACTCTTTGGAACTCTTTAAAAACCATTGTCAAAGCCCGGCACATACTTTATTGGCAATGACGAAGCTGTGTGTTGATTAGGGGACAGAAATGTCTCTTGAAGCCGAGCTGGATGGTCAGGCTTATTCAGTCAGGTCAAGAATCTAAATAATGGGCATCTTATAATGATGCTGTTAATCGCACATAGGAATAATGTGCCCCCTTCCCATGTGAACGCTTTGAATGTCCTCTTTCACTGACTTGCATGAGCTCAGCTGTGTCTGTAAAACCTGATCTCATGATGGACTTCCTGGCTTCTACCCCCAACCCCCATCGGCTGTTCTCAATCCAGCAGCCCAAGAGGTCTTTTAAAACCATCACTCAGATCATGTCACTCATCTGCTTGAAACTCTGCAAGGGCTCCTGTCTTACTAAGAGTAGAGGCCAAAGTCCATAGGGTGGCTCTGAGACCCGACGTGGTCCAGCTCCCTGCTCCCTCTCTGGCCTCCTCTTGCACCGCTGTCTCCTCTGTCACTGGGCTCCATCCACATGGCCTCCTTGCCGCTCCTCAAAATGCCAGGCATGCTGCAACGTAGCAGCTTTGTTCTAGAAATCTTTTCTCTGTCTAAAGATCTTTTCTCCCAGAGATCCACTTGGGCAAATGCCTCATTTCCTTCAAGTCTTTTTTCAGTGCTCACCTTCTCAATGAGACCTCATTTCGCCTTGTATTTAATACCTCTATTAATAATGCCTTGGGGATTTCCCTGGTGGCACAGTGGTTAAGAATCCGCCTGCCAATTCAGGGGACACAGTTTCGAGCCCTGGTCCAGGGACCTCCCACATGCCATGGAGCAACTAAGCCAGTGCGCCACAACTACTGAGCCTGCTCTCTAGAGCCCACGAGCCACAACTACTGAGCCCGCGTGCCACAACTACTGAAGACCGCGTGCCTAGAGCCCGTGCTCTGCAACAAGAGAAGCCACCGCAGTGAGAAGCCCGTGCACCTCAATGAAGAGTAGCCCCCGCTCACCTCAGCTAGAGAAAGCCCGCACGCAGCATTGAAGACCCAGGGCCACCAAAAATAAATAAATAAATAAAATTATTTTAAAAAAATAATAATAATGCCTTGTATTTAATATCTTCCATTCAATAACTCTATATGCACACACAGACACACATGCACACTCACCTACACACACTCACTCCTGATACCCCTTACCCCGTTCTCCTTTTTCTTTTATCTGTGGTACTTTTACTAGACTATATAATTTATCGATATATTATTTATAGTGTTTTTTGTTGTCTGTATCCCCTGGCTAGAATCCAGGCTCAGAAGGGCTAGTGTCTTTGTCTGTTTGATTGAATCCCAAAAGCCTAGAACTGACACAGAGCTGGCACTCGGTAAATAGATGTTGAATTGAACTGAATTGAATTGAATTGAATGATAGGTCCCAACTTATATAAAGTATAGTCCCTGTGTCCAGTTGCTTACAAATCTGATGGTGAGACCTGGAGACACACACATGAAAGTGACCGACAGTACAAAACCACTGACGACGGTGTGGAATCCATAGTGAAGCTGTAGGAAGTGTGGCAGGGATGTGTGCAAGGCTGAAGGAGGGGGAAGGGCTGAGCTTTCTATCTAGCCAAGCAAATCTTCTTCTTGTCCCCAGCACATACCCCAATCATTTCAGCCTCTACTCATATGCTCATGTCATCCCTCTGCCTGAAGTCCTCTATCCTCCCTGCCCCCTTCCCCAAACCCCACCACCTATCAACACTCAGCCCAGCCCCTTCCTCCACACAACTTTCCGCAATTGCTCCAGCCCTCCCTGACTTCTCTCTCTTCTGAGCTCCGATAGCACCTACATCAGGTATCAGACCATTTAGTCTTTAAATAGAAACACTATGTTCTAAAAATGTCCCCAGTTCAGGATCACATCTTCTGCTTCTTCCCTCTTTTTAATAAGACTGTACTGTGCAGTAGAAGCAATTGACATGAGTGGCACAGTTGGTCCGTCAACAGGCAGACAGAAAAGAGGGGGGCATTCCAGGCAGAGAAAACTCAAAAGCAAAGATACCGTGGTGGGAATTGACATGATGGGTGTAAAGATATTACACCCATAGTTCTCAGCCCACCCGAGATTTGAATCACCTGAAGGTATCGCCATGTGGGGACCCCTACCCGAGACCAATCTTATCGATAAGAGTATCAGGGAATGTGGCTTAAGCATCACTATTTTTTAAAATCTCCCCAAGTGTTTCTAATGTGTAGGTAGAGGTAAGAACAACCATAGTATTAGAAAAAAACAGAAGGAAGTAAAAGAAAAAGGAATGTAAAGAAAATTACAAAACAGACCTAAAAAGCTGTCCTTTTCCATTTTGTTCCTACGAGTCGGTCATGGGAATTCATCTTGGTCAGAGGAGTCTGGATGGATCAGCTGGAGACAGATGCTCCTATTCTCTGCCATGGGGAGAACAGACAGCACCAGCTAACGCGGGCCAGGCTACGGTCAATCTGCACCCGCGGGATTCAGAAAAGTTCGGGGAAACTAGAGGATCCGTTTAGACCACTCGAAATTTTATGTTACAATTTCTCCCCGTGCTAGGTTTTAGCATTCGGTTGACTCTCTCTTATGCCTGCCCATCCAAAGAGCCAAAAGAAGTATGCAAATTACAGTCAGGCTACCATTTCCGAAATTCCTGGCTAATTCTAAGCGCCGATCTTCTCTCCACATCCTCTGAAATGGAGCAGAAGTTAAGTTGCACCTTCTCGCTCTAAAAGGTCACATGGCTCAAGTGCATTGAAGAGCAGGCCAGTAACTTGAAGAGCCAGCGAGATCTCGCCTGGACTGGTGCGTCACCTTTCTCCGCTGGTCCCTCCTTGCCTCTGCGGACCAGGAGACCCAGCTGCACTTCCCGCGAGCTGCCTTCAGGGGGCGCCAGTGCAGACCGGCCCGCCCTCCCACTCTACCCACTGCCTGCGCCTCCCACACGCAAACTACCACTGTCACCCAAAGTCGCCTGTCGCCAAATGTTACGGTTAGGGATGAGGCTGACAGTACATGTGCCTGTGGGAAAGGATACGGGGCTTACATTCGGAGCAGGGAGTAAAGGATTGAGATGAAAGCTTTTCCCGAGCTGAGATCTGCTTAGGAGAGATGTGGGGGCGGGAGGGGGGGCTCCGGTAGGGGATGGGAAGAGTAGGAGAGGAACAGAAAGGGAAATATGTTGGCACTTGGTAGCTGAAGGAGGGAGAGATGGGGTGCAGAGAGTGAGGGGGAGGGTGTATAAAGACGAGGCTGGGGCGCTGACAAGTCTCCCCAACCCCACGCTCGCGCTGGCCAAGTCCCAGCCTGGATCCCAGGGGGCCGACCTCGCGGGCGCCTCCTGGCACCTTCTCGCCCCCTGGTCCCTGTGCTGGAATCTGCTCTGGCCAACCTGTGGCCTGTCCACGCTGAACGCGGCCTCTTGAAAAGTGAAGGGGGAAGAGACTAGCCCCCAGCAGCGAACCCCATATATACCGAGAGGTAACTCGAAACCCCAGAGCTGGGCCAGGGGAGGAGGGGGAGGGGAGGGGGGGGAGAGGTTTTTCCACTTCCATTCGCAACTGTCAGGCGGGTGATTAATGACCAACAGGTTTGGAATCGCCTTTATTGCCAGATCAGTATTGTTGCCCGTGACAGCTAATGAGGTTGGACAGGCTTCTCCTCGCTGAGCCTTATGGGGCCGGCTCCCTCCCCTGCAGAGCTCACAAGCCCTGCCAGCTTTTGTGCGCTGGAATGTTCCAGCCCCACCAGCCCCACTTCATTCTTCCAATACCACCTCCCCCCAAGGCCCCGAAGCACCATCTCACCCAGAACCTGCCCCATCCACAAAGGAAGCTGGTACCAGGGGTTTCCCATCCCCAGCCTGCTCAGAGAGACCCATCTGTTACACCCACTCCCCTAAGAGCCCTCTCCCCACCCCTGCAGGAGCTGGAGCCGTGGCATTGGGGGCACTGGTGGAAAAAAAGGAAGGGAAAGGAACAAAAGCAAACCTTAGGGAGTTTAGGCTGAAGACAAGGGGAAGAGGCTTCTGATGCCTGCTCTAGATAATCTGAACAGCGACCTTCACAAGCCATTCCCCCAACAGCTGTAAAACCCGAGAAGTGTGTTTGTTCCACACTCACCACTTGAGTCCAGCAAATATGTTGAGGGGGTGAGGGTGGAGGAGTGAGGGAATTTAGGAAGGGAGGTTTAATAACAGTTACTAATGATTTTTAACCACCACCTTAAGCCTAGTTACACAAAGCCAGGTTTCAGTGCAAAAACCAACTTGGTCCAAGGTCTCTGGGTCAGGAAATACCGGCTTTGTTTTCTGCTCTCTTCCAAATAATCTTTACCTTCGTGCGGGTTCGTATCTTGATACGGTTTAGCACGTGTTTGCCTGGGGTTTAATATTTGAAGGAGTCGGACCAATGTAATAAGCAAACAGCTTAAAAGGCCCAGAAAGACCCCCCTCAGCTTAAAAATCTATTATTTTTCGATGTGATGTAAATGTATTTTGCTTCTGCTCAGAGCAATTTTCCAGTTTACTCTTATTAAACCAGGAGATGGCTTAGCAGAGTTCTTGATTTATGAAACGCATACTAGATTCATTAAAACCTTAAAAGATTTAATACATTTTATCAGGACATTAAATCTGGGCAGGCTTTTTAAATCAAGTACCTGCCATATTTCATCCCCCACACCCTGCACACTTACTCAAGAACACTAAAATGTGAACTGACAAACATTATGGGTGTTTCAGGCCTGATTTCTAAGTGGCATTAAAGTTCTCCCCTCCAGGATTTACAGCCCGGCCTCTCCCCATGTCTGATCTTCTCAAGAACAAGTCATTGGAGGTCATTTCAGGAGGATGAGCTGAGATCTACATTCCAAACATATACACAAATGTTTCTGCCTCTCCTGTCCCACAGCCAGGGGTTTTTATCCGCAAAGGTTCTCCAGGACCCACCAGCAATAACCTCCCCCCCCCATCTTCCATCTTCCTCCAGAACCCCTCCTGGGCTCTGCTTTCATTCATCCACACTCACAGCATCTACCCCATTCTCTACTCCCCTGGTTCTCTCAGCCTGAACAGCACGTCCTGGATACAACATCCATCACACTTTGGGATGCCTGGAGAGCTTGCTGTCTCGTTCTCAATCCCCCCCCCCTTTTTTAAGTCTTGCTATACAACAGTGGTTCTCAGCTGGGGACAACTTTGTCACCACACACACACACACCAGGGGACATTTGGCAACGTCTGGAGATATATTTAGTTCTGACAACTGGCAGGGGAGGGGAAAGGATTGCCACTGGCATCAAGGGGTAAAGGCCAGAGACGCTGCTAAACATCCTGCAAAATGCACAGGACCGCCCGCAACAGCAGAGCAACAAACGAACAAAAACAAAGAATTATCCAGCCTAAAACGTCCTAGTGGAAAGGTTAAGAAACCCAGCTGTGGAACCTTAACAGGTGTAAGTGGTCTCCCCCTTCTTCTGTGCTTTCATCACTTAGGATTGTGACGTACAGCTAGTAGATGGTCAATAAAATGTTTGTTGAATTGAACTAAATTTCTCTCCTGATACACTGACATTTTCCAAATTCACAAATAGAGGGAGGAAGTACGTTGCGTTGACCATCAGAGGGATCTGCCCATGACCTTGAGGAAGTGACTTAACCCTCTAACCTGCATGCCCTCATCTGTAAAATGGGCTGATTGTGAAACTATCCTCATGGACTATTATGAGGATCAAATGAGCTAATGTAATTTATTATGTTATTCAACAAACACTTAGAGAGTGCTGATTATGTGCTAGGAATAATTTAGCACCCCTGGGGTGGGCGACACAAAGGTAAATAAAATGAAACCCCTGCCCTCCAGGAGCATACATTCTTAGGAGAAGTACTGACGTACAACCAGCCTATTTCAGTATGTTAGAGTGAGTGCCACACAGGAAGAAGGCTCAGGATACTATGGAAACAGAGAGGAGAAGCACTTAGAAGGGTCTTGAAGGATGAGTAAGAGTTGGTCTATTAAAACCCAAAAAGCAGAATGAAAGGTGGAGGGGTGGGTTTCCCTAGTGGCGCAGTGGTTGAGCGTCCGCCTGCCAATGCAGGGGACACGGGTTCATGCCCTGGTCCGGGAAAATCCCACATGCTGCGGAGCGGCTGGGCCCATAAGCCATGGCCGCTGAGCCTGCATGTCCGGAGGCTGTGTTCCACAACGGGAGAGACCACAGCAGTGAGAGGCCCGCGTACCACAACAACAAAAAAAAAAGCTGGAGGGGTAGGTAGGGGATCACATCATTAAGAGATTTGAATCTTTTTTCTCTAGGAAACCTATGATTGGGTTTTTAAGAACACATGGGGCACTGATTTAAGCTAAAAGGTGGAGTGAGAAGGTCACGAACATTAGATTCTTACAACAATCCAAGTGAGAAGTGATGAAGCCGGAACGAGGGCAATGCACAGAGAAGAGGGCACAGGGTCAAGGAGTAACCAGAACTTCATAGCTAAATGGATGGGGCAGATCAAGATAGAGGCAGAGCATCTGGCTTGGTTGGTTGAGTGCATGGTGATACCTTTAACGAAGGAGCATGTTGGAGGGAAACCTCGAGTTCAGGCTGAGATACAATTGGTTTCCCTCCATCCGACATCTAATGAGATGGCATGCTAGTGTGTAACTCACGGCTATCAATATGCATTTGGGGGAGTCATCAACAACCCCATAATTAGAAGACTGAGAACACAAGAGACCCTCCAGAAGGAGAAGGGAAGAGCAGGGGTTCAAGGAGAGAGTTCTGGGGAATCAGTGAGGATGCACTCACGATGGAGACTACAGAAGGAACATTCTGACATGGAGGAGGAAAACCAGGCGGGTATGGCAGAAAGGAGTCTATCAATGATCTAGAGAGATGTATGGATAGATACACACAGACAAAATGCCATACAATCTTTTTTATAATTCCTAATATTGTTATGGATTCAAGTGAAGGGGCATCCCAGGCAAACCAAACCAAGCCACACCTCACACCACCAGGCCCCCTGGCATAGCTTCTCAGGGTAGCTGGCTGCTTCCTCATCACTCCCCAAATGCAGTGTGGACCTTGACCAAGCCCCCTCTCTGAAGACTTCCTCCCCTTTGCCCTCTGTTTTTGCATGAGTGAAATAAAAGGGTTGGATTAAAATCACAGCCAACAGTGTATATGTCCATCAACAGCTGAGCAGGTGAAACAAATTGTTGTACAGCTGTACAACGGAATATTACACAGCAATGAAAAGGAATGAACTCTATTCAACAACATAGATGACTCGCCAAATAATCATTCTGGGTAAAAAAATAAAAGCCAGACAACCCCCTCCCCCCAAAAGAGTAAATACTGCATGATTCCATTTATATAAAATTCTACAAATGCAAAGTAAGCTAGAATGACAAGAGACAAGTTGTTGCTTGGGAATTAGGGAGTGGGGGTCACAGAGAGGACTTGGAGGGAAAGATTACACAGGGGCATGAGGAAGTTTGGGGGCACGATGCATGTGTTCGTTATCTCGACTGTGGTCATGGTTTCACAGATATATATGGATGGCAAAACTTATCAACTTGTGCACTTTATGTGCTTTTTATTGTATGTCAATTATTCCTCAACAAAGCTGTACAAACATATAATCACAAAATGATCTCTAGGGACTTCCAACTGATTTCCAACTCAATTTTGTTTTCATGATCCCTCTTTGATCCCTTTACAGAACTCTCTTCAAGAAACATCATTAGCCCCAAGTAAATATCCTTGTGTTGTTACAAGGCACCAGTCCGAGGTTTGCCAGCTGGAAAAATTCTGAGTAACCCTCAATAATTAAGGATACAGTTCTTCACTTCTCTTCCCCCCCAAGCTCACCAAAATCTTACTGGGATCAAATGTCCTAAAAGATGACCTCTATTCTCTGTGTAGGGCATTAAGTAAAGAAGAAAAATCAAAATCAAACAAAAACTTTTTCCACCATCTTCCACTCTTGTGATACAAATGAACTGAAGCCAAAGATTTTAAGAGTTGCCTGACTCCTTTGGGGCTAACATGGTTGTTGATGAAAAGGGCTCTAAATGTGAAAGAAGGGGTCTCTTTCAGCATTGGAGTGACACCCTCACCAACAATTAGTTTGTTGGAGGACTAAACAGCAATCCAGAGATTGGGAGATGCGGATGGCTGTGGCGGGAATATTTTTTTTAAATCCTGTTTCAACTTCCAACTGCAAAATGAACCAGCCCAATTTAAAGTTTCGCAACTTCTGACCACTGATCTATATTCCTGAAAGGTTACATATGAAATAAATGTGGTAAGTGTGTGTGTGTATGTGTTTTAAGTTGCATCATCATTCTCTAATTCATTTACTATAATGAAGAAAGAGACTTGGGGTCATTTGAATTCTGCCTTAGCAACTTACAAGCTTTGTGATCTTGGACAATCCCTTAACTTCTGTAAGCTTCAATTTCCTCCCTAAAATGGAGCTGAACTCAAAGAGCTGAGCTGAAAATTCTACAAAATGAGAAAGGCACAGGGCCTGGTACATGGAAAACATTCAGTAACGCTTTATGAAATCTGTATTGTAAATATCTATGGGGGTGTCGTTTTGGAGTCTCACATCTCTTCCTCTGATAAGCCTTCATCTGGTTACGACTCAAAACCATGCAACTTACAGCTCATCGTTCTCTCACCTTCCGTCACATTAATAACTGGAATCCACAAAAGGGCAAGAACACATTAATGGAATTCCCTATTTAAAACAGCAACAGCTAAAGCTTATTGAACACTTAAAATGTGCCAAAGATTGGGCTTCCCTGGTGGCGCAGTGGTTGAGAGTCCACCTGCCGATGCAGGGGATGCGAGTTCGTGCCCTGGTCCCGGAGGATCCCACATGCCGCGGAGCGGCTGGGCCCGTGGGCCATGGCCACTGAGCCTGCGCGTCTGGAGCCTGTGCTCCGCAACAGGAAAGGCCACAACGGTGAGAGGCCTGCGTACCGCAAAATAAAAAAAAATGTGCCAAACATTGTTGTACATCATTTTCTTGGTTTGTCATTTAATCCTCACAACAGTCCTATAAAGTTCATACCATGATCCCCATTTTACAGATGAAGAAACTGAGGCACAGATAAAGTCTTTTTCCCAAGGTCACACAGCTAATAAGAGGCTGGGGGGCCCAGGTGATGGCCCAGGATTTAAATCCATGCAATCTGACCATGGGGTATCTGCACTTAACCACTACTCTCTACTGCAAGCTTTTTATAAATTTATTTATTTTATTTGTTTTATTTTTGGCTGTGTTGGGTCTTCGTTGCTGCGCGCGGGCTTTCTCTAGTTACGGTGAGCGAGGGCTACTCTTCGTTGCGGTGCACGGGCTTCTCATTGCCGTGGCTTCTCTTGCTGCAGAGCACGGGCTCTATGTGCACAGGCTTCAGTAGTTGTGGCGCACGGGCTTAGCTGCTCCGCGGCATGTGGGATCTTCCCAGACCAGGGCTCGAACCCGTGTCCCCTGAATTGGCAGGTGGATTCCTAACCACTTCGCCACCAGGGAAGCCCTGCAAGTTTTTTTAAAATGGATTTTTAAACACATTTGTTTGACTTTTGTTAAACAAATCATCACAGACTTACCTCCGGGGTAATTTTGGATATTGAGTCATGACAATCACGGGTCTCTTAAGGAAAGAGTTTTCAGAAATGTTAGATTATCATTTAGTTATGGCTCTAGGCAGGGCCATAACTAAACAACAGATACCTGGTAAAAAGCCTCCTGAGAACGAAATCCCACCACTTCCGTTCATAGTTTATTTCAAAGTTTAATAGTCAGGAAATTCTTAAATGACAACTAATTTAATTCCTTTATCTGCACGCTAAGCCCCATTCCTTGGGCTGATAAACCCCAATATTTCCATTTCTCTTATTCATTCACTCAACTATTGAGTAAACATTTACTAAGTGTGAACTATTAAAGAAACCTTTATTAAGTGTGTCGGGCCCAGTTCTATCACTGAACATGCGGAGAAAAAGCTCTCAGGTTCTGATAGGATCAATCAGGAAATGGGTCAAGTTTGTGCGCACAATGCGTGTGTTGGGGGAGGGGGAGATTTGCAGTGACAGGGTGGGGAGAGGAGAAACCCTCTTTTATGGAGGTGGGCACAGAGCTCCCCGGCAGCGCCCACTTGTGGGCTTAACATATAATGAACTATCTCAACACAAACTCACCCAGAGCAAACCCCCAGGAGATGGGGAGGGGGTTGGAAATGGGCCAGTTCTATGCCTGGAAAACCTACACTTTCCTTTTCCAGTGTCCTCAGTCTGTCCAGCACCACCAGCTTGCCATCTTCCCCGTGTAAACGCTTTCCAAGTACCGAAGGCTGTAATTAAGTGGACTCTCTTCTGCGAACACAGTAACTTCAGTGGCTGAATTAGAAATGCCCTAGTGTGATGCTGCGGACCAGTGAAGGCTGCGGACTGGGAGACACAAGGTCTGGATGCTGGTTCTCGGCCACCGTGCTGCGGTCTGTTTTTACTGGGCACTTAAGGGCCCGGGATGCTGAGGAAGACGCAGTCCCCACCCTCAGGGAACTTACAGTCTAGCGGGGAGACACTGACAAGCACGAGCCCCTGTGCGGAGTGGCATCAGTTACGAGGCAGTTAAACTCCTGACGTTAAGGAAGAGCAAAGCAGGCTTTCATCCACTGCTACCCTCGCACCTCACTGAACCTAGATTTCGTTCACTAAAATTGAGATAATTCCTTCTTAATCTACTTTACGGTGCTGTAGGGACCTCAAAGGCCAAAGCTCGTAGAAAAGCATAAAGGGCAATTCAAAGTAGAAACTGTTGATTAGTTACGTAATGGTGCTAATCTGCACATTTAAAGGATGTTTCATTCAGCGGTGCTACAGGAAAGCGGAACAGAGGGCTAGAAGGCTTGCAAGTCGCTGGTACCTGCCCCGAAAAAAAGCAAAACAAAACAAAACAACAGGCTTGACCTAACGTGGAGGGGAATCCGGAGCAAACTCCAAAGTCAAATCCTCGGACAGTGACACGTCAGTCTGAGCACCCGCCGCCACTCGCCTCGTCCCCGGGGTCACTCTCCAGGCGCCCGCACCACCCCCATCCCGGAAATCCCAGACCGCGGTCCTGACCGCCCGGACCGCGTCGCGGGCGCCTCCTGGCGGCCACCCGCGGCCACCCCCCCAGCTCGGGGCGCGGGAGAGGCACTGGCGAACTAGGGAGAGAAGGGGCGTGGTCTTCTCGCGTGAACTAATGGCGTCATCGAAGCGACGGGCCCGGAAGGAAGTAGCGTGCGGAGAGGTGTGGCGGTTTCTGCGGTTGCACAGGGGTTCGGACGAGTACGGAGCGCCTGGAGGGACAGCCTGGTACGCGGCCCCCGCCCCTTAGCGCGCGCGTTTGGGCCTCGGTGAGGCTCCCGGCAGGAGCTGATCGACGGTTCCCCCCGGCCCCCAGCACAGCATCCTTTCTCCCTCGGGAGCGGGAAAGCAACCCCTTTCTGTCCCGTCCCTTCCCCGCGAGCCTCTAGGCGGGACGGAGCGGAGGCTCTTGGAGCCTCCAGCCCCGAACCAGGGCTCCTGGGACTCGCGACCCTCTCTCAGAAGAGGGCAGGGAAGGAGCGCGAGGTGGGGCGGGGGTGACTTCGGGGAGGAAAGGGTTTTTGCACATAGGACGCAGCTGCAGATCGGTAGCTGGAGGCCGCACGGTGAAATAAGCGCCTCGCAGACGTCTGCGCCCAAGTTAAGTTAGACCCGGGAGACAGAAATCCACGCGCTGGACGCGTGGGCCCAGGCGCGCCCGATTGGGAACCTCGCTGACAGTTACCGTAGTTTTTCCAGATCATTCAGTGTTCAGGAAATGAGTCTCTGGATGCCAACTCCTTCGCGTCCTGGTGCCCGAATACAGTTGAACCCAGGAGCCCCAGAGTCTACCCAGCCTGGGGAACCCCCTTTCCCCTCTAACCATGGGCTTGGGGAACCTGTCAGTTGCAAAGTGCTAGTCAAGCATATGGGAGGGAGTGTGGCTTCAGTGCTGCTTAGATACCTATATTGTTTAGGGCCAAAGGAATAACGGGGAAGGTGGATGAAAGGCCAGAGAATCCCGCCATGGAACTCGGCTCGCATGCTGTCTGTGTCGCTCCAGCCTCTGAAAGGAGTAAATAATGGTTTCCTTTGAAGTGGCAGGCAATTAAGGACTGGGAGGCTCTGACCAGAATTACACAGCCACAACTGCCTGTCATCTGACATCCTCTGTAATTTGGGCCAACGTACTGCAGCTGCCTCGCTTCCCTTTTACTAATATGAGTGGCTCCGGTGACAGGCCGTTCGTGTTCACAGGAAGGGAAGGCTGTGTCCTGAACGCTGCCCAATTGGCACTGGTTCTCCCTTGGGCCACGGCTGTATCTGGAGCCAGTTAAGGAATGGTGGTGCCAAGTGAGAGCAAGGAGGAAGAGAGTTGTAGATCTAGCCTTGTGTTCATACTACTACAGGCTGGACGTGAGCCACTTTCTGGAGCTCGGCTTGGGGAGGTGCTCTCGCTGTCAGAGCTTTTCTCCCGCAAGTCAGAGCGCACACGTCTTGCTGTATCTTTTCCCCCAGGGTGAACGCTCACTGATGGCTCAGTTGGGAGCAGTTTTGGCTGTGGCTGCCAGTTTCTTGTGTGCATCTCTCTTCTCAGCTGTGCACAAGATAGAAGAGGGACATATTGGGGTGTATTACAGGTAAGGCAGTGACACGGCGTAGCTTGCAACTTCCTGTTCAACGACTGGCTTTCCTAGTCAATGTTTAACAGATTCTGCTGACCAACTGTGTTTACATTTTGTTGAATAGGGGAGTCTTTTAGATTGAGCTTTCGTGTCAGTGACCGTGGGGAGGGGAATACACACACGTAAATACATATATAAATGTAAATATAAAACCTAGTAGTCTGATGCCATGGATGATAATCGATAAACGTGTAGAGAGATTTAGAGAGAAAACCTAAAGGCAATCATGCTCCTTGAAGATCATCTCTGAAACACTGTTTTCTCCTACTTGCCTCTGGGCGTCTCGGTGCCACAAGCTTGCCTCTGACGAGTACCGGTTCTTGATGGCAACCTGAGGAGATGTCATGTGGACCTACTCTTTAAAATTAACATTTCAGGAAGAATGGAAGAGCCTGCAGGTTGACTTGTATCCATCAAGGCAAGCTCTAGGATAGTGGTTCTTACAATAACCCATTATGTCACTTTATTTTTATTGCTCTTTTTAAAAAAAATGTATCTGTGACTTAATATAAAGCAAAAAAGCATTTAATATAAATCTTGGGTTGCTTTCCTTTGAGTCACCTCCATAACCAAGTTATGTGCTGTAAGTCTTTATGAGCCCCTTCTTATATGTACCCCGTAATGCTTTTTCTCTGGATGCCAGTAGCGAGTTCTAGAAGTCTGACTGGGTTCCCCTCTCCCTTTAATTATTTCTTCCCACCATCTGTTTCTATGTCCCCCAAAATGGCTTTTAATTTTATTACCATTTACATATAACTTGATTAGAAAAGTAACTGTACTGCCAAAAAAATATTTAGATGGTTTATCAAGTGTACTTAAAATTATCCTTTTGGTTCTTTGTGTCACTGGACTCCAACACTAGTACCATTAATTGGTCACTATATTCCCGGATTTAACTGCCCTTGTGGATCGCCACAAGCCCGACAGATACAACAAAACAGCTCTCCTCTCTTATCTCAAGTATAGCCAAGGATTCTGCTGTCTTTATTCCACTTTGTCTGTGTGCCCGTTTTTCTCACTGCAAAAGCATGAATAGCGGTTGTAGGTTTTAGCATCAGGCTTCCTAGAATATTAGGGTCAAGCTGAGAGGAAGACAGGGATCTGTGGGCATGGCTCTGGCACATGTCACTCTATATTAAATGTTTATGGGGCTGCAGAGAAAGTGGGCCCAAACAGTATTGATGTAACAGACACCCCTTTGCCAAACCAAGCCTGCCTCTCTCTCCCTCCTCTGCAGAGGCGGTGCCCTGCTGACTTCCACCAGCGGCCCTGGCTTCCATCTCATGCTCCCATTCATCACATCCTATAAGTCTGTGCAGGTATACTCGGCTTGTGGGGCAGGGTTGGACGACTGCAGACTTGGGTGGTGATTAGTGCGTGATTTGGAATGACTTAGCCATTGGATGAGTGGATGAGTATAATGCCTTTTCAAGGAATCACTTAAGAATAAGTCCTATATATAATATAAAGTATGAGGCTCCATGAGCCACTTACTTCTGGAGTTTTACTTGATTGTTGAAATAGCTGAACGGGGTCATTGCCTTGGCCTGTCATTCCCAGCTGGGAACTATGGCTTCACTTCAAGACAAAACCAGAGAAGAATCTCTTCTGAATACGCAGAAGGAAAAATAGGATGTTTGTGCATCTGTGTGTTTTAAACCACAGGCTACCAAGATAGATGGAAATAAAACATGGTAATTTTGCTGGTTCTTTTTTGAATTTCAGAGATGTGAACATAATTGGGGGGGGGGTGAACTTGGAGAAGGGAAACGACATCTAAAATAGGTGTAGGATTAGTTATGACAGACCCAAAGCCAGGCTAAGTTAGTCTAGTCATCTTTGAAGTATGTCCAGCTAAGAGGAATAAGAAGATTCAGAGAATGACTTTTAAACTAACCCAGGGAAATATCCTGGGATGCCTCATCAGCATCTGCCCTGTAGGTTTCTTCTGCCATTTACTGTGCTTGATGGTTTTCAAAGTGCATTCCGTGCACAGTATCTCATTTGAGTCTCACAGTAATCCTGAGAATGGGCCAAGCAGGTTTTAGAGGCTATGAGGTTAAATAAAGAATCTGCTGTTTCAAGACTAGTAAATGGAAGAAACGGAAGTAAGCACGGGTCTTAGGACTCCTAACCAGGGTCTTTTTCACTAAACCATCATTGCTCAGCTTGTGCATGTGGTGGTTCATTTACAGGGAAGCGGGGTGGGTACCTTTGCTTGGTTTAGTCTCGCACTCTGTAAGTGAGGAGCATTCATGGGGGTATTCACATTTCACAGAGGCCAAGTTTAACCCAAATAAGTATTCAAGGCAAAGGCTGTTTGGGTTTCCCAAAAGAACTCACTTTGTTTGTCACTGCTCACCTTACAGCATCTTATGTCTCCCCTAATTCCAGACCACACTCCAGACAGATGAGGTGAAGAACGTACCTTGTGGGACAAGGTAAGGTGCCCAGAATAAAGCTGTGAAGCCCAAATAAGAGGCAAGGCCATCTGGCTGGCTACAGTAAGAGACAGTGAAAAGGGACGTACCACTCGGTGGTTTCACCAAGTTCTCTGCCCCCAAGCTCCCTATGTTCTGAGTTGAGTAGGTGGTGGAGTGCAGTAGAGCAAATCACAGAAGGGAGACAAGTTTGGAAGGGCCTCGAATGCCGTGATAAAGGCTTTTGGCACACAAATAACTTGCTAGAGGAAGATAACTTCAGCAGAACTAGCTATGGAGAATGTTGGAAAGGTGGTAGGGGGAGAACTCAGGGGCCGGAAATGCAAGGAGAAAACCAATATGGTGGTCCGGTTGAAAAGTCAGGAAGGTCTGAACAGGGACAGAGTAACAAAGTAAACCACACCATAAGGAAACACTCGGACAAACACAGAATCAGAACATCCCACAGAATGACTGGCCCTATTTCATCACAAAGTCATTGTATTTGGAGGGGCCTTGGGTCAAAAAGGAGACGTAAAGATATAAGCAAATGTAATGGTGAACCTTGCTTAGAACTTGGTTCCAAAATAACAGCTATTAAAGACGTTACAGAAACTGCGTTAGTCATTTTGGGCTGCCGTAACAGAATGCCGCAGACTGGGTGGCTTAAACAACAGCCACTTATTTTCTCACGGTTCTAGAAGCTCAAAGTCCAAGGTCAAGGTGGCAGCAAGGTTGGTTCCTGGCCTGCAAGTGGCTGCTTTGCTGTGTCCTCACGTGGCCTTTCCTCTATGCACGTGTGGAGAGAGAGAAAGATCTCTGGTGTCTTTTTCTTCTTTCCTTTACCAGTCCAGTCAGATCAGGGCCCCACCATTATAACCTCATTTAACCTTAATTACCCGTGTAAAGGCCCTGCTTCCAAATACAGTCGCATTGGGGATTAGAGTTTCAGCATATGGATTTTGGAGAGCACACAATTCAGTCCATGACAGGAACTTCTGGGGAAATCTGGAGAAAGACTGGGTATTAGATGGTAAGGAATTATTGCTAATTTCCTTAGGTTTGGGAATGGTATTGTGACTCTGTAGGAGACTGTCATTATTCTTAGGAGATTGATGCTTGACAGGTGTTAAGGGCTAAGGTATCCTGGCCGCAGCTTGCTTTGAAATGTTCAGCAAAAAAAAAAAAAAGTAGATCAATCGATAGGTAAAATGTTAACAATTGTTAAATTTAGGTGTTGATATATGAGTGTTAGTTGTACTATTCTTTCAGCTTTTCTGTATGTTTGAAATTGTTTTCTAATGAATGTCGGGGCGGGGAGGGCTGAACTAAAGTGATGGTGAAAACAAAGTGAGAAACAGTGACCATAAAACCCCACATTTTTAAGTTCTGAGAACTCCGTTACCTTCTTTAGTCTCTTCCTTTCGATTGATTGCTTTAATCAAAAGGCACTGCAGATTAAAAGGAGATGAACTACTCTTGTCTTACCGCCAAAGTTTCGTTTTTTTCTTCGCGGAGGTATTTTTAGGAGGTGTGATTTCTCACGAGATTGCGTTCTCGCTAGCAGCTCGGAAGGACTCCTGCCTGGAGAGCCTCCTGCCTCTGACCTCTCACCGCCCCCCCACCCCACCCCACCCCCGTAAACTCTCCTCTTTTCCTGTCAAGTCACACACCTCCCGCCACCCCCTAGGAGAGGCACCATATTCCAGAGCTTAGCCTTGACTGCTGTGTCCGTCCCTCTTCCGACAGCGGTGGCGTGATGATCTACTTCGACAGAATCGAGGTGGTGAACTTCCTGGTCCCACACGCAGGTGTGTGCTTGCCGTGCCCCTCCCCCAGCCCAGCCCCTCCCCTGCAGCCCACTCCCCCCGCCCCACCACCGGCCCCACGCCTGCCCTGTGTCTGCAGCAGCGCCCCGGGAAGGGACAGCCGCTGTGTCCGGGGATGTGGTGAGTCCCGCCCGTCCTCATCCTGAATCTCTCCTTCCTCCCAGTGTATGATATAGTGAAGAACTACACTGCCGACTACGACAAGGCGCTCATCTTCAACAAGATCCACCACGAGCTGAACCAGTTCTGCAGTGTCCACACGCTTCAGGAGGTCTACATCGAGCTCTTCGGTAAGAAAGCCTCTTGGGATGATCACCTGCTCAAGCAGCCCTGCTTCCCCGCTGCCTACTTCTGAGCTGCCCACAGGGCGGGATGGGTACCAAAGGCCCAGCAGTGTTGAAGATCCAGTGCCCGGGAAGCGGGCGGTCACACAGGGCGCTCCTGGGAAACGCAGATGCCGGTGGAGGAAGCTCGCGAGAGCGGTTGAGCGTTGGGCACAGGAGTAATGGTGGATGCGAGGACTCGCTCCTGCGCTGAATCAGCGGCCTGGGATGGAAGTGTGTTCCCACTGTCCCTAAGCATCGTTTTGTAATGAAGAGGGGTCAGTTCTAGTAGAACCTTAGAGATTACCCAGCATCCTCCTTTCAAGATAAGGGTGCTAAGGCCCAAAGGGAGAAAGTGCCAGAGCTGGCTAGTAGCAGAGCTGAAGCTCAGACCTCCCTCCCCTGGCTTCTGGCTTCATCCATGCCACCCTGGATGAAGGGCACCAGGACCAAGTGATGAGAACAGCAAGGGTCACGTTTAATTCTAGAAGTGGGACAAGGACCATAGCTACTTACAGTTCCTAGAACCTCTGTGAGTTTTGGTTGTTGTTTTTACCCTATACCTGTAGAGAGGAATAGGGAAACGCTTAGAACAGAAAGGACCCACGTGGGACTTCCCTGGTGGCGCAGTGGTTAAGAATCCGCCTGCCAATGCAGGGGACACGGGTTTGAGCCCTGGGCCGGGAAAATCCCATATGCCGCGGAGCAACTAAGCCCGTGCTCCACAACTACTGAGCCTGCGCTCTAGAGCCCGCGAGCCACAACTCCTGAGCCCACGTGCCACAGCTACTGGGCGCACACATCGCAACTACTGAAGCCCGCGCGCCCAGAGCCCGTCCTCTGCAACAAGAGAAGCCACTGCAATGAGAAGCCCGCGCACCACGACAAAGAGTAGCCCCCGGGCTTCCCTGGTGGTGCAGTGGTTGAGAGTCCACCTGCTAATGCAGGGGACACGGGTTTGTGCCCCGGTCCGGGAAGGTCCCACATGCCGCGGAGCGGCTGGGCCCGTGAGCCATGGCCGCTGAGCCTGCGCGTCCGGAGCCTGTGCTCCGCAACGGGAGAGACCACAACAGTGAGAGGCCCGTGTATTGCAAAAAAAAAAAAAAAAAAAAAAACGAGTAGCCCCCGCTCACCGCAACTAGAGAAAGCCCGCGCGCAGCAACGAAGACCCAACACAGCCAAAAATAAAATAAATAAATGTATTAAAAAATAAAAGCAAATGAACTTTGCAATCAGTGGTAACAGCTATTCTTGACATCAGGACTGGACAGTGATTTTTCCCAGGAATCTTCATTAAAAGGACCCTGAGTGAGAACATTCTGTAGAGTAGACAGAGGCGGAATCGTTGGCGACACCAGTCGTCTTAATTAAGCAAACAGCCTTTTGCACTGTTTCAGATTTGGGAAATCATCAGAAGCACTTCTGACTTTTCTGCAGAAGAAAATGAATCTAAATTCACTTTATAGGCTTTGGATTCTCTTGTGGGGTTTGGATTCAGTGTGCTGTTAAGAACAGTTCAGTAAATCTGCTGTTGATTTTTTTTTAACCTCAAACTGATATAATTTCATAAAATATCTTAGTTTTCTCTCTAGCCATTGTTTTAGAACTTGTGCCATTAAATGAACGTTCCAAAGCATTTGAAACAACAAAAGACAGAAGAGCTCTAATTTCCATGTAGAGGGAATTAAAATGTGAAATTATTCTGCATTAGAGAACTTCTCACTATCTTGCAGATGAACTTGGCGTCCTAGTAAAGTAAAACTTCTTGTACAGAGGAGCTAGGGAAGTGTGTTTGCTTTGAAATATCTTTTAACATCATTCTTGCCAGCAAGCACTGTTTTGTTTAGAATCCATTTGCATCTGCAAAGGAGAAACTCAAGTCTCTAATCCTGTTCCCTGAAGTTGGAAAGTTTTTCTCTGGTCCCCTCCTCTCAGGACGCATAGCCCTGACTTTCAGCTTGACTGCAGTTTTTATCACTGCTTGCTCTGATGCATCCTCTTTGCCTGTTTTATTAAAATGTTATCCAGTACTTGTTAAGAAGTTTGTCTGAAGACCCTCTTTGTGTTCACGTAATAACATAACTTAATCTGCATCTGTCAGCATAACCATCACCTATAAACAACTTAGTACTGGTGTTACTTTGGTAGTAAACCACCATGCAAAACATTTCTTCCAGATTTTCCTAGAAAATTACTAGCCCCGGGTCACAATTTTCTGCCTTGACTCAGACAGAATTTAATCTGATAAACAACTGTGTTATTAACTTATGGAGGGTATAGGGCATCTCCCTTAAAGTTTGGTCGGTCTCCTATTTAAAATAGAAAATGTGGCATGTAATGTTTATCTCTAGCCGTCAAATTGTTAGACCCATGTCAGGTGGGAGGTGCTGCCCTTATGGGCATTTCTCTCTCAGTGCTGAGAGGCTGCTGGGAACGTATCTGATATGTAGAAGTATTAAAACCCCTTGCTTAGCGATATGACAGTTGAAGAAAGTACCGTTCTCAACTCTAACAACCAAAGCATAATAATTAAACAAGTTCTTTATTTTGGGTCCTGACTAGCTTGAGCACATCACTGAACCTCAGTGGGCCTCAGTTTGACCATCTATAACAGGCAAGGAGTTAGACTTACTGTTCCTCAAAGGCTCCTGGATCACGAATGGCCACTTAAAGCAGATGGCAGCTGACAGTAGGGAGATGGTTCCGTGAAGATGTCCCAGCCTGGTTTCGTGGGTCCTTTTCTCAGTGCTCTTCCAGGATCTTACTGAGGATCTCATGGGCGGGGGGCAGGGCAGGGAAGGCCCAGGTCAGAGCAGGCAGCCTGGGCGCCGCTGTTCTAGGGCCACAGCTAGAGGGACAGTCGGTTACAGCTCTTCCAACCCTTGTCCGTGAAGTGACTCACGTGTCATGTTTCAGACAGAGAATCAGGACCAAAGCAAACAACACATCAGACCACTTGGGCTCGTTTCCAGAGCTGTAAATTGTCATTCTTCTCCTTGTGTTATTTGATGGAGTTCCTAATGGAATTAGTCTTCCTTGGGGCTTTCCTTGACATCAGAGTCTGTTTTTCTTTTAGAAACCTCTAAAATTACTAGATTTAATGTGCTTGGCTTTTTCAAAATACCTAACTTGGCCATTCCACCTTCCTTCTTCGTGAAAGCCAGGCGGCCACCTTCTGTTGCTGCTGTTTCTAGGGAAAGGCTGCTGCCTGACTCAAAACATGTGCTCGAGTTGTTTGTCCTTTTAAAGCTTAGCTCCCTTCTGGGCGAGGCTGATGTCTTCTTGAGGCCCCAGGGAAAGGACACGCTCACGGCTGGCTCACATAGAGGACCGAGTGGGCCTCCCGCTGTGAGAGCCTTGCAGGGTGTCTTTAGACATCCGGGCCCTGATGAGCACTCTGCCTTGGGAAGACCTTTTGCCTGTTAGGTGCATTCGTGAGCTGGTGTCTTGCCTTGCACTCTACCACCGTACTTCCCTCCTCCCCGCCTGAAAAGTGTAACAGCTCCTTCTTCTATCTGTCTTGATTCCAGATCAGATTGATGAAAATCTCAAACTGGCTTTGCAACAGGACCTGACCTCCATGGCCCCCGGGCTCGTCATCCAAGTAAGCACCGCCCTGGTGGGAGCCCTGCCATCGCCCCCCGACCCCCGAGGAAGGTGCATCCCCTCTTCCAGAGGATGTCCTGTCTGTGCAGGAAGATCAAGGACCGGTGGGAGCTGGTCCCTCAGCCCCTCACCTCCCCATCAGGTTCTGTTTTTATTCCTCTCCAGGCTGTGCGGGTGACAAAGCCCAACATACCTGAAGCCATCCGCAGGAACTACGAGCTGATGTGAGTGTGCCCGGTGCCCCAGCTGTAACCACCGCTCTCCCCTGCCTCCCGTTCATCCCATCCCGGGGTTGATCGACGCCGGGCCAGGCATCCCCTCTTGAGTATTTGTAACAGCGCACCACCCTGGAAGATGGGGGCAGGCATGTCAGGACGCTCACCTGGGCTCCGCAATGACAGAGCAGGGATGCTCTTCAGAGGGCCGGGGCGGGGGCGGGGGGAGGCGTGTGGCATTTCACGGCTCGTGCCGAAGAAGACGGGGAGCGGCGATTGCGTGGGCAGGCAGGTGCCTTTTACTGAAGTCAGTTATGCTTTATTTCCTACCAATGAGTTTTGGAGGAGAAGGCAAGCCATGTTACTGCCTGCAGCAGAGCCGCTTTCACCTGGGACGTTACAGAGCCTGCCAGGAGAGAGGAAGGAATGACAGCTGGCGTCCCCCGGGGCGGGGGCGGCTTGTCTTCTCCAGGGCGCAGTGAATCTCCGCAGAAGCTGGTCCCCAGCGGCCTCACAGCTGTGCATTTTTCTCCCCTTCAGGGAAAGCGAGAAGACGAAGCTTCTGATTGCAGCCCAGAAGCAGAAGGTGGTGGAGAAGGAAGCCGAGACAGAGCGGAAGAAGGCCCTCATTGGTCTGACTGTGCTTGTGGGGTCCCCTTTCAGAGCAGACAGGCTGGGGAGGGTGGAGAGATTCAGGAAGCCTGGGGCTCGGTCCTCCGAAGCCCTGCCACACGCGGGGTCGGCCTGCATCCCCCGGAAACAGCTGAAATTGTCAGATCACAGCCAGGGATCATGAGTTCTGAGTTTCCACACGTCTCTTAAATGAAAGGAGCCCTTCCAGTTAATTCCTCATTCACAATAATAATAACACCGACTGGGCCCTTACTACGAGCCGTGGGCTTTTCTAAATGCTCGCGGGTGAATCATCTCGCTCCTCACACACCCACCCCTGCCGGGTGAGGAAGGCAGCATCCTTAACCTCCTCTCACTGAGCTGAAGCACACGGAGGCTAGATTGCTGCCCATGGTCCCATGGCAGAGAAGTGATGGAAACGGGGTTCAAATCCAGGGACTCTGCCCCTGAACCCGGCTTCTTTACCACTGCACCAGACGACCAGCCACAGCCCTGGCCACTTCCTAAAGTGCAGTGGCAGGAGGAAACCTGTACCTCAACCCTTAAAACATTCCTTTGGGAGAAATATCCTGTGACTTGGGAGAGGGAGCCTGCCATGGCTGCCTCTGGGCCAGTGGCCCTTCACCCGAGCCCACCCGCTGCCCTGCATCAGGGCCTCAGATCAGGTGAAAGGTGCAATGCCGTCAAACTCTGGAAGTATCGGGGCTCTAAGCCTTTCTCAACTTCATTAATACAGAGGCAGAGAAAGTGGCTCAGGTGGCAGAAATCACCTATGGGCAGAAGGTGATGGAGAAGGAGACGGAGAAGAGGATTTCGGAAATCGAAGGTGAGCGAGAGATTCCCGCCTGCCTTTTCCTCAAACCCCGCTCTGTGGCCGGGGTGGGGGGGTGGGGGTGGGGTCATTTCCTCTGCTCTGTAATCTCTGTGCTCAGATGTTATGGTTTCTTTGGAACATCCCTTGTTCTCTGTGCTCTGACTTGAGTTTTGGGGAGATTCGGTCCAGGCTGGCATTAATTTTCCACTTCAGAGAGATTCAGTCATTCATCAGATTTTAGTTGGGTGCCACCAGGACTCTTCTGCCAGGCTTAAGAAAAAGGGAGGTCACGTGGTCCCTGCTGTCTTGGGCTCACAGTCTGGCATTGGAAGTAAACCAAGAAGCTAGGTCCAGACAGCAGCTCTCTCCCCCCCTGCCTTACCCGCCCCCCTCCTCAGAAGCCCGTGAACACCGTGGTTTTGGCCTCTCAGGGTCCCTGTGGATGTTAAGCTGGGTGTGAAGAAGACACCTTTCAATACCGACACCACGAGCTGGAGAGAGGTGTTGTCTTTGCCAGCTTCTCTGAATCTCACTCACCTTCAGTCCCCTGCCCCTCAGCTCTCACCTCATTCCCACCACCCACCTTCTCCTCCGTGTGGTGCCTTTATATCAAGCAAATTCTAGGCCAAAAACAAGACCTCAGGGCCCAGCTTCAGGCTGCACAGTGCTGTGTCCAGTAGTACTCACGATGGGGCCTCTCAGGCTTTGCAGGTGCCCGTGGAGGAGCCAGTTAGGCCTTTACGGATCAGCGGCTCCTCACTGGGGAGCTCTTAGCCGAACAGCACATTTTTATTATAAACGCAGGTCACCAGGCGCTAAGGCCAGTCGAGTTGGCCGCATGCACCCCAGCCAGCCTGCAGGCTTCCACCACCCAGGGCCTTGCTGAGGCTGTGCAGTAAGAACCCACCCCCAGTCCCCGCTTGCTTCCCAGGCTTTTGCTACAGCTGTTGCTCGTGCAAGGCTGGCCTCATTCCCAAGGCCAGGGAGTAAATATCAAAAATTTTGCGTCAGCTTGACCGAAAGCTGGTCTGAGCAGATTAAGGAAGCAGATTGCAAAGTAGAAGTTTAAATGTGTCTTAGTCCAAACAGGTGTTAGTCTAGACCATGGCATGTCATGCCCTTCAAGTTGTGCCAGCTTAAGCGCTGCTAATTGGAGCCTTTCTGAAATGATTGATGGAAATGAAAAGGCAGCTGAAGTTGGAGAGGGGCTGAGCTGTTTTGTTTATGGTAGTCGGTTTCAGGGCAGATCCACCTCGGGCCGTATCCAGAGCCTTCTTCGGGCTTCCCTTGGTCTTGCTGTGTACTAGGAGGGGAGAGCGCCGGGGTGGAGAGCTCGGAGACAGGAGGTTCAGGCGGGTCCCGTCCCTCTCCTCACAGGCCACAGAAGGAGTAAGCGGCTAGAAAGAGGACGTGTCTCCACGATGCTGTCAGAAAAGACACTGTCGGGCACAGCGGCAGACTTACTCAGAGTTAGCTAGGCCCCACCACCGGGAGATGCTGTCAGAGCACTCCTTCATCTTGGTCGATTTTCACAACCACTTGTGAAACAGGAGAAAAATGCCTTTTCCCCAGTTTCATAAATGAGGAAATCAGAGCACAGAGAAGCCAGAGCAGTGTGCCCAGGGTCACGGAGGCAGTCGGGGAAAGTGGCGGGGACTAGCCTTCCGACAGCCTCTGCCCTTCACTTCACTGCGTTCTTCTCTTAAGATGCGGCGTTTCTGGCCCGGGAGAAGGCCAAGGCGGACGCCGAGTGCTACACTGCCATGAAAATAGCCGAAGCGAATAAGGTAAAGACCCAGCGCCGCCCGGCCGCCAGAGGGCGTGTGCCCGGCTTGAGAGTAGCCGGGTGCTTGTAAGAACATGGCGCCTGCCCCAGCCCCTCGTGGTCGCGAGCGAGGACTCCTGGGCCGTGTGGGCCAGCGCCTTCCCTTTCCCTTAGCTGGACCCTGAGAGAAGTCTGATTTTGCTGGTAAACAGAGAAACTCCTGAAACTCTCGCAGTTCTCACCTTGAGGACCTGAGATTACTCTCTCCCAGAGAAGGGGTTTCGCGGTTACTAACGCAACATTGAGACCAGGAAGAGGCGCAGGGGGCGTGGTTCTCACGGAGACCCTCTCCTCGCGAAAGTAAAGGGATGCCGCCCAGACTTTCCCTAATCTGGCCCCATCAGAGTCTTCCTTCCTCATTTTTCTTCCAGCTGAAGCTGACCCCTGAGTACTTGCAGCTGATGAAGTACAAGGCCATCGCTTCCAACAGCAAGATTTACTTTGGCAAAGACATCCCTGACATGTTCGTGGACGCTGCGGGCAGCCTGGGCAAGCACTTGGAGGCGCTAGCTGACAAGCCGAGCTTTGGCTTAGAAGAGGAGCCCTCGGAGGCAGACGCGGAGGAGAACTGAATGTTTGTCCCCAGCCGCACATGACCCTCAAAGAGATCTTTATTTTTTAATGATGAACCAGCCCTCCCTTCCACACTACCTTCTTTGACTCTCTTCCACGTACTGTGGTGAAAAAAGAAGAAACGGACTTAAACCTATTCCCCTTCCTGGGAAGCGGGGGTAGGGACTGATGAATTGGGGTTTTCTTCAGGTAAGTAGGTTACGTGGCTTCTGTTAAGATTTGGAAACCGTGGGCTAGCCCTTTGAGCTCCAGGCACTGATTTTCGCCCTTTTGAAGCTGGCTTAATTAGGGATGCTATTAATAAGGAGTGGGAGAAATGCAGGGTGTCGCCTCCGATCGGACTGCCCTTATTTGGGGAAAGGCAGTCCAGTGTTCTCTACCTGCCTCCAAGGTGGGAGATGCCCGTGGGTGAGGCCCAGCTGCCGAGCAAATACGTGCTTGTAAGTTTGCCAGCAGAGCTGTGGAGAAACGGCTGCGATGGATGTTGGCTTTCCCGGCGCTCCTGGCCGTGAGCCCATGGGTTACTGCCGAGGCCCGCTCTCTGGAGCCCTGGTAAGGAAGAGCTGGTGCTATAGGTTTTGCAGGCTTTTCTACACACCACCCTCCTTGCCCCAGGGCTGAAAGCGTGGTGGCTTCCGACCACATTTCCAGGGTCAGGGTTTGGCCGCCACCACACAATTCTTTTTAAAACTTTTCACCTATTCTGTGATTTGGTTTTTTTCTCCTCTTAACCTGTTCGTTGGTTCCACTCAGCATCAAGAAGACAGGAATGAAGAACTCAGGTGTCTTCAAAGCTGCTGAAGTGGGACCGTGCTATCTGTTAGCCACTGTGGTACCTGCTTGGCAAACTGTGCGCGTTCCTTGAGATCAAGTGTCTTTGCATTGCTGTGGGGATCCTACGGTTGAAGACCTCCTCTGGGGGAGGAAGAAGGGCTCGTCCCAAAGATTCCCCAATCTCGGTGCCTGTGACTCGTGCTGGGGTCTGTCTGATGTAGTGATAAGGGGGAGCCCGTGCGCTAGGCGGCCGGTGTCTTTAAATCCAGGGCTCCAGGGGTCACACCGAGTGTTAAATCTCCAGAGGCAGCTGTGTGGGTGCGAGTTCATGCCCTAGTCCCTGGGCCAGGACTGCATCAGAATCCACTCAAATGGAGGCAGCTGTGTGGGTGCGAGTTCATGCCCTAGTCCCTGGGCCAGGGCTGCATCAGAATCCACTCAAATGGAGGCAGCTGTGTGGGTGCGAGTTCATGCCCTAGTCCCTGGGCCAGGACTGCATCAGAATCCACTCAAATGGAGGCAGCTGTGTGGGTGCGAGTTCATGCCCTAGTCCCTGGGCCAGGACTGCATCAGAATCCACTCAAATGGAGGCAGCTGTGTGGGTGCGAGTTCATGCCCTAGTCCCTGGGTCAGGGCTGCATCAGAATCCACTCAAATGTTTTTTCATTACTAATTGGGAGATTTGGATGGGGGGAACACAAACATGAAAAAAAGGTTTTCTTGTGTCCTGAAGTTGGACTTGGGGGCAGGAGTGTGTACCAGGTCGCTAAGTGGAGGGCAGCTGTCTGGAGTGAACTTGCAAGCCTGTTGCTATCGTCCACGACAAGCCCTGGCTGAGGATTTGTTATTAGCTGCCCCCCTCCAAGAAGAACTCCCACTGTACCCTTCTTTTCTCGGTGAAACTACAAATGATACTTTCTGGCACAGATTTCCATCTCATTTTTGATCCCACACCCAGACTTCTGATTAATCGAACGGCCCCAAAAGTCGGGCTACCTTGCTTCTAAGTAGCACCAGGCTCTTCGGGAGTTGGGGGAACATTCAGCCGGCCTAGGAATACACAGAGGGTTAATCCCTCTTAATTTAAATGTTGCCCTTCTCTGTTCTAATTTGTGGGACTTAGAATTCTCAAACCACCATTCCTGGTCACACTTTGTGCAGGCAGCCAGATGTTCCTGGGAGTGATGGATTTTAATGTGCTCAGAAGGCCTTGCAGAAGGCAGTTAGTCTAAGACCAGCATAAGGTATCCATCCTTAAGATACACTCACCCTCCTCCCACTTCAGTGCCATTAATCACTTGTTAGGAGTACCATGTCACATCCAGCATCCCTGATTTACATATTTGTCAGCTCCTCTGCTCTGAGACCGGCTGCCTAAGCCTCAGAAAACACTACTTCTCTCCAGTGGAATACGCAGCGAGGACATCTCAGCCTCTCTGAATAGCAAGCTTGCTCAGATTCTTAACCAGAACTTCTCTCTAATACTAGCATCCTGTGATGGCTTGTCCCTTGCACTAGATCACAAAGGAGCCTCGGTGAAGTCCTGCTACACCTGCCCCCCTTCAATGTCAATGTCACTTCTTCTTTAAGCAAAAAATGTAACTGTTGTAGTACCCATTCGTTTAACTCCAATGTTGTCTGTACCTGCCTGAATAGGAAAATCATGGAAATGGGCTGTTTTCTTAGCTTGAGACAACTAACCAGTCTGTCTGTGTGACTTCGTTTCTGTAACACTTACTAGAAAACCTGATCTGAAAACATTTGAATTCTAAACATGTAAACTGTGACAGCCTGCAATTCTGTAGGCAGTAAAGTCATGGCTGCTATTGATAAATGGAACCTCTATCAAAATAAGGAACTGTTTATAAAAGTCAGTTTTTGTAGGACTTTCCAAGGAAAAATCACCTTGGTTGAATGTTTCTCACTCATTAAACTTTGCAGAAGTGATCTATATTCAGTACTGTTTTTAATCACTTTTTTTAATATCAGGACAGAATATTTGAAAGGAAGCCACAGTTTGTTAATTTTTATATGACTAAAATAAATTCGGAGGGATCTGCGATCATATTAAGTTGAGAGAGGGAAAAAAATCACTGAAAGAATTTTAGCAATATAGTCATCCCTCGGCATCTGCAGGGGACTGGTTCCGGGACACTCCCCCCGACCCCATACCAAAATCCGTGGATGCTCAAGTCCCTTATATAAAATGGCCTAGTATAGCTGCCTCTGTATCCGCGGGTTCCACATCCACAGATACAAAGGGCCGACTATATTGATCCGAAAAAAGTAGATGTTTTATAAATGATCTGTTGCAGTTTCTATGAGTCTCTATCTTTCAACACAGATAACTTCACCATTTATAAACAGTGAAAGTAAGAGCTTCATATTTATTGACTACCTATTTAAGTTTGATCGAGGATAAGTTGTATCCTGACTAGGGGTCACTCTGCCTCTATGGACTTAACCACTGCTTCTTTAGTTCTATTCAGTAGGGTTCTAGCCACTATTTCTGGTGTTTCCTTCTAAAAGAGGTAATAGCCAATCATTTTGTGTTTGTATTTCCATTCCTCTCTATTTCTGCTTTTGTGCAAGCTGGTGATTGAATAGTCAAAACTAATTCTACTTGCAAAGAGCCCCGAGGACTGAATGACCCCCTTTGAAACTGAGAAATGATTGTTGTTATATTAATCACTCTACAAATGATATGCTGGACTAATTGCCTTGGGCTGATAGATGGAAGAACTGTTTTAGACAACTCTAAAGGTGTGATTTGATGTCTTAGTTTTATTTTCAGTCTTGCTAAATAAAATGAGTCTTTGTATTTTTTTATTACAGTGAAATTTAGCAATAGCTAATATTAGATTAGGTGATATAAAGAGATAAAACATTTCTGCCTAGTGAGTTAAGTCGAGCCCCAAAAATATATTCAGATGAATATCTATTCCCATTATCAATGTAGAAATAATAAACAGCTTATTTGTGAAAATGGCATAATTCTTGGTAGGTGCTACGGAGATTTATCGTAAAATACTCCAAACACTGCTGCAATTCTGCTCCCAAAGAGCAGAGGTACTTTCAACTGACCCAAAATATATTTTGATATCAATTCGGTAGGAAAGTCGCAGTCTCTGTCTGGGAAATATGCCCAGCCTAGAGTTGCCGAATAAAATACAGGATGCCCCGTTAGATGTGATTTTCATATAAATAACGAGTAATTTTTAGTATAAGTATGTCCCAAATATTGCATGAGACATACTAAAAAGGTATTCGTTGTTTATATGAAATTCACATTTAACTGAGCATCCTGAACAGTTGACCCTTGAACAGCACGGGTCCGCTCTTACACGGATTTTTTTCAATAAACGCACACTACAGGACAATTCAATCTGCGGTTGGTTGCCTTCGCAGGTGCAGAACCACAGATACGAGGGCCTGCTATAAAGTTATAGGCAGATTTTCGTCGATGCCAGCCGGGGTCAGTGCCTCTAACACCTGCATTGTTCAAGGATCAACTGTATTTTTATTTGCTAAATCTGGCAACCCTAGCCCATGCTTTCTCAGGTTTTTCGACGGTGCTCCCAAACTTTCTCTGTTGGTTGGAGAGCCCAACACAAATACTATGGATTTACAATTGAATAGGTAAATTAAGAATGTAGTTTCTAGAGTTAGACTGCCAAGATTCAAATCCCTTCTCTACCACTTCTTAGATGTATGGTCTTGAATAAATTCTTTAACCTGTCTGAGCCTCAGTTTCTTCATCTATAAAATGGGTTGAGTGGATGAAATGAAAACGCATTGTGAAATGAAACGCATGTGAAGGGGTTAGCACGGTGCATAAGGGTTCAAAAATAACTTATTTTCAGTCATCTGGAAAAACAGGCTAGAAAACACACAGGTAACTAAGTGGGAAATCAAACAGATGTGATAACATGGAATAAGATTACAGGTAGGATAGCACATAGAGGAAGAAAGGAACAACACTGCAATTCAGCAGACGCAGTATTGAGAATTCGTACTTCCAGCAATGCAGTAGACAGGTAGAAAATTAGCCAGTTTGGCCCTGTTGAAATTAATTGCCCACTTCTGGGCTCCAATTAAAATAAAAAAAGACTTGTAGAGGCTAGAAAGAAAAAATGTTAAAACCAAAAGAAAAAAAGTAGTTAAAAGCTAAATCTCATGGGTTGACCCCAGAAAAGGCAGAAGGGGAGTTCAGCAACTTCACTTTTATAAAACTTGCATGATTGTACAACACAGGGACTATATCCAATATTTTAAAATAGCCATAAATGGAGCATAACCTTTAAAAACTGTGAATCACTATATTGTGCACCTGTAACGTATAATATTGTCCATCAACTATACTTCAATTTTTTAAAAAAGTTGCGGGTTTTCCCTGGTGGTCCAGTGGTTAAGACTCCACACTTCCACTGCAGCGGGCACGGGTTCGATCCCTGGTCAGGGAACCAAGATCCCGCCCGCCTCATGGCACAGCCAAAAAAAAAAAAAAGGTTGCATCATGGTCAGCTAGATAGTCTAGCTCCTCAGAGACCAAAGAAGAGGAAATGGGCTCGCAGAATAGAGCATTTTGAAAGATATTACTTTAAGACTGGCTAAAATTTGAAATAGAGAGAAGTGGTTATCTGCAAATAGAAAATAAATCCAGGGATTATCACAGATAACATTTTCTTCTCTGATGGTCTTGGGGAGACTCTGTGCTGTTTGGGATGGTTTAAATGTCATCCTCTCTATATGAAGTATCAAATGATCTCTAAAGGTCCTCACCAGGTCTAGGGTTCTAGAATCTATATTGACATTTCAAAAGCCAAATGTGACAGTATGTTTGCTGAGGGATTGCTGACATGGCTTCTCTACCTGAATTCATTTAAACTGGAACATGGGCATTATTTTTCCATTTCTCTTCAGAGCCAAGTAACCAGGCAATAGTAATTTTTTTTATTTTATCTTTTTTTTTTAATCCCCCTGAAAGAATCACAGTAAACTCAAAAGGAAACTTTTTTTTTTGGCCACACCGCGCAGCATGTGGGATCTTAATCCCGTCAGGGATGAAACCCACGCCCTTGGCAGTGAAAGTGCAGAGTCCTAACCACTGGACGGCCAGGGGATTCCCTAAAGGAAATAATTTTTAAATCCATAAATGTTTTTCTCATAATTCAGGGCCTTAGACTACAGAGGTGTATATTTTAAAAGTTTGATGGCATTTATGGTAAGTATACTAGATATTTATAAAATTGTTTGTGAAACCGGTTCCTCTGGGTATTTGGCTTTCTAATCTCTTTTCTTCTTTGTCCTTGCAAACTGTTGGAGCAATTTAAAGACAATTACTAGGGATGAGGTGATTTCAGACTTGCATTTTTCAAGGATTAAGTAGTATGGAAGGATGAAAGGTTAAATTAGATGGTTGATGTCCCAGGAAGAGGAAGAAACTAAAAATGAAAATAAGGAGGAAAAAGTGGAATAAAATTCATTCAAAAGTACAGCTAAGACGCTAAAAAAAAAAATTGGAAAATGGGAAATCATAATGAGACTGGGGTCCCCATGATCTTTTTGCCTTTATTTCCGTTTTTATAAGGTCATAGAATGTTAGAGATGAAAAGTATCTTAGAAGTGAATCCACAATAAATCCTGTCCTACTCATCTTGGTCTCCCCTGGTTCCTTTACAGAGAAAACGTCTCAATAAATGTTGACTAATGGAGGGACTAGTGTTCACTGAACACTTGCTTTGGGGAGCACTCTGCTAAGTGTGTGTCACATGCTACCTTGATTGATCCTTACTGCAAGTCTGAAGGAGATGTTGACGGACTCCATTTTATAAATGAAAAACTGAGAAGTTCAGTTACACAGTTTAGTGATGAAACCAAGATTCAACTTGTGTCAGTCCTATGCCCACCACCACCCAATCTTGCCGCCACTATCCTTATTAACTTGAAAGCTTAAATCACTCTTCTGATACTTTTTGGGGAGCCACACTCACACCATTGGGGTGGGAGGTTGACCTTGTAATTCAAAGAAATGACCTGACTTATTAAATGAAGTTACTTCTACTTATTGTCATAGTGAGCTATCACCTGGATTATACATCCCTTAGTTCTGTGGTCTTTAAAATGTTTTCTATATAGCATATCCGTTTAAGTATGTCATGCTCACCCAATCCTTCCGCTATACAGCCCTTCACCATGATCCCTTTGTTCCTTCCACCACTGACTGCCGGCTAGCGCCTTCCAACCTTGCACCTCTACCACAAGCATCTATTAGTATATTCACACCATGAAGGGCTAGTCTAGTCATTTTTTAATCTTTATCACTTTGGCAGGAGTAGAAATTATCAAGTCCAGAGACATTTTACTTGAACACAATTACTGCAACCCTAGTTTACAGATAACCCAGTTTTGTGTTCGTGGTAGATGGAAACTTCCCCAAAAGAAGTCCTTCATGACAAAGACCCTAGGTTCTGCTCAAAGTGATTTTCCCAGGGCAGACATGTGAAATTCTGTCTCGGTTCCCAGGGTCTGGGAAGACGGTGAGAGAAGAAAGTACGAACGTTGCCCTTTCTTTCCAGAAGGCTCGAAGCCCGGTCACCTCAAGACAACATGGAGAGCAAACTTTAGCCCTTTCTCCAACGTAACAGCATCTCATTCATGAAGCTGAATTAATGCTTGAGAGTCTGTCAACAGTACAGCAGTACAGCCAAGAATGTTTTCTGCAACAAAATCCATCTCTGCTTTGCCTCAGCACCTACCATTTCACCATCCGACTATTAAACTTAGTATTTTACTGCGCTAATCTTTTTTTTAATTTATTTATTTGTTTATTTATTTATGGCTGTCTTGGGTCTTCGTTTCTGCGCGAGGGCTTTCTTTAGTTGCGGCAAGCAGGGGCCACTCTTCATCGCGGTGCGCGGGCCTCCCTAATTGCCGAGCCCAGGCTCCAGACGCACAGGCTCAGTAGTTGTGGTTCACGGGCCTAATTGCTCCGCGGCATGTGGGATCTTCCCAGACCAGGGCTCGAACCCGTGTGCCCTGCATTGGCAGGCAGATTCCCAACCACTGCGCCACTAGGGAAGCTCCTACTGCGCCCCTCATCCTGTTTGTGATCTTCATATGGCCCAGAGCTACACACATAGGAGACTCAAGAACTGGGCTGAATGTGTGCGGAGCCCAGGCTGGACTGTCTAAAGCTGCCTGTGCTCTCCTCCCAGAAGGCGGCACCTGCCACCGGGGGGACTGCGGCGTGGACAGTCTGAGTTGAGGCTTGTCGTCCAAACTACACACCGGGTTTTGTAAATTAAGTATCAATACAATAAGAATTCAAAGATCTCATTAAGTTTTTCTATTGGTTACATATTGAAACCTTACTCTGGATATATTGGGCTATATAAAATGTATATTTTTTAATGTGCCTATTAGAAAACTTTAAATTACATATGTGTCTTACACTGGGCAGTACTGGGCTAAAGGATGACCAGAGGAAAATAACCGTACATTTGAATCCTGCCATGTTCTTTGCAGTTTTCTTTTATATCTCTTAATGGTTCCTCCCGAGAATCATCTGAGATAAAAGGCATGTCTCCCGCCCCAGCAGCTTCTCCTGCTGATCCGCTAGCAAAGGACCCCGGGAAGAGGACCTCGGGCATAGGCCACGTTTTCTGCGTCCCTTCGGTTCCGCGGGGGCGGCAGAGACGGCGGACGCAGAAGGCCCGCCCCTCGTTTTTCCTCCCGGCCCGGGAACTACGCCAGCAGCGGGTCCGCACCCAGGAGCCCCGCCGGGCTTCCTCGGCGACCTTCCCAAGATGGCGCCGCCGAGAGGCCGGGGCTGGGGCCGGGGCCGCCAGCCGCACCGTCCCCGTCCCGCCCCGTGCTGACGATTGGCTGAGACGACTCGGTGGTGAGCGGTGATTGGGCACAAGGAGACGTGAGCTGGGCGGGACCGGAAGGGGTCTCCGCCTGGGGAGCGGGGGTCCGGGCTGGACGTTAGGCCCTGGGGGATGTGGAGAGCTGGCAGCATGTCCGCGGAGCTGGGGGTCGGCTTCGCCCTGAGGGCGGTGAACGAGCGCGTGCAGCAGGCGGTGACGCGGCGGCCGCGGGTGAGGAAGGGGACCGCGCGGTGACGGTGGGCGGCCGCTTTGAGGCGGGGTGGGGGGGAAACACCTGCGTGTGAATGGGTCGTCACAGTGACGCAGAGGGGTCTCCCGGAGGGGCGGGACCTGCTCGCCGCCTTGGCATTGGCGCGGGTTGCAGAGCCTCCAAAAGGCTAGCGAAGGGGTTCCTCAGCTTACGTCAGGTTTTCTGGAGGTTGGCTTGGTCGGAGCAGAAGGTGTCGGTATCCCGGGAAAATGACCAGTCTCCAGGCAGCGCGATCATTCTCCATCCCGCTTCGTGTTAGGGGTCAGCAGCCTTGGCGGATGGGAGAGGGGCCAGGCCTGTGCCCAGAGGCTGCAGGAGAAGACGACCACTACCAGAGCAGCCAAAGGAGGCCAGGTCTGCCGGAGATCACGTGTGTGGCAGCGTCTCAGCTAGTAGATGCTCAGTAAATGTCAGTCCCCCCACCCCCCTCGCTGGCGCAGGACAGGGTGGATTGGCCCGACTTGGGAGGGAGGCACCAGAGCTGCACTTGCGCGTTTGGGGCAGGAGGAAATTGACCTCCAATCCGAAGCAGTTTACGGGGAGATTTTTTTTTTTTCCTTATATATATTTCCTCTCCTGTTGGAAGTTCACTAAACCAAAGGTCAGTATCTTCCCCCCTCAGTGCGAGTTTAAGCTGAATTATGTGGAGTAAGACAGGCTTGAATAGAGAGGTCAAAGTTTTCTCAGATCAAGGATTTATGGTGTTAGAGCTGAGAATGCTGGCCTGGAGACAGAAGACCTGTATTAGTGTAGCCTTTACTTGGCTGTTACTTAGACGTTACCTTGAACAAGTCACTTAACGGCTCGGGCTGTCAGTTTCCTCATATGTACAGGCAATGGAAAGCTCTAAGCTCCCTGCCAGCATTAATTTTTTTGTGATTCTCCAAGAAAAAGCTAGAGATTCCCCTAATAAATAATCACGCTAGGGGTGCTCCCAGTATAACTCTCAGGCAGGTGGGCTGCCTATTCCACTTTTTTCTCTAGAAACTGTCAATTCATCCGCACAGTCCTAGGAGTTATGACATGGTCTCCAAAGGTTGGCAGTGCAGCCCTCAGAAGGAAGGGAAAACTCTTTGCTAATCATTGTAACTTTTCAGGCCCTTTGAGAACTCTGTGATTCTGTAAAAATTCCAGAGGGTGATGGGGTACATGAAAACTGAGCCATATGGGGATAGGTGAATCTCTTCCCTGTGTGGATTTGGTTATAGCAGAGTCCAGGGAAGCCGCTCTTTATGTAATGGCCATGACAGGGGGGTCAGCTAGGTCTAATCCTGAGTCCAGAGCCTTCTGTGTCCTTGGCTCAGTTCTGCCGCTGGTTCTTGATTAGATGGTACAATAAGTTACAGAGTTGCCCTAAGCAGGCTGCTTTTGAGAGTGCCTGTGGGTAATACTGATAATTACACCAGGACCCAGATGAGTTTCCAAGACTGTTGACCTCGGGGTTTCAGAAGCCAGAAGCGGCCTCCCTTCTAGTCAGAGAGCAATGCCTTCTCTTGACAAAGTGATTCTTAAACCTCCAACCTTGGCATGCAAGAGACTCATCCGGAGAGCTTGATTTAAAGGAGATTCGCAGACTCCAGACTGAGATTCAGATCCAGTGGGTCTGGAGCAGGACCCAGGTGATGCTGATACTGTCGGTCAAAGACCAGGCTCTACGGAAATCCTGCTCTTAGTTACCTGCCCAGCTCTCCTGAGAGAGAAAGGTCTTCTGCTAGATGTTAAGGTAGCTAGCGTATTAGAGTTAGATGCTACGCATACAAAAGACGTTTGATCAACATCATTTGACACTGATCTCCCTGCAGTATTGGAAAAATGGATCTTCCAGAATGCCAAGTTAAAGATCTCTGCCAGTCTCTTCTACAGGATGTCCTACAGGGCTTATTGGGATAATATTTCCAACCTTTGATTCATCTGGGTCTTTTCCTCTTGGCAGGAACTCCCAGCCATCCAGCCCCGGCTAGTAGCGGTCAGCAAAACCAAACCTGCAGACATGGTGATCGAGGCCTACAGTCACGGGCAGCGCACTTTCGGGGAGAACTATGTAAGAACCCTTTTCCACACTGCCCTCGGAAGAGTCACGTATGCCAGGCTTCTGACTTGTTCTGTTTTTACCCTCTAGGTTCAGGAACTGCTTGAAAAAGCATCAAATCCTAAAGTAAGTGGAATCTGAATTCTTTAGTTTGTATCTCAGTCTTGGCTGTTCAGTTGAAAATTAGACCCACGTCGGTGGTTGAGTTTTAGAGCTGGAGGTCGGGCTGGCGGTAGAAATGTCTGCGTTCACCTTGAGCCCTAAACATTTCTCATCTAGATTTTCTTTCTTTCTTAAGATCATAGTTTTCTCCTTTGTGGCTTTTTGAAAATGGTGATTTTTAGGAGCTTGCTGTAATCTTGGATCCTTTTGAGATTTGAAAGCTTTAATCAGTTTATTCTTAATGGGCAATATCTGAAAGAAGGAGAGAGTTGATGGGAACAAGGAAGAGAAATAGAACAGAAGCCTTCAGGTTTTCTCTAAGTATCCTTAGGAGCCTGACGGAAGATGACAGTAGTGGTTTATTGCATAGAGGGGAAAGGTCAGAAGGCAGCGTGCAAGGTATGTGGGCGGGCAAGGCCTCCGCACAGTCTAAGTCAAACACGGTCACCTCTTTCTCTTCAGATTCTGTCTTCGTGTCCTGAGATCAAATGGCACTTCATTGGCCATCTACAGAAACAAAATGTCAACAAGTTGATGGGTAAGATAAAACTCTAAATGTGAAGACACAATTTTTTCATCATTGTATCACTTACGGTACCTTCTGTGGAAGAGAGAAGATTTTAGAGTATTCCTGATTCACCATTTGTGCTTTGGAGTTTCTTTGGGGAAAGAAATCTTAGTTCCTTTTTCAATTTTTTTTTTTCGATTGAAGTATAGCTGATTTACAATGTTGTGCCCATCTCTGCTGTGCAGCAAAGTGACTCAATTATACACACATATGCATTCTCTTTTTATATTCTTTTCCATTATGGCTTATTACAGGATGTTGAATATAGTTCCCTGTGCTCTACAGTAGGACCTTGTTGCTTATCCATTCTATATATAATAGTTTGCATCTACTAACCCCAAACTCCCAGTCTGTCCCTCTCCCTCCCCCGCCCCCCTTGGCAACCACAAGTCTGTTCTCTGTGTCTGTGAGTCTGTTTCTGTTTTGTAGATAGGTTCATTTGTGCCATATTTTAGATTCCACACATAAGTGATATCATATGGTATTTGTCTTTCTGACTTACTTCACTCAGTATAATCATCTCTAGTTGCATCTGTGTTGCTGCAGATGGCATTAGGAAATCTTCGTTCTTAATATAAGGGAAAACATCATGTAAGAAAAGAATGAACTCACAATTGACTGGGTAATATATACTTGGAAACCTACCGTACCTCACATTAGGTATTTTTTTGTGGTCTTTGAAATAAATTATAAGGAATTAAAGCCCATAAAATTTTTCAGCTGGCAAAGGAGACACTTTTGTCCTTTTTGCTTTAAATGAAAGGCTACAGTAAATAAAATGCAATAATGTACAATACTACAAGTAAAGTATATAATAATAAAATACAATATACAGTAACATACAGTAAATAAAGTAAAATTAAGAATTAACTATAGAAAGACTTAACTGCATGAAAATGACAGGTGGAGATCTTCCTGAATAACTGAATACTTATTTCTCTCAAGGTGTCAAAATTAAAGTAACCTGTATTTATTTTTTAAAACAGCCTTATTGAAGTATAATTGACATACAATAAATTGCACATATTTAATTTGATAAGTTTTGACATATGTTTGCACTTATGAAACCATCACAAGAATCATGGTCTTAAACATATTCAGAATGGCCATCATCAAAAATTATACAAATAATAAATGCTGGAGAGGGTGTGGAGAAAAGGGAAACCTCCTTTTCTGGGAATGTAAATTGATATAGCTAATATGGATATAGCTAATAGGGAGAACAGGATGGAGGTTCCTTAAACTAAAAATAGAACTGACATATGATCCAGCAATCCCACTCCTGCGCATATATCCAGAAAAGATGAAAACTCTAATTCGAAAAGATACAAGCACCCCAGTATTCATAGCAGCACTGTTTACAATAGCCAGAACATGGAAGCATCCTGAGTGTCCATCAACAGATGAATGGATAAAGAAGATGTGGTACATATACACAATGGAATATTACTGAGCCATAAAAATGAATGAAATTCTGCCATCTGCAGCAACATAGATGGACCTAGAGATTATCATACTAAGTGAAGTAAGGCTGAGAAAGACAGATATATGCTATCACTTATATGTGGAATCTAAAAAAAAAAAGGTACAAAATGAACTTATTTACAAAACAGCATCAGACTCACAGACAGGAAACAAACTTATGACTACCAAAGGGGAAAGGGGTGGGGGGAGGGATAAATCAGGAGTGTGGGATTAACAGATACACACCACTATGTATAAAATAGATAAACAACAAGGTCCTACTGCGTAGCACAGGGAACTATATTCAGTATCTTGTAATAACTTTTATGGGAAAAAAATCAGAATATATGTAACTGAATCACTTTGCTCTATACCTGAAACTAACACAATATTGTAAATCAACTATACTTCAATTTTTAAAAAAAAGAATGCAAATAAGGTGATTAGCATATTACCTGGAGGATTTCAGTGTTTAATAAACGTAAGCTGCTGATGTTGCTTCTGTCTTGTTGTTTTTTACCTGAGGCAAGACTCAGTGCATCTTTGGGAAAGAAGTTGGTTTTGAAGGGAGTTGGTATCTCCCTTAGCTGTCAGTGGTCATTCTGATGTCCTTGTTGAATAAGAGCATCCCCATCCCAGGAAGTTTAAAGACATGGAGATATCAGGCCCAGGGAGCACTTTAGCTTTCACTCTTTAACCTTTCCTTATTGTTATCTTGGCCTGTTTCTCTCAGTTTGAACTGAGATTTAATCAGATCAAATCTGCCATTCAGAATCTCTACAATTACCAGCTTCTTTTTTTTTCACTGTTTATTGTTTTTTTAATTCTTATTTCTTTTATTGAAGTATAGTTTATTTTCTTTTTTTTAATATTTATTTATTTATTTTTGGCTGCATCAGGTCTTAGTTGCAGTGTGTGGGCTTCTCTCTAGTTGTGGCATGCAGGCCCTCTAGTTGTGGCACGTGGGCTCTGTAGTTGTGACGTGCAGGCTCCAGAGCACGTGGGCTCTGTAGTTGCAGCACACGAGCTCTCTGGTTGTGGCGCACGGGCTCAGTAGTTGCGGCGTGTGGGCTTAGTTGCCCCACGGCATGTAGTATCTTAGTTCCCTAACCAGGGATCGAACTCACGTCCCCTGCATTGGAAAGTGGATTCTTAACCACTGGACCACCAGGGAAGTCCCTAAGTATAGTTGATTTTCAATGTTGTGTTAGTTTCAGATGTAAAGCAAAGTAATTAAGATAGGTAGATAGATAGATAGATTCTTTTTCAGATTCTTTTCCCATATAGGTTATTGCAAAATGTTGAGTATAGTTCCCTGTGCTATACAGTAGGTCCTTGTTGGTTATCTGTTTTATATATAGTAGTGTGTATATGTTACTCCCAAACTCCTAATTTATAAACTATTAGTCTGCCACCTGATTGTAGCACGTCATCACCTCCCTTTCCTTATTCGTATTTTCCGATTAGACAGCAATGGGCTGACATTCGAACTTAATATCTAGTAAACTGTCACGTAAGTCTTAGCAGAACTGAGACTTAACTGTCCTCTTCCTGGGAAATTATTTTCCTGTCTACCAAGAAAAGCTTTGTGGTGTGTTGCTTGCTGCGGTCAGGTGAGTGAAGAATGACCTGGCCTCTTTCTCGTTACAGCTGTCCCCAATCTCTTCATGCTGGAAACAGTGGATTCTGTGAAGCTGGCAGACAAAGTGAACAGTGCGTGGCAGAAAAAAGGTTCTCCCGAAAGGTTAAAGGTTATGGTCCAGATTAACACCAGCGGAGAGGAGAGTAAGTGACCAGACCTGGACTGCAGACTTTTCTCCCCTTAGGATGGTTGTACCTCAGGAAGAATGGCAGGCCTAAGCATCTGATACCTAAGGTTACAGAAAGAAGTCACAGGCCTTTAAGGAAACTGTTGTATGTAGGGTCTCGTCACAGTGACATCCAAACCTGTCCACGTGTAATTCTTTAATACATCATGGTTTGTTATTTCCTAATTTTTGAGGAGGTGGGCAAGGGGAATCGAGAAGGGCATTGTGACTTTGATCCTGAAAATTCTCAGAGGTCACCATCCCTCCTGAAAGAGATTGCAGTTTTACATGTATAATACTTCTCAGGACCTAACAAAACTATTTAATGTTACATTAGGAGAAAATCGAAGAAATATCACTGAGTACCAATCAGTGAATATGTTTATGGGGCTTGGGTTAACAATGTAAAATAGTAAACAGAACCTGGGCTCTGAAATCAGACAGACCTGGAGTCTGAGCTCCACCACTTGCAGCGTTGTAACCTTGAGTAACGTACCTAACCTCTCCGCGCTTCACTGCCTTATCTGGCAGTGCAAGCAGGGCAGTACTCCCAAGGGTGTTGTGAGGCTTGAACGTGGAAATGGAGGTAAAGCTGTTGCTATAGAGCCCTGAGCGTCTTACCTGTTAGCTCTTTGTTAAGAATAAGTGTTTACAGACCAGTCATTTGCCTACAAAGCTTAGGCTGAAGGAACAAGCATGGGGCCTAGAGTCAGGCTACCTGGATCCACATCCCAGTTCCACATTTCCTGGTTGTGTGACCTTGGGAAAGGTACTTGGTTTCCCAGTGCCTCAGTCTCCCCCTCTTTAGAATGGAGAAAGTAAGAGTACTTACTTCATCCAGTTACTGCATTTAATGAAAAGCTCTAAGGACTTGGCACATGTGCCTGGCACAGAAGTGTTCAGTAAATTTTAACAATTATCGTTATATGTACATGTACCTAGATTCTACAATACATTATCAATATGGGTAAATCTGAAATTGACTCCAGATCAAGTCTGTTACGTCATTTCCTGATCAGTGGCTGTCCTTTGCCCCAATTAAAGATTGGTGGATGTTACCATCTCCATTTGTTAAATTAGAGAAGGACAGTATCCATCCTCATAACTGTGTAACAAATAATCATTTGCTGCAGACTCCTCCTCTGCTTGTTAATTAGCGAGTTCAGTTAAATTTTGCAAGTTATAGTCAAAACTATGTAATATATACTTCATTTTTTATTTTTTTACAATTCTAATAAATTAATAAAATGGTAGAAATACCAGATTTGGAAAAATAATTCTCGGGTTAATCTGGCATTTTGGCGATGTGAGTCTTCTTGGTGTTTCAAGAAAAGCAGTGTTCTTTCTTTTCCTTCTACTCTAGCTGTTCTCAGATGCTGAGATAGAATAAAGAGAATCCAGTTTAGAGCTCTTCCCTTGAGAAACTCAGAACCAGGTCAGAAGGGGAGTAACACACACGGAGACCTCAATGTAAAGTCACTCTTTTGGTCTTGAGGACAAGTTCTTCCAAGAAGTCCTCTTGTCTGAGAGCCACCTCCTCCGTCATAAGGAAGGGGTGAGAAGGGGCTCTCCTCTGGCTTCCTGGAACATCTTGGTATGTTCTACGTGTCTTCTGTTTCTTTTTGTGAAGGCAAACACGGCCTGCCCCCTGCAGAGATGGTGGCCGTGGTGGAACACATAAGCGCCAAGTGCCCCAGCCTGGAGTTCGTGGGGCTGATGACCATCGGGAGCTTCGGGCACGATCTTAGTCGAGGACCGAACCCAGACTTCCAGGTACTCGGGGCCCGGGGTGGGGCGCTGCTCACGTGCCAATCAAGCATCCGGTGAGGTGCTGGAGCAGGGCTGGCTGCTGCCGTCAACTCCACAGACATCCCGGGCGTTGCCTGTCATGTTATATGATTACCCTCTTCTGGAACTCTCCTCATACGGGACACAGAACAGGTCCCCAAACCTCCAGAGACCCTTCTCGGCTCAGTGTGAACCTGCCTGACACGGTCTTTAGAGAAAATGAGCTCTGACTTCCTCCCCAACGACTGACAGCTTTCTTGAAAAGGAGGAGAATTTGCTAAAAAAAAAAAACCTTTCAGTAACTTCTGGCAATTTTTTTAAAACATTTTTTTCTATCTTTTTAAAAAATTTTATTTTATTTATTTATTTTTGGCTGCATGGGGCCTTCATTGCTGCGTGCGGGCTTTCCCTAGTTGTGGTGAGCGAGGGCTACTCTTCGTTGCGGTGCGCGGGCTTCTCATTGCCGTGGCTTCTCTTGTTGCGGAGCATGGGCTCTAGGCGCACGGGCTTCAGTAGTTGTGGTGCGCGGGCTTAGTTGCTCCGCAGCACATGGGATCCTCCCGGACCAGGGATCGAACCCGTGTCCCCTGCATTGGCAGGCGGTTGCTTAACCTCTGCGCCACCAGGGAAGTCCACTTCCAGCAATTTGAACAGGCCTTGAAACCATGAGGAATAAAGAATCTCTGTCAGAGATGTTGAGATTCAGCCGCTTTCAGGCATCCTCGGAGAAGGCAGGGATAAATGGATGTCACACTCGTCTCTCTGTCAGGTGTTACTGTCCCTCCGGGAGGAGCTGTGCAGGAAGCTGAGCATTCCTGCCGACCAGGTGGAGCTGAGCATGGGCATGTCCATGGACTTCCAGCATGCGGTGAGTGTCCTCCCCGGCGCCCTCAGTGCCTCAGGTTCGGGTCCAAAGGCCCCCAGCAACAATGTGTTTTTGCTACAGAAAAACCTCGTTGTAGCGTTAGGTGCCCAGGAGTGCTGGCTCTCACCTATACTAGCATCCCCAGCCGCTTCTTTTTTGAAATGAAGTGTATAGGAATTATAGCCCCACACATAATTTTTTAAATTAATTCCCTAAGTGGAATCTAAAGGAAAATAAGAAGAAATTAAACTACAGCTTCTTAAAAAGGCATTTCACTGTGTTCATGCTTGGGCGTGGCTACATGACAGTAAGTCATGACGAAGTAGTCTGATGCCTCGTCGTGCGTGTAGATTCACCACGATGGCAGCAGCTCTAAGTACGTTCTGACAGGTGTGCTGTATTAACAGCTCACGTACGTGATCTTCTGGGGCAGTGAATAACTTGATAAGTGTTCCAAAAATCACACTATAAACTTTCCTCCAGGTATACAGTAGGAGCTCGTGTGGAAAATAGAATAACTAAAGCAATGCAAAAATACTTTGTGTTTATAAGTAAAATGGAATTAGATCCTGTGCTCAGGAGGATCTAAGCCGCGCCACGTAGCTTGCAACATCTTAGGCCCCTGAGCAGGGATCGAACCCGGCCCCCTGCAGTGGAAGCACAGAGTCCTAACCGCTGGACCACCAGGGAAGTCCCCTTACTTATTTCTTAAACACCCTCTCCTGGTGAACCACTGCCCCATAGTCCTCTGCAGCTGCGTCATCGTTGTCCTTCCGAGAAGCCCCTCAGATGAGGCGCAGCTTCAGCGTCTGCTGCGTTTCATTACGTTAAACTCAGCCCTCGGTACTCCTTTCCCACAGATTGAAGTGGGATCTACGAATGTCCGAATAGGAAGCACCATTTTTGGAGAGCGAGATTACTCCAAGAAAGCTGCCCCCGACAAGGCTGCAGCAGAGCTGAAGGCCCAGGCGGCGGAGGTGGCCCGGGCACACTGAGCAGCGGCCCAGCCCAAGGGCCGGGTCCAGGAAGACTGACTACACACTACTCTGGGCTTTCGCTTCCACGTGCCCCACGTCACAGCACGACCACACCCTCCTCGGGACCTGGAAAGAGCACGCCGACCATTATGTGCGTCGATGGAAACCATCTGACTTAGTGTCTGACGCAGGAAGCTCACTTCAAGCAGTGACTTTGGATTGGATTTGAGGAATCCAGACTTTTCTGCAGAACAGGTACCTGGGCACTAGTCAGGAGTTGAGTTCAGGCTTGAACATTGCCCAGGAGCACCAACCAACCCATGAATGCCTTTCCCAGGTTCAAACTTGCTGACTGTCGATGCCTATAATCACCAAAGTCAGAGGGATTCTCACTTGTCGTCCACTTCAATAGAAAGTTCCCTGTTACCAACTCCGTACAGACCCCACTGAGTAGCCATCTCTGCTGCTCTGGAGCAGCGTGGTTTCTGCCCCCAGTCTCCACCCCAGCCAGTAAGCGTCGGTCTCCACTCTGGAATGGCAGTACAGGTAACTTCAGGACCTGCCTTGAGTTAGTCCTCCAGACCCACATTGTGGCTGATGAGAGCTGTGTCCTCAGCCACCATGTGGTGCTGACCCTGAAAATTACAGGGCAACTAACATAAGCGGTCCTTGGGCCTTTCTAACGTCCTCCTCCAGAGACAGGACTTTGAGCTTTTGCCCTGGGCCCTATGGTGATGACCATCAAATGATACGATTTTTCCGCCACCATAGTCCCCGTTATGATGATTTCTTATCTCATAGCTCCCCAGATATGAAAGATTCCCTCAAAGCCAGTTCAGGCTCACAGTTTCAACAAAGCCTGGCTTTGAGGTTCCTGTTCCTGGGAGCACTTTTTAGGCATATTTATAGCCTCCCCTCCCAACCATGTTTATAAGGCAGAATTTTGCAAGTCTTGACGTTAATGGACTAGCTAGCTCTTCAAAACCCAGAAAGCACAATTCTCGGATAGTCACAACAGACAACTGTAGTCTGGGTCGTTGTTTGTTTTCTAGGTGGGTTTTTCTTACTTATTCAAGCCCCAGTCTCTAATTTTATGAAACAACTTCCATTAAGCTCCTGCCGAAATGAAATTTTGTAAAACTTAAACCATTATGATTCCTGTACTGTTTCAATCAAAGCTATAGTGTGATATTTCAGTCTATTAAATAAAAATGTGAGTTTGAATTATGCCATCTATGCCAATTACAAAGCGATTAAAAGATTTATTTTCTCCATCTGGTGTAGTGAGTGAGTATAACAGGAGGGGGGCCTTGGACCCGATAGGAAGCCACTGTGCCCGTCACTGGCATCGTACAGCTTTGGAGAAGGGCTTCCTGTGGGTCACAGATACAGCCAAAGCCAGACTGCGGATGAAAGAGGGATTCTGAACTTCCAGGAGCAAGAAAGTGAAATGTTGGCATTTCAGGAACTGCAAGAATAAAGAGGTTGCCTCTTGCTGTAAGAAAATCTTAAAACTGCCTCTAGGTGGCGACATTGGCTAACCTGAGGGGCGAGCTTTGGCGCGCCACTGTCCCCCGACTACTCTAGAAGAGGCTGTCATCCGAAGTCTCACCCCTTATTTTTTTTTTCAAATTTGCCTGGGAGTGGGTACAGGGTAGGGGGCCCGGGAGCCCAAGAGTGCGCCCCGCCCACTGCTCACAGCATCCGCCACCTCCTCCAGTCTGCCCTCCCGGTTCTCCAGTCAGACGCTGCCCCCTGTCACCCCTTCTTTTAAGGCAGAAACAGAAGGCAGGGAGGACACGATTCTCCCAAGTGATATGGCCGACTCTTGCAGAGTCACAGGTTCTTCCAGATACAGCGTTTCTTTTCGAATTCGGCTGAGGGTCCTGAGGGTGGCTGTGGAACCTTTGGGTGAGAAACGGGTCTGAGCAAGACAGCCCTCTGGCTTGTGCCTGGAAATCAAGAACAATGAAGCAGGGGAGCCCGGAGAGACGGACTCAAACCCAGATCAGGAAAGGAAACCAAAGTATGTCTGTCCGGTATGCCCACCACAGGCCGGGACCTTTTGCGGAGAGAAAACAGCAAAGTTGTGACTTTGTCTTTTGTTACACGGGCCGGGCATGAGTACTCACAGATTTGCATCAAAGCCGTGACAGTATCCACAGCAGGTTTCCGGAGTGACAACAGCACGCTGTCCTGGGTCGGACCCACCCAGGCAGCCTGTCTCTGTGACGATACTGTCAACCTCCTGGGCCCCGCTCTGCTTGGTGCCACTCAGAGCCTCCCAGTAACCCATCAAGGCTCTGTCCTCTGGAAGTTCCTCCCAGACTCATTGCACCTCTTAATAAAGCAACGTCTTTATAGTCCAACTGTACTCCTCTCCCCGCTTTTTTAATCATTCATGGCACATAAAGCACCATCCGCTACATCCGCTTGTTTTGCCCTCACGGCAGCAGGTAGGGTGATTTAGGCTGTTGGGCGGTGTCCCTTCGCAGACGGCTCGGAGGCCCAGAGAAGGTTCAGTGTGCTCCTTGCCTGAGGTCAGAGTGGGTTGGTGGCAGGACAAGAAATAAACTCAAGACCTTTGATTCCCGTTCCAGAGCTTGGTCACCACACCACACCACATTGGTCTCTTCTGTTGGCTCAGGCTTTAATAGTTAGTAAGCGGCATATTCTTAGATTTATAAGCTTCATTTAGTTTAGGGTTGTTTTGGTTTTGGGTTTTGGTTTTGGTTTTAGTTTTTTTTGCTTTTTTTTTCCGGCAGTGCCACACAGCTCGCGGGATCTTAGTTCCCTGACCAGGGATCGAACCCGGGCCACCACTGGATTGCCAGGGAACTCCCTGTAAGCTTCATTTAAGAGAACCTTCTTAAAAAAAAAAAAAGAGAGAAACTTCTTACCATGATAGAAATGTATGTTTTCCAGCCTGCAGTCATTGTTGAGAACTGACACATCTTGATGCAGAACAAACTTTGAAACCACAAGTAGAGGGGATGAGAAGGAAGGAGAGAATTAAACGCAGCCTGAGTGAAATCAGCCTTCCCCTTCTTTTACCCTGTTTCCCCCCAAACAGATTCAAACTGTGCCACAGGCTGCAGGGCTCAGGGTGTGCCGGACTGTGTCCTCCTGCCCCCAGAGCTAGATGGGCAGTGAATTCTGTTCCCCAAGGCTGGGCCGGGAGGAAGGAGGTCAAATGGGACATTCTGAAAATCCAAGACATCCTAGTTCTTCAGACAAGAAATGGCCCTGGGCTTCCCACCAAAGCACTGGAGGAGGAAGGCCTCGCCCCCAGTCCCTGAAGGGCTTCTATGAGGATGGATGTGCAGTGGTGCAATTGAACTGATTTGCTCCGGGAACTGCGGCTGTCTTTACCATGAAATCAGTTGAATGCTATTACATCAGCCTCGTGACTAAGAGCGAAAGAATCCAGCCGTCCACGAGATGTTTTACTAATCTGCTCCCCCCTCAAGAAGCTTGTTTGAGGTAAAGAGAGGGTCCTTCTTTCCCACCCGCGTTGCTCCCACCGCACCCAGCAGCACCCAACTCGCACCCAGTTTGTAGATACTCGGGCTGCGTGTGGCTGAGCAGCGATTCACAAGGTAGAGTTCTAGAAGCACCTCAAGGTCCCAGGGGACCTCAGAACTAACACTCTTTTTTTCTATCAACTGCAGCACAGTGAGCTGACATGGCACGCAGTGGGGACAGAGGTGAGGGGTGTTTTCGGCAACACTCTTGTATTTAAAATGAACACAAGCTTCGGCTCCTGATTTGAGACCACAAAGGAGCAGGAGGCATCCTTGGAGTGCCGACGGCCTTCTCGAAGGTTCTTTCCGTGAGCTGGCTTACTGCGCTCCTGCTGGGACTCCCCTACCCCTGCACCAGCAGAGGCACGCCGCTCCCCAGCTTCAGAGCTAAGCTTGACCCAGCTGCCAATCTCCAAAATAAAATCAATGTGTGACCTTATTCACCAGCTGTACCGAAGAAACTAACTCAAACTAGGGCCAACTTTGAAGCCAAAAAGGGAAGATGAGAAGTTGGGAGAGAGAGAGAGAAAGAGGAGGGGGGAAGAAAAAACTTGGCTGGACATGAAAGGTGTCTTGTCTGTCTGTTCCCCATTAGGCGCAATTCTCTTGCAATCTGCAGCCTCGACATAATTCTCTTGACCAGAAACTCTCCAGAGAGATAGTGTCAGAAGGAAAAACAAACAGAATAGCATCTCTGACAGCAAAGTCACTTAAAAACCTATTTGGGGGTGGGGATGGGGGAGAGATGTCAGCTCTTAGGAGAGGGCGCTCCTCAGCAGGCCACATGCGGAGGACCACTCGCCCTGGGACAGACAGGCATGGGAGGGAGTGCCCAGGAGCGAGCTGGTGGGGAAGCAAAACCCCAAGTCCTCTGCCCTCCCAGCCCCTCTGATGCCACACGACCCCCCTTGCCTGGATTTCTCAACTGTGCACTCAACACAAAACCCCACGGTGCTGGGCTTTGCACAGCCTGCGTTGCATTGAGGGGACTTCAGAAGGATTACCTTAGGAAAAAGTGGGCCCAATTTGTCCTAACTCCACTTCTCGTTTCTGACTGCCACCAGCAGCCAAAGGCCGAGAACCCAGCTCTCCCTGTAAGCTGGCAGCCAGCTACCCAGGCTGCAAGGCCTGTCCCCCCAACCCCCTTTGACCTGCCTTTGAGCAAAGCCTTCAAGTGTTCAAAGCCCCGCCCTTGCCTGCAGGAGCCTGGGGGTTAGGATTCTGGAGTCGGGGGTGCAGAGCGGGAGAGAGCACAGTTCTGCACTCAAGTTTCTGGGGCAGGCATCCTGTTATAGGAGAGGGCTTTTTTTTTTTTTTTTTAATAAGGAAGAAAAACTAATAAGAAGAAAAAAATAAGAGCTTTCCCCTGCCTTTCGGACTTGTTTATTGCTGGGATATCTGATTTCAGCAGAGGAAGCCGGCACTGGAGCAAGGTTTTTATTGGCCGCGAGCAAGAGGCATTCAGGCTTTGCCTTTGATTTGGCTTCTCCAGAACTGGAGGCACAGAAGAGCCCTTGCTGCTTTGGTGGAGCTGCTCCATACTTTGGGGTCCCCCGAACTCCCTGTTTCTGCAGTAGCAACAAAAATGCCCTTTGGAGGACGAGGGTGGAGTGAGGGGGACCCAGAGTGGAAGGTGGCCTCGTGGACATTTCAGAAGAGAGAGCAAAATAGGGGACAAAGGTTTAAAAAGTTCTGAAATTGGCTCCAGGGCTGTGCTCTCTGCCCCCCTTCCCCCAAGTGGGGACCTGGAGGAGGGAAGGTCTGGTTTGGATGAAAGCTCAGTGTCTCTAGCTGACGGGGCTAGGCAGGCTGCTCGGAGGGCCAGGCCTGATGGTTTCAATGTGTGGGGAAGATACAGCCAGATCTGCAGAGGGGGCCCTGCCAACGGCACTCCTCAGCTGGGCTGGCAGGCTCTGGGGAGGGGCTGGCCAGCTGGGCCACAGGCCCTCGGGGCTGCTGCCGATCCCCCAGGGCTCTCCACAGACACCTTTGTGCCCAGACAGCAGCCGTTTGGTGTCTGGAGCGCCAGCCACATTGATCTACCCTCCAGTGCTGGCTTCCTGCCTCCCGCTGCCTTCCAAAGGGGGCACCTCCTCCCTCGCAGAAAGAGAGCGTGTTCCTCCATTGGGGGGCCTCTGGGTGAGCCCAGCCAGTTCACGCTCTCCCTTTTTTCCTCCCTGCATCCTACATCTATCTTTCCCTCGGATCCCCTTGCCCACCTTTCCCCCACAAACCACTGGTGATGGGAAGGACCCTGAGACTGAGGACTCTTGAGTGTCTTTGCTTTACTGCTATAGCCATCCATGGGCAGGAGCCTGCTGCTGCGGGTGCCGGGACTTTGGGGCCCGCGCGGATGGTGGAGGGCAGCCCCTCTGGTGGGAAGAGGCTTCTGCCCGGGTACGGCCCGCTTCCCGTTCCAGATTTGCGACCAGAAGGTCCACAGGAGAGCCACGTTCTTCCCCTCCCCGGGCCTCACAGCATCTGTGTGTGCCTGTGTGACGGGTCGAGGGCCTGTCTCCATCACTGAGCACGTGGCCCAGCCGAGGTGGGCGCCGTCCCCGGCGTGCTCCTCTCACCTGTGAGGTCCAGGCCCGCTTTGGCAGCCACTGTGCCGTTTGGCGCTCTGAACTGAGGCCCAGAGCCTCCCTCTGGCAGGGGTGGGGAAGCGGGAACAGGGCTCTCACTGTGTCCGCTGCAAGGAACCCGGGCATCAAAAGGATTTTATGCAGTGAGTTTGGGAACATACTCCCAGGGAGAGGAGATGCGGGAAGACGTGCAGAGGAACCACGCTGGGGCCGGGGAGCTGTGGGCGCACACACACGCGCGCGTGCGCGCAAGCACGCACACGCACACGCACGCACACGCATGGCCACGAGGCTTGCTCCAAGACTGACACCCGTCTGTCTGTGTCTGAATCCCAAATCTGGTCCTCGCCAGCCAAATTCCCGTGGGCCAAAGACTAACCCCCTTGGTGCCTTGGTTCCCTCATCTGTAAATAGGGCCTCACGGTGTCCTTGTGACCGAACCTGGCACATCGTAGGCGCTCAGGAAGCATCAGGGACCAGCACTGGACCCAGCCGGCTGGGCTTTGCAGTCTGTTGCAATCTCCACGGAGCATCGGGGCAGAGCGCTGATGGACGGAACAGATAAGGACTGTCGGGAAAACTGCCTCCTTCCTTCAGAAATGAAACACGAGCCTCTGAGGCCGAGGAGGAAGGGGACCCTCCGACAGGCAATTAAAGCTCGGAGTGCCCGGCAAGCTTCCCTCGTGGGTCTCTCACCAAGTCCTGCTGACATAGGAGGCTGGATGGGGGCAGTGGAAAGGGCAGCTTCCCCTTCACAGGCTGGCCGAGCACGGAAACCCAAGCCTCCCTTCCAGTCCCCCTAGCTTGAAAGGAAAGGCCCAGCTGGAGACTGGGGCACAAAAACAGCAAAATCAGCCCAGAGTGAAACCAAAACTAGACACTGGCTCACACACTCTGGGCGTCAAGGCTGTAGCCACACACCCTTGCTCTCTGAGTGCAGCCCCTGGACAGGAGGCCCAGAGCGAGGGTCCTGCTACTGCATTTCTCCCCTCCACCCCTCCCATGGGCCTTGCGGGGCCCCAAGGCAGCCTGACAGGTCTTAGGGAATAGAGCCCACCTCCCGCAAAGAAGCCTGACCTTGGCCTTCCAGAGAGAAAGAGAGATTGGATGTACAAGAGGACAGGAGAGGAAAGGAGAAAGAAAAGCACAGAGAGGGGGAAAGAAGCAGAGGGAGGTGACAAGCAAACGGCAAAGGGCCAGCTCCAGAACCCCCAGCCCCTGCCCCACCACGGGCCAGCCAGGTGCCAAGAGGACAGCTGTCGCAGGGAACTGGGGTTCCACGCAAAGACTGACTTTTCCAGCAAGCTGGAAATCCACTCTGCCAGGCTGTGTGTGAGTAACGTTTCTCTGAGGCTCCCCTGTGACTGGAGGGGCTTCCCACGTGCTGCAAGTGGTGGGGAGTGACCCATGGGAAGGGAGCAGTAGTTTTGGGAGAGGGCAACAGTGGCCCAGAGCATCAGACGTGGGAATCTAAGGACAGACACTGGGTGGGGAAGCTCCTGAAAGCTGGATTTGCAAACCCACGGTCACGCAAGGATGCTCTCCCAGGTCTGAGGCCTCCTGCCCCAGCTGCTCCTACAAAGAGCAGAGAACTAAAAGCAGGACTGGGTAACAGCTGCCTCTGGCAGCAGGACTGGAAAGAGGCCCTTGCTTTTCATTATAAGCTCTTCCGTGCTATTTCATTTTTTCACCATATGTGTGTATCCCTTTGATAAAAATAATTTTTGTAAATAGTGGTGAGGGCTGGAAGCAGGCTCAGCTCTCGACAAATGCTTGAGGTTTGCCTTGACCTCAGGCTTCCTGCCTCATGCTTTGCAGAGGGAGAGCCTCCACCTGGCCTAGTGCCCCAGGGTGACCCCAAACACTCCACGCTAGTCTGGGTCGTCCTCCACCTCTCCAGCCACCCAGAATAATGCCCGCGACCTCCTCCAGCAGCTTTTGGCTCCTCTTCTGTTTTCTTCAGCGCCGCTTCAGGCCTCCCTGGGGTGTGATGGGCACAGGTGTGTGAGCCTCAGTGCTGGGGCAGGGAGACCAGAGACTGACATCCATGCAACTCATCCACCACAGTGCACGGGGGCAGGTGCGGCAGGTGCAGTGAGAGGGGCGTCCGGAGAGCTGGGGCCCAGCCAGGCTGCTCCAGTGAGCACCCCTGTTACAGCACAGAAAGGAAGAAGACCAGAGAGCCCTCCCGCCACACACACACACACACACACACACACACACACACACACACACACACAAACTCTTCTTTTGGCCAGAGCTGCTTCTCCTCCCTCCAGGGCCTGAATACTCTGACCCCAGTGGGGCTCAGGGAGAGGGGTGCTGGCCTGCAACTGGGCCCCATCCTCTCGGCTGCCTCTGGAAACAAAAGGCTATGGATGGAGCAGAGCAGAAGCAAGAATATCTACAATTCTGCAGCCCATGAAAGGACAACCACATTCACAGAAAGAGAGACAAAATGAAAAGGCAGAGGACTATGTACCAGATGAAGGAACAAGATAAAACCCCAGAAAAACAACTAAATGAAGTGGAGATAGGAAACCTTCCAGAAAAAGAATTCAGAATAATGATGGTGAAGATGATCCAGGACCTCAGAAAAAGAATGGAGGCAAAGATTGAGAAGATGCAAGAAATGTTTAACAAACACCTAGAAGAATTAAAGAACAAACACCTAGAAGAATTAAAGAACAAACAAACAGGTGAGCAATACAGTAACTGAAATGAAAAATACACTAGAAGGAATCAATAGCAGAATAACTGAGGCAGAAGAACAGATAAGTGACCTGGAAGACAGAATGGTGGAATTTACTGCTGCAGAACAGAATAAAGAAAAAAGAATGAAAAGAAATGAAGACAGCCTAAGAGACCTCTGGGACAACATTAAACGCAACAACATTTGCATTATAGGGGTCCCAGAAGGAGAAGAGAGAGAGAAAGGACCCGAGAAAATATTTGAAGAGATTATAGTTGAAAACTTCCCTAACATGGGAAAGGAAATAGCCACCCAAATCCAGGAAGTGCAGAGCCCCAGGCAGGATAAACCCAAGGAGAAACACACTGAGACACATAGTAATCAAACTGACAACAATTAAAGACAAAGAAAAATTATTGAAAGCCACAAGAGAAAAACAACAAATAACATAAAAGAGAACTCCCATAAGGTTAACAGCTGATTTCTCAGCAGAAACTCTACAAGCCAGAAGGGAGTGACATGATATACTTAAAGTGATGAAAGGGAAGAACCTACAACCAAGATTACCCGACAAGGATCTCATTCAGATTTGATGGACAAATCAAAAGCTTTACAGACAAGCAAAAGCTAAGAGAATTCAGCACCACCAAACCAGCTAAAGGAACTTCTCTAAGTGGGAAACACAAGAGAAGAAAAGGACATACAAAAACAAACCCATAACAATTAAGAAAATGGTAATAGGAACATACATATCAATAATTACCTTAAACATGAATGGATTAAATGCTCCAACCAAAAGACACAGGCTCGCTGAATGGATACAAAAACAAGACCCATATATATGCTGTCTACAAGAGACCCACTTCAGACCTATGGACACATGCAGACTGAAAGTGAGGGGATGGAAAAAGATATCCCATGCAAATGGAAATCAAAAGAAAGCTGGAGTAGCAATACTCATATCAGGTAAAATAGACTTTAAACTAAAGAATGTTACAAGAGACAAGGAAGGACACTACATAATGATCAAGGGATCAATCCAAGAAGAAGATAAAACAATTATAAATACATATGCACCCAACATAGGAGCACCTGAGTACATAAGGCAACTGCTAACAGCTATAAAAGAGGAAATCCACAGTAACACAATAATAGTGGAGGACTTTAACACCTCACTTACACCAATGGACAGATCATCCAAACAGAAAATTAATAGGAAACACAAGCTTTAAATGACACAATAGACCAGATAGATTTAATTGATATTTATAGGACATTCCATCCAAAAACAACAGATTACACTTTCTTCTCAAGTGCACATGGAACATTCTCCAGGATAGATCACATCTTGGGTCACAAATCAAGCCTCAGTAAATTTAAGAAAATTGAAATCATATCAAGCATCTTTTCCAACTATGACGCTATGAGATAAGAAATCAATTACAGGGAAAAAAACGTAAAAAATACAAACACATGGAGGCTAGACAATACATTACTAAATAACCAAGAGATAACTGAAGAAATCAAAGAGGAAATCAAAAAATACCTAGAGACAAATAGATAACAAAAACACAACGATCCAAAACCTATGAGATGCAGCAGAAGCAGTTCTAAGAGGGAAGTTTATATCAATACAAGCCTACCTCAAGAAACAAGAAAAATCTCAAGTAGACAACCTAACCTTACACCTAAAGGAAATAGAGAAAGAAGAAGAAACAAAACCCAAAGTTAGTAGAAGGAAAGAAATCATAAATATCAGAGCAAAAATAAATGAAATAGAAACAAAGAAAACAATAGCAAAGATCAATAAAACTAAAAGCTGCTTCTTTGAGAAGATAAACAAAATTGATAAAACTTTAGCCAGGCTCATCAAGAAAGAGGGAGAGGACTCAAATCAATAAAATTAGAAATGAGAAAGGAGAAGTTACAACAGACACCGCAAAAATACAAAGCGTCCTAAGAGACTACTACAAGCAACTCTATGCCAATAAAATAGACAACCTGGAAGAAATGGACAAATGCTAAAAAAGGCATAACTTTCCAAGACTGAACCAGGAAGAAACAGAAAATATGAACTGACAAATCACAAGTAATGAAATTGAAACTAATTAAAAATCTTCCAGGGCTTCCTGGTGGCGCAGTGGTTAAATATCCACCTGCCAATGCAGGGGACACGGGTTCAAGCCCTGGTCCTGGAAGATCCCACATGCCGCAGAGCAACTAAGCCTGTGTGCCACAACTACTGAGCCTGTGCTCTAGAGCCCTTGAGCCACAACTACTGAGCCCATGTGCTGCAATTACTGAAGCCTGCATGCCTAGAGCCCGTGCTCCAAAACAAGGGAAGCCACCACAATGAGAAGCCCATGCACTGCAATGAAGAGTAGACCCTGCCCACCACAACTAGAGAAAGCTCGCAAGCAGCAGCGAAGACCCAACGTACCCAAAAATAATTAATTAATTAATTAATTAATTTAAAAAAAAAAAACTTCCAACAAACAAAAGTCCAGGACCACATGGCTTCACAGGTGAATTCTATCAAACATTTAGAGAAGAGCTAACACCCATCCTTCCCAAACTCTTCCAAAAAATTGCAGAGGAAGGAACACTCCCAAACTCATTCTATGAGACCACCATCACCCTGATACCAAAACCAGAGAAAGATACTACAAAAAAAGATGACAGACCAATATCACTGATGAATATAGATGCAAAAATCCTCAACAAAATACTAGCAAACAGAATCCAACAACACATTAAAAGGATCATACACCGTGATCAAGTGAGATTTATCCCAGGGATGCAAGGATTCTTCAATATACGCAAATCAATCAATGTGATACACCATATTAACAAATTGAAGAATAAAAACCATATGATCTTCTCAATAAATACAGAAAAATCTTTTGACAAAATTCAACACCCATTTATGATAAAAACTCTATAGAAAGTGGGCATAAAGGGAACCTACCTCAACATAATAAAGGCCATATATGACAAACCCACAGCAAACATCATTCTCAATGGTGGAAAACTGAAAGCATTTCCTCTAAGATCAGGAACAAGACAAGGGTGTCCACTCTTGCCACTATTATTCAACATAGTTTTGGAAGTCCTAGCCACGGCAATCAGAGAAGAAAAAGAAATAAAAGAAATACAAATTGGAAAAGAAGAAGTAAAACTGTCACTGTTTGCAGATAACATTATACTATACATAGAGAATCCTAAAGATGCCACCAGAAAACTACTAGAGCTAATCAATGAATTTGGTAAAGTTGCGGGATACAAAATTAATGCACAGAAATCTCTTGCATTCCTATACACTAACACCAAAAATCAGAAAGAGAAATTAAGGAAACAATCCCATTCACCATTGCAACAAAAAGAATAAAATACCTAGGAATAAACCTACCTAGGGAGACAAAAGACCTGTACTCAGAAAACTATAAGACACTGATGAAAGAAATCAAAGATGACACAAACAGATGGAGAGACATACCATGTTCTTTGATTGGAAGAATCAATATTGTGAAAATAACTATACTACCCAAAGCAATCTACAGATTCAGTGCAATCCCTATCAAATTACCAGTGGCATCTTTTACAGAACTAGAACAAAAAATCTTAAAATTTGTATGGAGACACAAAAGACCCCGAATAGCCAAAGCAGTCTTGAGGGAAAAAAACGGAGCTGGAGGAATCAGACTCCCTGACTTCAGACTATACTACAAAGCTACAGTAATCAAGACAATATGATACTTGCACAAAAACAGAAATATAGATCAGTGGAACAGGATAGAAACCCCAGAGATAAACCCATTCACCTATGGTCAACTAAACTATGACAAAGGAGGCAAGGATGTACAATGGAGAAAAGACAGCCTCTTCAATAAGTGGTGCTGGGAAAACTGGACAGCTACATGTAAAAGAATGAAATTAGAACACTCCCTAAATTGGGCGATTGGGATTGACATGTATACACTGATGTGTATAAAATTGATGACTAATAAGAACATGCTGTATAAAAAGTTAATAAAATTAAATTAAAAAAAAAATTCCCTAACACCATACACAAAAATAAACTCAAAATGGATTAGAGACCTAAATGTAAGATTGGACACTACAAAACTCTTAGAGGAAAATATAGGAAGAACACTCTTTGACATAAATCACAGCAAGATCTTTTTTGATTCACCTCCTAGAGAAATGGAAATAAAAACAAAAATTAAAAAATGGGACCTAATGAAACTTAGAAGCTTTTGCAAAGCAAAGGAAACCATAAACAAGATGAAAAGACAACCCTCAGAATGGGAGAAAATATTTGCAAACGAATCAACAGACAAAAGATTAGTCTCCAAAATATATAAACAGCTCATGCAGCTCAATATTTAAAAAAACAACCCAATCCAAAAATGGGCAGAAGACCTAAATAGACATTTCTCCAAAGAAGACATACAGATGGCCAAGAAGCACATGAAAAGCTGCTCAACATCACTAATTATTAGAGAAATGCAAATCAAAACTACAATGAGATATCACCTCACACCAGTTAGAAGAGACATCATCAGAAAATCTACAAACAACAAATGCTGGAGAGGGTGTGGAGAAAAGGGAACCCTCTTGCACTGTTGGTGGGAATGTAAATTGATACAGCCACTATGGAGAACAGTATGGAGGTTCCTTAAAAAACTAAAAATAGAATTACCATAAGACCCAGCAATCCCACTACTGGGCACATACCCTGAGAAAACCATAACTCAAATAGAGTCATGTACTACAATGTTCATTGAAGCTCTATTTACAATAGCCAGGACATGGAAGCAACCTAAGTGTCCATTGACAGATGAATGGATAAAGAAGATGTGGCACATATATACAAAGGAATATTACTTAGCCATAAAAAGGAATGAAATTGGGGCATTTGTAGAGACATGGATGGATCTAGAGACTGTCATACAGACTGAACTAAGTCAGAAACAGAAAAAGAAACATCGTATATTAACGCATATATGTGGTGCCTAGAAAAATGGTATAGATGAATCGGCTTGAACGGCAGAAATAGAGACACAGATGTAGAGAACAAACACATGGACACCAAGGGGGGAAAGTGGAGAGGGGATTGGTGGTGCTGGGATGAATTGGGAGATTGGGATTGACATGTACACACTGATATGTATATATAATAGATAACTAGTAAGAACCTGCTATATAAAAAAATAAATAAAATAAAATTCAAAGCAAAAAAAAAAGATTACTTAGAGATAATGGAGATAAATCTAAAATACAGTCAGCTAAAAGAGTTGAAAATAGATGCCTCTGCGAAAGCGGAAATGGGGGGAAAGGTAGTGGACTGCCTTCTGTTTTCATAAAAAACCTTATAATACTTGTTATTTCTTTAAGCCATGCATATGTATAACTTCTGTTTTTAAAAGAATATAAGTTTCCTGATGGCAGGGACAAAAAAAGAAAAAAGGATGGAGCAGCCCCTGGGTCGCGGGGGGAGGTCCTAGAAGAACAGATCACAGACCCCAAGGAACCCCGGAGCCAGATGGGAAGCCAGGCCATGATGGGCACGGCCGCCCCAGCCCAACAGAAGAGCCCCTCCCTCCGTGCCCTGACGAGAGGCCTCCTGGGTCCTGATCCACCTGGGAGACCCGGAGCAAGAGAGACGCAACCGTCCTGAGCTCTGAGCAGCCAGGCAGCTCACCGCGGGGCTTCAGGGGCTGGCCAGGGAGAGGCAGGGGCAGAAGGCGCGCCCTCACCCCTCCCAGCCTCCCCCCGACTCCCTCCAGTGACAGAGGCCTGTCGTCTCCCAGCCTCCTTCCTGGCCTGGCCGAGGCCTGATTATCCTCTGGGCAGCTTAGCCACTGCCTCCTCAGAGGCCTGTCCTGATCGCCAGTGGACACTAAGGGCCTTCCACCCCCATTATTCCCCCTAGCGGCCCCCTTGCCTTCACGGCTCTCATCACGGTGTGTCATTATAGACTCATCTGTGTCCTGCTTTGTTCCATCCCGGCCTCTCCTGCTGGACTATCAACTCCATGACCCAGCAAGCTGGACCCCCAGCTCTGAGCACAGTGATGGGCCGAACTCTTGATTCGTTCCCCAGATCTGATCCTTCCTGAGTCCTCTCCAGCCTCCTTAGTGGGGATTCCATTCCCACAGCCCAAGCCACACACCTAGGGGTCATTCTGGACAAATTTTTCTCACCCCGCTCTCTGTGTCAGGGATCCTGCTGGACTCGCTTTCCACCCACATCCAGGACCCAGCCTCCCCCGCTCCTCTTTCACCTCCTCGTCCACTGCACTGTCGCGCTGGCCTCGGACGTGGTCTCCCAATCGCCGTGCTCCTCCCGCCAGAATCATCCTCCGCCCAGGAGGCAGAGAGGAGATGTAGAAGTCCAATTCAGATCGGACAACTTCTCTTTTCAAACCCTCTAGGCTTCTCTTCTCATTCAGAATAAAATCCACATCCTTCCTGTGGTCTTCAGTACCCAACCTGATCTGGACACGAGGTCAGGGGTACTGTGGGGACACCGCCCTCTTTCTCTCCCTCTCGCTCCCTGTGCTGCAGCCACGCTGGTCCCTGACTCTTCCTTGACTGACCACAGGTGGCGCTCTCCCACGGTGCTGCCACTTGCCATGGCCTTGGCATGGAGTGCTCTGTCCCCCAAAATCCATGGGCCTGTTCCCTCATTCCTTCAGAATTCTTCTCCAAGAGCCCCTGCTCACAGAGGTCTTCCCCATCATTCTTTTGTTTTTTATTGAAGTATAATTGATGTACAATATTATATAAGTTACAGGTGTGCAATGTAGTAATTCGCAATTTTTAAAGATTATGCTCCATTTAGAGTTATTGTAAAATAGTGGCTATATTCCCTATGTTGTACAATATATCCTTGTAGGTTATTTTATACATAATTGTACCTCTTACTCCCCTACCCCTGTATTGTCCCTCCCCCCTTCCCTCTCCCCACTGGTAACCACTAGTTTGTTCTTTATATCTGTGAGTCTGCGTCTTTTTTGTTATATTCACTAGTTTGTTTAATTTTTTAGGTTCCACATATAAGTGATATCACACAGTGTTTGTCTTTCTCTGACTTATTTCACTTAGTGTACTACCCTCCAAGCCCATCTATGCTGTTGCAAATGGCAAAACTTTATTCTTTTTTATGGCTGAGTAGTATTCCATTGTGTGTGTGTGTGTGTGTGTGTGTGTGTGTGTGTGTGTGTGTCTATGTGTGTCTGTGTGTGTGTCTCTATCCATTCATCTGTTGATGGACACTTAGGTTGCTTCCATCCTCCCAACATTCTTTGTTCCCTTACCCTGTTTAATTTTGCTTCATGTGTCTTATCCCCACCCACTAGATTATACATATTTATTGATTTATTTACATATTATCTGGTTCCCTCTGCTATAACGTTAGCTCCATGAGACCACAAACTTTACCTTCTATGCACTGACTGCTGTATCTTCAGTGCCCGAAACAGTATCGGGCACATAGTAGATGCCCAATAAACATTGTTTAAATAAGTAAGATCTCAGGAACACTTTGTTGTACAAATTAATTAAATGTCTCTTCTATTTGTTGGGCACTAAAACTGACTGGGAATCATAGAAATAAGGAAAATAACAGCCTCTTCTGGGATCTTCCATCCTAGTGGAAGACTCAAATATGTAAACAGTGAACTATAACACAGGACAAAACTAAGCAGGTATCAATAACAAAACAGCAGCAGGCCCTGCTAACATTTACTGAGTATGTGACTGTGTCAGGCTGGAGTGTTTTCTGACTCCAATCAACTCTCCAATTCTCCAGCACCTACTGGGTGTCCTATAATTTAATTTGATTTTGACACCGACTGCTCGGCACAGACCACGCAAGTTAAGGGCTCAGTCCCACAAGACTGCCTCCACTTCAGATGCCATTTACGAGTCTGGGGTCACCGTCCTGGCTTTAAATCAGAGATTTCCATGACCGCCTCTTCAAGTTCGATACTTTGCTAGAACGGTTCACAGAACTCAGGAAAACACTTTGTTCACATTTGCTGGTTCGTTATAAAGGATACAACTAAGGAACAGCCAGATGGAAGTGATGCATAGGACAGGCTATGGGGAGAAGGGGCGTGGAGCGTCCGTGCCCATCCTGGGCGTGCCACTGTCCCAGCACCGTGACTGTTCAGCACCCCAGAAGCTCTCTGAATCTCAGCGTTCAAGAGTTTTTATGAAGTTGAATCTCCAGTTCCCCCATCCTGTTCCCAGAGGCCAGCGGGTGGGGCTGAGACTGCCAACCCTGGAATCACTAGGTCTTTCTGGTGACCAGCCCCCATCCTGAGGCTAAGAGTACCACCCTCATGAGCAGAAACTCCGGTGTGTCCCAGAGAGGCTCCAGATGAAGAACAGAAGATACTCCTGTCATTCAGGAATTGCAAAGGGTTTTAGGAGCTGGGGGTCAGGAACAAAGACCAAATATATTTTTATAGTATACCACACAGGCACCATTGACATATAGCTGACATCATCATCACAGTCCTCTGAAGTAAATATTCTTTTTTTATCCCCATTTCACAGATGAGAAAACTGAGGCCTGGGTAAATTAAGTGAGTTGCCCAGAGTCACGTGATCCATAAAACGGAGAGCCCAGGATTTGAAACTTCAGAGTCTCATGCTCTTAGGCACGGCACTCCTAGTGCAGGAGGTTATCCATCATCTGGGCGAATGTGAGCAGATGTCACTTAAAGGGGAAGTCGTATTTTCATGGAGACAGAGATTATGACGCCCTCCTATGAGAGCGTCTAAAGTATACACAGGTACCCTGTATGGGGTGGAGTCTGATCTCCAAAGGGAAGCCCTTGCAGGTCCAAATATTTTTCTTGGTAGCTTCCCACAATTCCTATTCATTCCTTCCGGTTGAGGCATGAGCATTTCTCTGCCCTGAACGCCCAGTGTGACTGTTCCAACAGGACAGGCAGCTTAGCATAGTCCCCACAGGGAGGAGAGGACAGAGAGCTCAGAGGACCGCCCAGGAGAGCCATGGGGGTGGGGGGAGGTGGGAGAAAGGGGTGGGGTTCACAGGTTCTGTGCCTCCGTGTCCTTCTAACGTAAAAGAGCTCTGGAGGGCTGTCACGTTTGCATGATCGATCCAATTATGAAACATGAGCTCATCCACTGTTACCCTGGGTCTGTGTTAGGATCCTGCCTCTGGAAGATGAGAAGGCACAGAGGGAGCCGGGAAACCTGATAATTAAATGTGAACATCCCTGGGATGGGGGGCACCCTGACAGCCAAGAGAAGAGACCAGGGCCTGGAGCTGGGCAGCGTTAGCTACTGCCGGCTCTGATTCTATACGTGTTTATAGTCTCTCATAGTCTTTCGAGAGAGACTGTTTTCTTCTATAGCCGAGGAATGGAACTCCTTGGAAAGCTTTTGCCTTCCTTGACTCTGCTAGAAGAATTAGGGCTGGGGGTCCTGTTTCTACCACCAGCTATGGTTTGGGGGTGGACGTCTGTAAAGGTTCAGCTCAGAGAGGGCCAGGGAATCAAAATGAGAAAACCTCAAGGGGAAGTGAGGGAATTTCTTGGGGTGATTATTGAGAGACCCCTCCTCCCCTAGAAATTATAGAGCACGGCAGTTAAAACCGGACTCTGGAATCTGGAATTCCTGGTTCAAATCCTGGTTCCACCACTTCTGAGCTGTGTATCCTTGGGCAAATTACTCTTAAGGTGCCTCTTCCCCTCTTGTCTGTTAAAACAGCCATCCTCACCCTGTTGTGAGGACAAAATGAGCTAATTCTTGTAAAACATAGTCACAAGTGCCCAGCAGGCAACAAGCGCTCAGTAGACGCTGGCTGTCCTGTTGTGCAGGCTGTCCTGTGCTAACTCGGCTCTGCTCTGGAAGCAGAGGGAGGGGACACCAACCGTGGCCCCATTTTCCACTCTCAGCTGTCCCCAGTGGAGGGTCTGGTCAGTCGTGGGATAAGAGCCCGCAGCCACTCCTTGACAAAGGGGAATGGATCAACTTTGAAGCTGGAGGCGAGACAGACATTGGCAGCTAACACCCAGCAAAGGCCAACTTCTTTAGAGACAGCATAACGGATGTGAGTCCCCCCGGGCCCTTAAGGGGACAATTATGGTCTAGTAGAGTCAGGTCGGTTACACTTCTGTGCGAGATTGGGCTAAAGCTTTTGGGAAGCCCCCCTCCCTTGCTTCAGGCAGGATTAATTCAGCCCGTCCCTATATCGTGGTACCTTACCCATAATTCAACGAAGAGTTTATCACAGGCGATCAGGGCCAGGGTCAAGCTTCCTAACCAGATGTCGTGAGGGTGGGAATTAAGCCTGAGTCATCCTTCTATTGCAAACAAACTTCAAAACGTGTAGCCACTTATTCATTCCACCCTGCACCTCTGAGAACAGATAACCAGGAAGGATTTTTATGCAAAAAGTTTTGAGTGGCTCAGACAAGAGAGCATTTTAAAAGGAGTCGGAGGAAAAGTTCCCAGCCCTGTCTCTATCTCTCAGCGATTTGGTTTCCTCATCCTTGTTTGTAAAATGGGGAAGTAACCCCTGCTCCACTCACCTTCCTGGATGGGTATAGAGACCAAAAGTGACGACCAGCAGGACAGGACAGTGTTTTGTAAATGTCTCCACCACGCACCTCGTTCCCACCTGTGGGGAAGCATCGCCTCATTAAATGTCATTTGGCCTTGACTCAGCCTCAGAGAGCCGGTGTTTCAGTGGAATTCCTTTCCGTACTTAGAGTGTCTTCGTTTAGCAAAAAAGAAATGACGGGGAAGCTGTGTGACCCAGGCCAGAGGCCTCCTCTTCTCTTGTCTTTGAGAACTTCCCTGGCCTGTGAACAGGATGGTTGGGTGGCAGACTGGCCTGTGGGCCGCAGCTCTGTGAGGACCCTTCCTAGGAATGCAGGCCCAGCCCCTGTGCCCGCCCTGAGGAGGGCTGCTGCTGGGGGAGGCCGGTCCCCTTCTTCCTTCTTCCATTTGCAATCACTATTTATTTATCTTTGAAAAGTGAAGGAACCAGAGCCTGCAACTGGGAGAGACTTGTGGAGCCAGGAGAAGCCAGCGTCTGGGCTCAGTGTCTGCCGCCCACACAAGGGAAAGAAGCATTCCCAGAAAAGGGGGGTGGGGACCCGGCTGAAAGGCCACCGCGCTGGAAAAGGTGCCACACACCCCAGCAGGGCCAAAGGCACAGAAAGAAGGTGTCAGTCACCGGAGGGACGACTTTGGTGGCCCAGTGAAGGATGGGGAACAAGAGCCCTGCCCAGGGATCCCTCAACCCGGGCAGCCTGCGTCTCCACAGCAAACGTGCTGTGGCATTAAGCAGCAGAAAAGGTCGCCTTCATGGGCAAACTGGGGAAGCAGATACACTAGGCTGCACTTCACTGTTCCCTCTGTCCCCAGCCCGGTTCCCAACTTGCACTGCAGCCCATCTAAGACCCAAGGCAGTTTTCATCCCCATCCGAGTGCCCCCCATCACTCACTCATTCTCAGGCCACAACTTGCAGGCAGGCAGGGCCTCATTTTGACCCCCGAGATTAGATACCCCAGGATGTTAGGGGCTGTGTCCTTTGTCAGTGCTGCCGAGAACGGGCCCTCCTGACTCAGCGCTGTGCTCCTTCCACCCCCAGTGGGAATCCCTGCTTTTCCCTCTGTGTTCCCCTCATTCCCACCTACCATCAAACACACACACACACACACACACACACACACACACACACACACACACGGATGTGGAAAAGGTAGGCGGCCAGATCTGGAAGGCCTGCCTCGGCCTTTGACCCCTCCTTGGCCGAATGACACGCTTCCCCCGCTGCGCGAGGTCACCCAGAGGGTCTGAGCCTCCTTAGCCTCCGCCTTGTCTCCTGCAGTGGCTGGAGCAGGGCTGTGAGAGTGAGCCCCGGCTTCCAGACTGGCCCATCAGGTCAGGGGGTCAAGGGAAGCCGAGTCTCAGCAGCCTCAGAGAGGTGAACGAAGTTCAATACAAAACATGGGCATCTCTGGCCAAGCCCGCGGGTCAATGAAAGCCCCAGAAGCATCGGGAGGTGCAGGCTGGACGGCAGGAGTGAGGGAGGGTTTTGTGGAAAGTGATGGCGGTTGGCCTTGAGGTCTGAGGTGGGTTATGGAGAGGAAGATTCCTGGGTGGGGGGAGAGAGGCGCGAGGGAGAAGTCTAGGCTCAGGGCGGGTGCAGGGGACACGCGGGGCCTCCAGCCGGCTGGCCCGCTCTTACTCCGAGGAGGGCAGCGGCCTGGCTGCGCATCGGGAGGCGCTAGGGCCTCGCGGACGGACGAGCTGGAGAGGGGAGGGCGCCCTCTCGGGAGGGCGGGCGGGGGCTGGCGGCGGCGGGAGCGGCGCCGAGCCGAGTTGCCTCCATCCATGGCACGGAGCGGCGGCGGCGGCAGGAGCCCGGCTCGATCCGCTAGGTCACAGCCCCGCGCAGAGCGAGCAGACGACGAGGAGCGGCCCGGCCTCAACCGGCCCGGGAGCACCACGCAGACAGTCGGGCCGCGCCGCCGGGGCCCGCCCGCGCTGCGCTGACAGCCGCGCCCGCGTCCTCCCCGCCGGGGCGCTCGCCGGACATGCCCCCGGGGCGCGGCGGCGGGGACCCCGGGGCTTGCCTCCGCCCAGGGCCCCCCGCTCCGCCCTCGAGCGCCCCGGGCCCCCGCTGAGCACGCCTCTCGCACGCCCGGATCCCTCCGGCCGGCGCGCAGACGGGCCCCAGCGCTGTCGGTCCCCGCGGGGCGATGGGCTGATGGGCGCCGCGGGACGCAGGATGCGGTGGGCGCCCGCGCGCCTGCTGCTGCCGCTGCTGCAGTGGCTGCTGCTTTTGGCGCCCGAGATCCGCGGCGCGCCCGGCTGCCCGGTCCCTATCCGCAGCTGCAAGTGCTCAGGGGAGCGGCCCAAGGGGCTAAGCGGCGGCGCCCCCAGCCCGGCGCGCAGGAGGGTGGTGTGCGGCGGCGGGGACCTCCCGGAGCCTCCGGAGCCCGGCCTTCTGCCTAACAGCACCGTTACCCTGTAAGTATCCTACTTGGCCGGCCCGGCTCGAGCCCCGACGAGGGGACGAAAGGAGACCAGACGGGAGGGGTGGGAAATGGGGGACAGAGTCGATGTGCCACTTCAGACTCTAGGACAGGCCCGAGTCCAGAAGCCGAAAAGGGAGGCTTGAAGAGAAGTAAGGGAAAGATTAGGGCTCCAGGGGTGTGGAGGGAGGAAGGAGCATTGGGGGGCGGGGGCGCCCCAAAGTGAGGCACCGCGGGCGCCCACTCACCTGCACAGGTGACAGGGAATGCGCGCTGGCGGGACGCCCGCGCCCCTTGGGTTTCTAGCCAGGGCTGGTGTTGCGGACCTGCGGGGGGTGGGATGGGGGGAAGGCTCAGGGAAGACCGATGCCCGCGGCCCAGTAGATGGCTGTGGTCGTTACCACCGCGGACGCGTCCCTGGCCGCACTGGAGGAGTCTCCCGGCTTCATCCCGCCGGCCTGGCTCCTCCAGGTGGGGGCGCCCCATCGGGGCCGGGAGCCTGCCAGCCCCGCTTGCAGCCCGTCTCTCTAGCGCTGGCGGGAGGGTGGGCTCGAAAAAGTCTGTCCTTGGGGTGCAGGCACTTCTGGTGTGAATGAGACCCCGGCGTCCCGATTCCCACTAGGACCCCTCTCCCGCCGTGCGCATCTGTGAATTGAGCTCTGCTCTGGATCCTGCATCCCTCCCTCTTCCTCCCCTCCTCGGATATAAAGACGAACTTTGGCTGTTTCTCGATTGACTTCTTCGCGAAAAGAGTGCGGAGAAAGAAACCTGGCTGAGGGGAAGGAGGCTGCCTCGCAGCCTCCTTCCGTCATACCCTTTCCCTCCTCGAGCCCGGGCCTTATTAAGTCCTCACTTCGCTGGCAACCAGCGCGGCCCGTTGCGCCCGCATCCCGACCCCAAGCCTCCTCGATGGGGGTCCGAAGTCCCCGCAACTGCAGGAGAATTAGCGACCCCTCCCCACCGCAGAGATTTCCTGCGCAGACCACGTGCTTGGAGCTCCACGCACGCCGTGGACTGGAGGGTCGGGCCCTGGCGGCAGCCCCTTCCTTTCCTGTCCTGGATCCAGCCTCCAAGCCGCTTCCCCTTCCCTGTCCTCCTGACCCCAGCGGCGAACGTTTCCCCACGGCCCCTTGCCCAGAGTTGGAGCTGGCTCACAGTCTATCCGATTGTGTCCAGAACAATACAGTAACGCCTCTGGTTGGGTGAGTTCAGAGGCTGCCCGCTTCCTGACAGGACACGACTGGTCAGCCTCTGACGTTGTCCGCCTGGCCTGCATTTTCCCCAGCTGGGGTGGGTGTGTGCATGTGTGCATTAGGGGGGTGGAAGCGTTGTCTCTGCTCTCTCCCACGTCCCAGCAGCTCAGGGATACAGCCATGGCCTGGGAAGGCAGCTGTGGCAGCTGCTTCAGGTCCCTCTGAGTGTCCACTGGGGTTGAAGTGTCCAGACAGGCCTGGGCATTCCCCAGCCCACTCAGTTCTGGAGGAGAAAAATGCCTGCTGTGTGGGATGGCTGGGCTGGTGTCTGTGTGAGTCCCCGCTGGGCCACAGTCGTTCAGTTCTGAGAGGAGCGTGTGAGCCCTGGATCCTGCAGCAGAGCTCACGCTCCCGTGCTGGGGTTAGGGAATCCTAACATACTGACGGCAGAAAGAAGGGAAAACATTAAAAGGTGGTTTTGCAGTACATTTTAGAATGATTTGGTAGCTAATGCTTTCCAGCCACGGCTAATTCCCATCGACGCCACTCCAGGGAGAGAGCGGGGCCAACTCTTGGCGAGAATATATCAGGACAGGGTGGCAGCCAGCAGGACTGCTAGCTCACCTTCCCATCCCAAACCATCCCCAGAGGAAGGGCCCTTCTTTTGTCCCAGGCCACTGACCTACCTGGCTTAAGATACCTTCCAAAAGAACCCCCCCCCCACCGCCCCGCAGCCTGGCTGGACATCTCCGCAGGAACAACAGACAGGGCAGGTCAGGCCGGAGCAACCCCCGAGAGCCCGCCGGCCCATCAGCCGGGGGTGTGACTAAAAGCAGCCACAGACATATGCCTTAGGCACCCCCCACAGGCTCCACCTAATCCCCATCCTGACTACAACCCCTCCCCCAAGCTGGCTTCTGAAGGAAGAAGAGCGCAAGTTCTTCAGCAGAAGTTTGGCAGGGATCCTCTTCTGGGGGCTCAGTTCCCCCAGCAAACCCACCCCTACCCAGCAAGCATCTCGAGGGAGGAAGGAAAAGATGGGCTGGGAAGGGGCCTCTGCCGCTCCAGCCCAGCAGCAAAGAGGCTATGAGCACAAAAACCTTCACACTCTCCCAAACTCCTCCTCCTTCCTCGTTTATTTACTTATTCTTTTTCCAAATGTCCCCTTTCCCCTTTCTGCCCATCACCTGGTGCAAACAACAGGACTTGAGCCAATAGTCTTTGCGTTATTGCTTTCCCCTCCCTCCGCCTCCCCTGTTTTCCTCCAGAATGGACCACCATCTCCCAGTCCCCTCCACACACCACCCGGCCCACATGGGTCCTGGGGGAGTAGGGGGAGAGTCAGGCCTCTGCTTTGGGAAGCCCGGCTGACTGTTCAGGCAGGGAAAGTGCTAGATAAGGTGCCTGTCTGCAGAGAGCCTCCGTCTCTGCTCAGAAAGCCTCCAAGCCGTTGAGGGCAATCCTGTGGACAGCCCTGTGCACCTCACGGAAAACCCTTCCACCTCCGCTCGGTTATCTCGGCTTCTGCCCTCTGGTTTTGTAGACTGCAGGCCCCCTCTCCCCACGCTTGGCTTTTTTTTTTTCTTTCTTTCTTTCCTCTAATGGATTTTCGTTCGCAGTTTTCCAGGAAAGCTGAACTCTTGGCTTCCTTCCTGATCCGCCTGCCCCACCCCAGCCCCCATTCTCAAGGCCTAGTGCACAGGGCAGCTGTGGGCACGTCCTGTCCAGAGCAGGAGCCTTTATGGGCCTTCCCTGAGGGACAGGGTCTCATGGGCAGCGGGGTGGAGGTGGCTTAGCACAGGGAGAACCCGGCTGGAGGAGGGAGACGCAGACCACTGTCAATGGCCCCACCCCACCCCCCACCCCCCTGCCCACCCTGGCAGCAGCTGACGGGCCTGCCCTCTGGTTCTGGGCTCTGGGAGTTCAAGTGAGGGGGATACTAAGGAATTCCAGGAAAGGGCTGATAATGGATGACTCTAGAAGGAAACCTCCTATGAGGACCTCCCAGGACATCTGAGCAGGCCCTCGGAGGATACCAGGCAGTGTCATAAATTCCTGGGCCCCTGGGCCGAAAGTGGCCTTAGAGATGCCCCTAAATCAGCGTCTGACAGCTGAGCAAACTGAGGCCAGCTGGGGAGAGGGCCACGTCTTGCCAAGAGTCACACAGCTTAGCTGACGCCAGCGTCAGGATTAGCTGGTTGGATTCGTTTAGTTTTCCTCTCAGGTGAGAGACTCACTGTTCACCTAGCTGGACTTGGGACCCAATGGCCACAAAGCCTGCTTTAAAAAAACCCGGTTCCTTCCCAGCAGGACCCAGGCCCTTTTGACCTGGGAACATTCCAAGGCTGGGTGGAGAGAGGGGCAGGCATGGGACGGTCCCTCGGTCCAGATTCTCCCAGGGCCCGCAAACCCTCATCCCCTCAGCCTCCCATCTGGGGGAGCTGCCCACCACGTAGGCTGCCCCCATAGGGGAGAAGGGGCAGTTTCCACACAGATGTGCCTAGCGGCGGCCGGGGCCCTTTGCTCAGAGTGTGGTGGTCTTTGGGAGCCCTGGGGGAGGGGGAGGGGAGGGGAGGGGAGGCCCCTTCCCAGCCCCATCCCCCGTGCTTGGCCCAGCAGTTCTTGAGCACAGACGTCCCTCTGGACCTCCAGCCCTGGACTGGGCCCACCTCTCAGTGCCCCACATCCCAGCCCCCGGGGTCCACTTAGGGGGAGTTTGGGGCAAAGTGTGCCAACCGCCTGCACAGAGCGCTAGCGGAGGGAGATGGTGGCTGGAGGGGCGGGCCGCGCGGCCTCCCCACCCCCTTCCCTTCCACCCTCTTTCCCCCATATGGTTCTCATAAGGTCTGGGCTCAGAGACAGCAGCCAGAGGAAGTGGCAGTGTACAGAGAGCTTTTGTGCCTGAGCGGAGGGGGAGGGGGAGGGAGCGAGGAGAAAGAAGGAAAGGAGGGAAGAGGCTGGAGACTCCAACACACTCTCCCTTACCCTCCCCATGGTGCCGGGGGAGGGGCGGAGGGGGGGGTCTCAGCTGCAGCGCCCCCATGTGGGCTCCCGGCCCCCGCTGGTCTGAAGGGAGGGACTCAGAAGGAATCTCCCCGACTACCTACTGGAGGAGTTGGAGGCCACCAGCCCAGGTTCCAGGATTCATCAGCCCCTTCCTGGAGGTGTTAGGGACCCTGCCCTGAGGGCTGCCCCTTGTGCAGGACGTCGGGGCCCAGGGGCCCAGCTCAGGAGAGCACCGGGCGGAGAGCAGAGCCCTTCGTGCTTCACTGGTTGAGCCCTTCTTGCACCAGAGAGCCTGGACCTATAATTCAGGCCCCCAGTGGGACCAGGACCCAGAATGGGTTATTTGGCCTGAATTTTTCAGAACCCATGCAAGAACCCAGCCACTCCTGACCCCTAAGGAAGTCCCTTCCTGCCGCCTACTGTGATCACCCCTCTGGGTTAGGGTTGGGAGGGATGCAATCCCTAGTCCTGGTGAGTCTGCGAATTTCCTCCAAAGGCACGGGCAAACCGGTGTAATTTGAACCTCACCGTAAATTGACCCTTAAATTTGGGGTCATGTTTTTAAAGGGAGCAAGGGTTCCTAAGTTTATGTCACATGGGAGTCATTGGGATAAGAACTCTTTCCTGAAGGAGAAAGAGTTCCAGCCACCTCTGAGTTGCTCTCTGCCCTTCCATTCAGTGAGCTTTCCTTGCCAAAGCCCAGAGAGGGGAGGTGAGTTCCCCCGTGCCACGCAGCTTGGACCAGGACCCCTCACTCCCCCATCACCCTGAGGTAGAGCCTTCACCCCCGTGGGACCAGACAGAGAAGAGGGGAGGGGAGAGGAGGGAAATGGCCCTGGGCTGAGGAACCAGAAGGAAAATCCGGTTAACTGCTAGGAAGGGGCTGTTCAGAGGGGCTGTTTATTTTCATTCCCCCAGCCCAGCCGCTCCGTTCTATTTAGAGCTCAGACACTGACAGGACAAAGCTGCCTCCTCCCCTTCCTCCCTCCTCCGGGGGGCCCCCCATCCTTCCCAAACTCCAGAACATTCCTTTGCTTTTAGAACTGGGTGATGGGGGTGGGAGAGCTGAGACACTGTGGAGTGTAGCTAACGCGGCAGCCTCCCGGGACCCAGCTTTCCCAGCCCTGGGAGTGGGGAGAGGTGGGCTTGGGGAGCCGGGCTGGGGGAGCAAAGGGTGTGTAAAATGGATGGGACCAGGTGAGGGGCAGGGGACCAATCTGTCACGGAGTAGCAGGGAACCGGCCTCAGAGAGCGGCCCAGGAGGGAGTTCCAGCCTGAGCTTGAGGGGCCAGACGTCTCCCAGCTGGAAAGCAAAGGGGAGGTCGAAGCTCCCTCCTCCCTGTGTCCTCTCCCGGCCCCCCCTCCCCCAGGGCGCTTTGCCTGCTGGGAACTGTGTGTTGGAGCAGAAACTCTAGACTTCAGGAGACTCGGCATCCAGGATGGGAAAAGCCATCAAACGTACGGAGTGGGAATCTTCGGTCCAGACCCTTCTTTTACCGAGAAGAAAACCCCCAGAGAGGGGCTGACTTGCTCAAGGTCACACAGCTCCTAGCCAGACCCGAGGGCTCCTGCTCCGGGTCAGCCCGGTCCCACACTGACCAATCAGAGCCGTCCTCCCTGGGGACAGGGCAGGGACATAACCAATCCGCTTCCCCCACGTGGATAGTGAGCCGGGGAAAGGGGCGCCACCCGCGACGATACGTGTGTACTTAGGGGACCACTAAGTACAAAATCACTTCACAGAGGATTTGGTGGGAAGTGGAGGCAGGAAAAAATGCCTCCCGACTTGGGAAAAGCGTGGGTCCTGGACCAACCCCACCTTCCCTGGAGCTCTGCCCCTTCAGACAGCCACCCACCCATTCCGCCAGTGCCTGTTGTGAGGTGAGAGAGCTGGCCTTGGACCTCAGGGGCCTTGCAGTCTCACCATGGAGACTGGATACAGGCTCACCAAGCAGGACAGGAGCCTCCAGGCTCCCAAGGAAAACGTCTGGGCTGGAAGGATTAAAGGACTAATTTATACTTAGGTGTAAATGACTGATGACAGACAGATCCTTTCAGGTTTATGTGTATGTTTAAAGAAACCTACTTTCTTCACCTGAAAGCTTGGCTCCCCAGTGGTGAGATTTTAGGCTGTGAGTGCACGAAGTGCTTAAGGTGGATTGCAAGTAATTTCCCAGCTTCCTCAAGCCCCGGGGACACACGCACGCAAACAGTCCACCCAGTGTGACACATCTCCCTTCACCTTCCACGAGTGGGAGATGGTAAACACCAGGTCTCATTTGTGTTTGTAGTACTGATGTGTTCCATAAGGCCGAGCACACAGGTGTTCACGTAGGATTGAAGACCAAATGAATGGATGCCCAGGGTGAACGATTAAAGCAGAATCAGTTCCAGTGCTGGGGGCCCTCAAATCCCCACCAAGCCCACCGACCACCCACCGTGAACACCAGTAGGTTACTCCTCCCCATCCCCGCCCCAATTTCTTGGTTTCTGCCTAGTGACCATCAGGACGCTGTGACCTTGCAGAGAGGGTAGAGAAAAGGACCAAAGGAAGGCCCATGTGTAGGAGCCCTTGCAAAATAGTTGTCCCTCTTGACCTTGACCTCAGGCCCTGCCTGGACAGCCCGTCTTCAAGGCTGAGGTCAGAGGCTGTCTCAGGATATGGCTCTCTAAAGTCTGGGGAAAAGATGTCCCACATGGGTGCCCTCCTAACCAGAGGGAGGCTGACAGACAGGCTTCCAGCCAAGGGAGGGATGGCAGGAGGTGTGGAGGTGCTGTGTGTCCTGTCCAGCATCTGTGTCCCCTGCAGTCAGGCTCGGTACACATGAAGGGCAACCTTTACCTGAGGTGTGTGTCAAAGCAGGGCCTGTGGCCCAGAGGTACACATGAAGGGCAACCTTTAGCCTGAGGTGTGTGTCAAAGCAGGGCCTGTGCACCAGAGGAAGTCTCCTGTTTGGAGGTCCCACTGTCCTATCAGTCAGGCCAAACTGCATCCACGAGCTTTATGAAGCAGAACAGTTATTGCTAACTGGCATAACATGACATTTGGTAGTTCTATAGCTAAGTCTTCATTAATTTATGTTTGTAGCATTTATATTTCAGTGGTGATTTTTTTTTTTTTTTTAGGTTTCAGAGGCCCTTGTGGGCCCTGGAAATGCTCCAAGGCCCCGGGTACTGTGCCTGCAGGCGGGGCTGGGAGTACAGTTTCACCTTGACGGTGCAGCTGGTAATGGGCCTGAGGCCCTTTTGGTGTTAGCAAGCAGACCCCCCTCCTCCCCTCACTGATGGTCTCCCGAAGACACTGCCAAGGTGCCAGCAGCAGGTGCTGGAGACGGGTCCCTCCCAGCCCAGAGGGCCCTGGCAGTGGCCTAAATTCCAGGCTCAGAATTCCTGGAGAACACGGGGCCATAGTGTCCAGGCCTGTGGTCCTTGCCTCTCTGTGTTGGGGTGGGCTGGGGGGTCGGTGAGGGGCTGACATGTATGACTCTCCCCGCACATGTGAGAACCCTTTTGTTCGGGCAGGTGCTGGCCCCGTGCCCAATGGGGCGGTGCCCACGTGACCCCTATAGGGTCAGCTTTGATGTCGGACTGGGATCTGGCGAGCGTCTGTGGCTGCCCAGAGGCCACAGGGCCTCTGCAGACGCCAGCCACTCGCTCCCGTGGCCTCCAGCCTCATTAGTGGTAACTGTTTGCTGCTCTTCCCTAAAATAGGACCCGAGCCGGGAGAGAGTTCTGGAATGGACTCAGTGTGCCCCCTCTCCTTGGCCAGATTTCAGATTCTGGGGTAGAGAACAGGGGCCCCCAGGGACTGGCCCCCCTTCCTGTGAAAATGTGATGTTGGGTGGTAGACGCGGGAGGGAGGGAGAAGCCGAGGATGCTGGGTTGGGCGGGCCTGGGGTCTGAGGGATGGGAGGCATGGCTGGGAAGCAAACCCACCTGGCAGACGCCCTGTGCTGGTGCTGGGGGGAGGCCGGTGGGGCTGAGGCTCTCTGGGCGGGCTTGGGAGGCGATTAGGAGGGGGCAGAGACTGGCGTTGTGTCTGCGACTCTGGACAGAAGCATGGGGCTGCCCTGCCTGTTTTCCTCCCATGAGAGCCTAGCATGGCGGGAACATTTTTCTTCCTGTTGGATGAGTGTGTGTGTGTTTGTGTGTGTGTGTGTGTGCGTGTGTGTGTGTGTGTGTTTCATCTACCCCATTAGCGGCCCCGTAACTGCCAGCTTCCTACCTGCCCCAAACACTCTCCCAAATCCCTGCCTTCACCTCCAGAGGACTGAACCTACCAGCATAATTGAGGCCATTCTCCCCCTAATCTAGGTCTGAAGTAAAATTCCCTCAGCCCGATCTAGATTGTTAAGACCAAAAGATCCATTTCTGGGTATCTGGGGACTAAACCATACCGATACCTGCTGAAGTCTGTCCAGGAACTGGAGACGTGGCAAGAAGGGGCCCATTGGAGGAGAAGGAAGCAGCACTGTTTGCCTGGTGCCCCCGCTTTAGTGAGTGGCTTAGAGGGTGGGCGATCAGGAATGTGTTCTCGCAGTGAGAAAAAAATCTCATTTCAAGACTCTCCAGGATGGAGTTTACACTGGGCTGGCCAAGCCTGCAGCATGGGCAGCAGCTGACCCCAGCGTCACCCTGCTGTACCCTCTCCTCCCCAGCCCAACAGAGGCTGCCTCAGAGAAGGCGGGCCTTGGGGTGCCAGCCAGGAGATGAGCTGCTCTGGACCAGAGGCTTGTCCTCACCTGCCTTGGGGGCTGGTCCCCATCCTTTGCTCTGTTCCCAGGCCCCCCCCCCCACACACACCCCACTCCGGGCCACCTGAGTATCCCCCCGGCAGCCCAGACTTCTTCCTGGGAAGGTGCTGGCTACAAGGAGACTAAATCAGGGATAAGACTTAAAGCAACCAGCCCCATGTGGCCCTGAGTACTTGCGATGTGGCTGGTCTGAATTAAGTAAGTTGTGCTGGAAGAGGAGAATCCACACCAGATTCCGAGACTTAGTACCAAAAAAGGGAAAATATCTCATTACTAATTTTTGTTATTTATATAATGTATAATATATGTATATTTATAATATATAATAATATATTTATTATGTGTTGAAATGATAACATTTTGGGTGCATTGGGGTAAATAAAGTATATTATTAAGATTAATTTAATTTTTAACTTTTAAACAATGTGGCTGCTAGAACGTTCTAAATTACGTATGCAGCTGGCATTGTACTTCTGTTGGCCAGTTCTGGGTTAAATTTGGGGTATGTGAAAGGTGTTCCAGGGTTAAAGGACAAAGAGTCTGGAGAACGTGGGGTACCTATACCACCAACACTACCACTAGACTTGTCTGGATAGGGTTCTCCAATTAGGATCCCGGGTTTTAATATCGGGGATTTGGGAGTTGGAGAATTTGTTTAATTTTCTGTTTTCAATTCAATGATCTCTGAGCAAAACATTTTTTGCCCATAATTTTTTTTTTATTTCTATTTATTTTATTTATTTATTTTTGGCTGCGTTGGGTCTTCGTTGCTGCGCACGGACTTTCTCTAGTTGTGGTGAACGGGAGCTACTCTTCGTTGCAGTGCATGGGCTTCTCATTGCAGTGGCTTCTCTTGTTGCAGAGCACGGGCTCTAGGCGTGCGGGCTTCAGTAGATGTGGCGCACGGGCTCAGTAGTTGTGGCTCGCGGGCTCTGGAGTGCAGGCTCAGTAGTTGTGGTGCACGGGCTTAGTTGCTCCGTGGCATGTGGGATCTTCCCAGACCAGGGCTCAAACCCATGTCTCCTGTATTGGCAGGCGGATTCTTAAGCACTGCGCCACCAGGGAAGCCCCTTTGCCTATAATTTTGAGATAATTTTTTACTAGAAGGTATTTTCATAGTGTAAGATTTTCAATTCTAAAATCAGTGTTTCTCAAACTGGGATCCTCAGACATATTTGCAGGAAATAAGATACTTTTCCCCTCCCTTTAACAGGTCCATACTCCACTCAAGTTTGGGAATGTTCTCAGGCTTCCCCCTTCGTGCACGGGGCTGTGATAACCTGGCTCCCCCTGTTCCTCTAACCTTCCATACCCCCTACCTCTCCCCTGTGCCCCCCCATCAGCGTCCCCATCCTTCCCCCTCCCCAAGATCCAGGGAGGGGCAGTCCCTGGGAGAGACCCTTGGGGTTTGGGGAGGCTAAAACAGATGCCCTTTCTCACCCCTCTTCCTGACGTTTCAGGACCCCTCCCGACATTACTAAGGATACTGAGGGGTCCTCTCGCCTTCTCCAACATTTAATGCAACCTCTGAACCTCAGGCTCTGAGGGTGTATGAGGGAATGAGCAACAGATGAGGTGGGATGGGCTTCGATTTAAAACTCACACCATCAAGAGCCTGTCCCCACCCAGGGGGCCACCGCAGCCCCACCAGGGCCTGAATGAGGCCATTCAAGGCCCTAAGAACTGACAAGATTATTTATAATTGGCCACCACAGGTAACGTGAAATAAAACTATCCTAAGCCATAAAATGAGAATAAAGGGGTTTGAGAAAGTTCCAATTATCCATATGATGACCACTGTGATGTGCTGTTTGAAATATCAAGACAATGTGTGTGTGTGTGCGTGTGTGCGTGTGTGTGTGTGTAGCACTTTGGAAACCCAGCCCTCCCTTGAAACCCTCCACACAGTCACCCTTGAGACCTTGCTGGGAAATGTCACCATTGGAAGGATAGTGAGGGGGGGACCCGAAGGGGAGGAGGGGCCTCTCTGGAGAGGGGAGAAGGGAGGAAGGAGATGAGGTGTCCACGTCTTCCCATTGACCCACAAAGCCCCCTTCCACCCTTGCCTCCGCCCCGGCCATGGTCTGTTTTCCATGTGCCCTTGAACGTGGTGTAGCATGGACGTCTGAGGTCCTCTCACTGCCAGTCTGGCTTGTGCACCCACCCACTGCCATTAAGCTTTGCGGCAGAGCTCTGACAGCCCCTCCCGGGCCCCGTCCCCGCCCCCTGCCCTCTCCCTTACTATCCAGCCCAGAGGCTGCTCACTGGAGGGGAGCACCTCTGGCCTTCCCAGGTCCGTTCTCCACCATTCAGAGCAAAGATGGGAAAACCTTTGCCTCAGCGCAGGGCAGGCGAGAGCTGGAGCTGAGAGGCTCATTAAAGCTTTTTAATAAGCAATTAACTCAAGGGATGAGCCCTCTGGCTGGCCTGGAACTCTCTCCTCCCAGCAGGGAGCCTGACAGAGAAAGGCTGAGTGGGTGGGCAGAGTGGGTTGGGTCAGGAGCTTGGGGCCCCTTTCTGCTTCCACAAATACAAACGAGTAAATAAACAAGACTCCGAGTGGGCAGAGGCAGAGGCTGAGGCCTGGGCTCCCCCGGGGCCGAGGAATCCATCAGTTTCCGGTCAAGGCTATAGACAGGCTTGGGGACGCGTGGGCACTCCGTCCCTCTGAGCTGGGGGCCCTTGAGGGGAGGGAGGGCTCCCCTTCTGGTGGTCCTCAGCTCCCGGAGTGATGGAGACCCCGAGGAAGGGCAGGTCCTCGCACCTGCCTGACTTCCTCTTCTACCTGCCAGACCTTTCTCCCCAGCACTGTCCTCAGATAACTGGGCCAATGGCTTGAGCGAGACAGAGCTGTGGCGGGCAGAAAGGGGGTGCCGTGGGCTCGGCCCTGTGGTTCCAAGGTTAAAACGGGTCATCACAACTTCACACCTGCTCAGCTCACCTGCGTACAGAGCCTAAGTCAGATCCAGGCTGTGGGGAGACCCAGAGCAGGTGACACATCTGACCTGGCATTCAGTGGGCTGACCAGTCTGCCCGAACCATTCGCTGGCCCCTCCCCGTGGTCTCCCGGAGCCCAGGGTGGGGCTGCTCCTCGTCCGGCTTCAGGGGGCGCCGCTTACACAGAAGGCAACACTCTCCCCTCTGTGTTCTCCCCTGTCCTCCAGGCTCTTGAGTAACAACAAGATCACGGGGCTCCGGAACGGCTCCTTCCTGGGACTGCCGCTGCTGGAGAAACTGTAAGTGCTCGGGCAAGAGGTCGGGGCAGGGAGGGTGAGGAATCCCGGCTGCTGAGGGGCCCGGGACCTGCTGGCCCAGCAGGGCCCACGGTCGGACTCGACCACGAAGTGGAGGGCGGAGGGACTGGTCCGGGAGAGAGAGACCAGTTCCCTCACCAGCCACAGCACAGAGAAGTGGGGACACGGCGCTGGTCCAGGCAGGGATGGGGCTGTGGGAAGCTCATTAACACTCTTTAATGAGCAATTAGCTATGAGGGCTGAGCCCCTTCACTGTCCAGAAGCTGCCTCCCCGTCCCAGCTGGGGGCCCAGCATAAAGGGCCGAGGGAGCGTTTAGTGTGACTGAGGCCTCTTTCCTCCTTCCCTAAACACAGTCGACAAACAAAGCTCCAAGGGGCCAGAGCCCTGGGCTGAGAGTGGGGACAGTGGGTCACATCCACTTCTCCCCCTCCCTCCATCCCCACTGCCCTGGATGACAGCTGCATCAGCAACAGCACCCTCGGCTGCCCTGTGGACGGACGGCAAGGGCCCTGCTAGCCCTAGAGAAGCTCCTTCCCAGAATTGGGGACCTGCCTCGGTCACGGGCAAGTCCGTGCCAAAGGAGGGGGTTGAGTCAACCCCTCTCTCGATTCCCGCTTCACTTGGCAACTCTCGATCTACAGCCTGTACAACAGCTTTGGGTCCTGTCTCCTCCACGGGACCCCTGGGCCTCCCGTCCCTCCTGGAGCCGGATCCTTGCCATCTCCCTCACGTCCAAGCCCCTGTCTCCTAGCTCTGCTCCCACCTGCTGGGCATTCCCAAGGCCTCCAACAGGGTCCTGCCCCCTCTAGTACCGTTTTGCCTGAAAGGCTTGGATCAGAGCGATGGGGGATACGAACGAATAAGGCAGACGCCTGCTCTCAAACAGCCAAAGGGATCACCGTCCAGTGAGACCAGAGACCTTGCCATATATATAGGAATGAAGTAGGTCGGGGTTTCTGTAAAGGCCAAAGGAGGGATCAGCGAAGGCTAGAAAGTTCAAGGGTAATAGAGATGCAGTACCGACATGATGGAGTGTAGATCTTTAACCAGGACAACAACTTACGAGGTTGTCTCTATTACACCCACTTCACGAGGGAAGGGCAAGGCTCTCCCCCAAGCCGCCTGTGGGGAAAGCTTGGTGGCCTGGCTGGGTTGGGGGCGGGTGGAAAGGGACACAGCCACGTTTGGCGTGGAAAGGTGGAGCACGTTCTGTGGGATCAGGGCATGTTGGGGGTGGGAGGGCTCCTGCGATGTCAGCCACGGTGCGCACAGTCAGCCGTGACCAGGTCCCGCTGACTCTGCTCCGAAGGGAGGAAGGGCTGCCCCCGAGCTGCTGTTCAGAAGACTCGTTAGGTACCAACATTCTCCTCCTCGAGCGGCTAAGCACTCAGGAGCTGTCTCAGCTCAGGCTTGGTCTTAGAGGGCTGCATTGCCAGAAAGCAGACGCTCCCTCCTGGGATCTTTTGGAGAAAAACTAACCGCAGCTGCCCACAGTCCTTTGGCCCGGCCAAACCAGGGCCAGTCACCGCCCAGCGTCCGTCTCTGTTCTCCTTAGCACAAGCGAGAGCTGCCCAGAGCCTCCTGAGGCCTCTGGGACATCTTCCCATCTTTACCGTCTCGCCTCATCTGCCAAAAATCTGCTGGGTCTGCCCCCTCGCTGGGTCTGCTGGGTGGTCCTTCAATCTCATGAGGGTAGATTGTCTGGTGAAGATGAGACGATGGGCTTCTCCTTCCCCCCACGCAAGCCTACCCAACTGGACCCCTCCCCACGGCACCGGGAGCCAGATCAGCACCCTGCAGGTGCACTCAAACCACGGGAGGCAAGCAGAGCAAAGTGGGAGAGGAGACGGGAACAACGACCTATGCTGAGGGAGGAGAAAGGGCACTGGAGTGAGAATTCTAGGTCCTGAGCTGGAGCCCCTGCCCCGTTAGGAATCCTCTAGTCGTTCACTCTCGAGATGTTTCTTGAGCCCCCTCCGTGTGCCAGGCTGCGTGCTGGGCATCCAGAGTGAACGCGGTAGGCCAGGTGCCCGCCCTGTTGGGACCCAGAACGTAGCAAAGAAATGTATAGTAGGTCAGGAGCCCATAAACACTGCAGAGGAAAACAAAGCAGCAGGGGAAGGGGGGCAGAAAGCACTGGAATGGGGGCCGCTATTTTATGTAATGAGGTTAAGGCCTCGCTGGAGGTGATGGAGGGAGGGACCTGGCGGGCAGGTAGTTGTCTAGAGGCACAGGCAGTAGCAGTGGGGGAGGCCCTGGGGTCCAGCCTGCCTGGTGAGCTTGAGGTGCAGAAGAAGGGCAGCGTGACTGGGGAGTGGTGGGAGGTGGGGTCAGAGGGCTGCCTCACTTTGGGACCTCAGTTTCCTCATCTGTTAAAAGTGGGGGGGGGCGAGTCCCTGGCAGTCCAATGGTTAGGACTCCACGCTTCCCTTGCAGGGGGCACGGGTTCGACCCCTGGCCGGGGAACTAAGACCAAAAAAAAAGTGGAGGGACAGGGCAGTTTGTAAAGTGCACTCTGGATTTAAAACTCTATGATCCTTGGGTGTGTGTAATACCCACAGAGCTGCAGAAGGAAAAGATCAAAAAGCCCAGTGACACAGCCGCACTTTCAGAGGAGGGGAGGCTTCTGGGCAGAGGGGTGCTGGGTTCAGCATCCTGGCCTCGCTTCCCTGGGATGGAGAGGCAGTGCAGGGGCTGGAGGAGCCCAGGGTCTCCAGCCTGGCTGGTCACCAGTGTATCAGTCAAGCTTCTCCAAAGAGACAGAACCAATAGGAGATGTACGTGGCTGTGTCCTTATATAAATATACAAAGAAATTCTTTCTTTATTATTATTATTATTATTTTTGGCCTCATCACGCGGCTTGCGGGATCTTAGTTCCCCGACCAGGGATCAAACCCGGGCCATGGCAGTGAAAGTGCTGAATCCTAACCACTGGACCGCCAGGGAGTTCCAAGAAATTATTTCTTTACAGCGAAATTTATTTTAAGGAAATGGCTCATGTGATTGTGGGGACTGGCAAATCCAAAATCTGTAGGACCAGCCAGCAGGCTGGAGAGTCAGGCAGGAACTGATGCTGCAGTCTTAAGGCAGAACTTCTCTCGGAAACCTCGGGTTTTGCTCTCCGGGCCTTCAACTGATTGGGTGAGGCCCACCCATGTTAGCAGAGGTTGTCTCCTTTATTTAAAGTCAACTGACTGTAGACGGTAACCACATCTACAAGATACCTCCGCAGCAGCACCTAGAGTAGTGATTGATTAAGTCACCGAGGGCTATACTCTGACACATAAAACTAATCATCACAGTCACTACCCACTACCCCAGAGGTAGGGAGAGGTCCTGGCCCCGGTCCTGAAGATGCTAATTCATCAGGTCAGCAGGGGCCTGGGAATTGTTTACAAGGTATGCGGGCAATTCTCATGCTCATTGGGGTTGGGAACCAGTGGACCAGATGACCCCTGCACTGTGGGCCTATTCATTGCAAACGAGCCGCCGTGGCTTGGCGTGCAGTTGGTGCCAGGAAACACTGATCTCTCTGTCCTCTTGGACTCAGCCGTCCAGGCTGGGGCGGCTGAGCCTGTGGCAGCTTCACATCCCACAGTCCATGCAGCAAGTCCCATGGGAGTTAGCGGCCTGTCTGATAACTGAGTAGATGTGGGCTGCTCCAGAAAGTGCCGGCATTGCCCGCCCTGCTGAGCGCCCCTCTGGCCTCTGCAAACAGGTGGGGTGTAAGTGGGGGGCTCCCCTGTTGTGCAGTGCAGGGCCCCGAGGCCAGGAAGGGGACACAGAGAGGGCCCTGAGAGGGAATGTGCCTGAGATGATCCCACGGGAGGACCCGCGCTCCAGAGAACTGGGGGGTGAGGTGGGATGGGGGAGACACACCTTTATCAGGCAGGCAGGCTGAACTGGGGAATCTCAAACAGTCCAGCAGAGTTCAAGGCCAGCCCAGGAGTGTGCAGAAGGGCCCAGAGGTGTGTGAGGCCCTGTCTCTGAGCCCTCCTTTGTGTCCCGCCTCCCTCAGCAGACTAGCCAGAGGAAAGGCTTTGGGAGTGAAGGGGCAGGCGATGAAAGGGCACAGGACTTCACCCTGGAGTGAAGAGAGACTGGGATTGAATTCCACCTCCATATGCCTTCTGGGTGCCTGTTCAGGCTCTCACCTGGACCAAGGGGCAAGGCACGGCTCCCTGACAGGTGGCCACGGAGGTAGATGAGTTCACCCAGGAAGAGAGCAGGGGACACCTCGGCCTCTCAGTAAATGGCCGTCCCCTTCTCCTCGGAAGAGTTGCAAGTGGCAAGATGTCACACAGGCCGCCCCAGACCGCCTAGATTCGTCCAGAGCCCCCAGCCCTAGGCAGGCGGTCGTGTAGATGAAGTCTACGGGCGGAAAGGACTCGCGGATGGATCATTCCTCGGGTCCCTTGCGTCTCTGCCCGGATCCTTCCCACGCATTCAGCAGAGGGCTGGCCACCTGAAGACTTTCCTGGACTCCAGGGTGACCCAGTCACAGTGAGAAGCCCCCAGACCGTGGATCGAGCCGGCCACAGGGCAGACAGCCCCCAGGAGGGGTCAAAGGAGCCCGGGACTGGGCGTGCAGGCCTGCGTGTGGATCTGTGTGGACACACGCCTCCAGAGGCCTGTGCACGCCTGGAGGAGAGGGCCCAGGGCGGGAGCCTGGGCAGCCCCAGGATGATTTGTCATTGCCTAATGAGATTAATGAGCCCCGGGGGCTGGTATGCCGCGGTGCTGCGGCACTCATTAGACGCAGATGCTCACGGGAACGATGCGGGGGCCCGGGGGCGGGGGCGGTGCGTGCGGCTCACCCGCCAGGTGGTTTTCATTAATCTGGGGGCGGGGCCGAGGGTAAGGCGGCCGGGTTCTGCCCCCCCCCTCCCCCGCCCCTAGGCGCTGGAGAGGAATGCCGCGCCGAGGCAGAGGGCGCGGGAAGGGAGGCCGGTGGGTCCGGGGACAGCCCTCCGGCTCGCTGTTGCAGGCCCAATGCCTGGCACCGGGTATGTGCTCCATAAATACCTCCTGGATGAGATCAGAGACGAGAGGGGCCCGGGGCGTGGCGCTGCGAGGGAGCCTAGGACCGCCTGGGGTTTCCTCCTGGTCGCCACAGTCTCTCCGTTTGCCCTCCCCCCAGGCAACCCCTGGACCTGCGGCGGGGGGTTCTGCCCACTCCTCAGCCATCCCCCCCCCACTTTCTAAGGAACCCTGAAAGTCCTAGAGGGCCCAGGGGAGCTGCTGTGCGGCCTCCAAACCTATAATTCGGTTTTCAAACCCACAAGCAGGGAGGTCTTTGGGGGCCAGAGGGAGCCAACTTCGTGCCGCCCCACCCTGTCCAAGCGTGGGTACACACACACACACACACACACACACACACGCTGTCATACAAACTCACACTCACTCTTAACAGCTTTAATGAGACATAATTTACATACCGTTAAGTTCACCCGTTTAAAATGTAGGATCCAATGGTTTTGAGTGTATTTACAGTTGTGCAATCATCATCATAATCTAATTTTAGAACATTTTCATCATCCCCCGAAGAAATCTTGAATCATTAGCAATCACTCCCCGTTCCTCCCCCCCCCCCGCCCCCCCCCCCCGGCCCATTTCCCAGCCCTAAGCCAACCACTCATCTACTTTCTGTCTCTATAGACTTGCCTATTCTGGACATTTCATATAAATAGGAAGCACACAGTATGTAATCTTTTATAACTGGATTCTTTCAGCAAGCATAGTGTTTTCAGAGCTCACCCATATTATAGCATGTATTGGCAAGTCATTCTTTTTTATGGCCAAATAATGTTCCATTGTATGAAAATACCATATTTTGTTCACTCGTTCATTAGTTGATGGACATTTGGGGTGTTCCACTTTGGGGCTTATGAATAATGCTGCTATGAATATTCCTATATGTGTTCTTGTGTTCATGTATGTTCACTTCTCTTGGATTTGTACCAAGGAGTGGAATTGCTGGGTCATATGGTAACTTTAACTGCCAAGCTGTTTTCCAAAGTGGCTGCACTATTTTACACTCCCATCTATAATATATAAGGATTGCAATCTCTGTTTTTTAAATCATAGCCATCTTAGTGGACGTGAAGTGGTCTCTCATTGTGGGTTTGATTTGCATTTCCCTAATGGTGTTGAGCACCTCTTCATGCATTAATTGGTCATTTGTATATCCTCTTTGAAGAAAACGTCTATTCAAATCCCTTGCCCATTTTTTTTTCAGCTGGGCTATTTGTCTTTTTATTATTGAGTTGTAAGAGTTCTTTATGTATTCTGGATAGAAGTCCCTTATCAGGTATATGATTTGCAAATATTTTCTCTCATCTCAGGGGTTGTCTTTCAACTTTCTTGGTGGTACCCTTTCAAGAGCAAAACTTTAACATTTTCAAGTGTAACATATCAATCTGCTCTTTTTTTTGGCTGCGTTGGGTCTTCGTTGCTGCACCCGGGCTTTTTCTAGTTGCGGCGAGCGGGGGCTACTCTTAGTTGCGGTGTGCAGGCTTCTCATTGCGGTGGCTTCTCCTGTTGCGGAGCACGGGCTCTAGGCACGCGGGCTTCAGTAGTTGCGGCATGTGGGCTCAGTAGTTGTGGTTTGTGGGCTTAGTTGCTCTGCAGCATGTGGGATCTTCCTGGACCAGGGATCGAACCCGCGTCCCCTGCATTGGCAGGCAGATTCTTAACCACTGCGCCGCCAGGGAAGTCTTCAATCTGCTCTTTTATTGCTTGTGCTTATACACTCAGTCTTACACATTCAGCTTCCTGAGCTGCTTTTTGCCCAAGAAGGACATAGGGCAAGATTTGCTCCCAGGTATCCCCCCCCCGCAACTTCTGCCATAGGGTGTCCTTCCCCTCCATGTGGACATAGGTACAGGGAGAGGGGTCTATCTTGATCCAGGAGCCTGGTCTGGATTAGGCAAGGGGGTGTAGGGAGGGAGGCTCCACCCATAAGCTGCATTCTCTCCAGGTTCCAAGACCAGAGGTCTGTGGAAGCAGACAGAGGGCAGGAGATTCCACATCATAGAAGCATCTGTGCGTCCTTGCAAACTCACCTAAGGAATGAAGGAATCCAATGAGCAAGTCCAGGGCAGGAGGTTGTAACCTAGGTTCCACGAGCCCCTGGAATCAGATGCACAATATTGGGGGTAGTGCATTCTTCTAGGGCAGGACTCCATAGCCCTCATCAGATATTCAAAAGGATGTGCTAAGCGAGAAATGTGCAGAACCACCAACCTATAGGGGCCTCGCGGGTCCACAAAAATACCCAAGTTCTACGGTAGCATTTCCTCCTACCACTAGGGAGGGTACAGCCCCAGAGCTGCGTCCCCCACCTTAGGGACCAGGAGACCTCAGCTGCCCAGGGGCCAGCCCCCATCGGGCTAGCAGCTCAGGAGCCGCCCCTGGCCTGTGCCCCTCCGGAGAGGACCCAAGACTGGTTGGTTCCAGGCCAGCAGGCCGTCTCTGAGGGCACTCCTTCTGAGGGCTGCCTTGGTCACCCCGGAAGCCTCTCTGCGGGCGTCAGACAAGAGGTCAGGACCGCCGACACTTGCTGGAAGCTCCCCTTTCAGAAGGCCCTGGCTGGCCCGGGCTGCAGGAAACCCAGGGCAGGAAGGGGCTGGGCCCGAGCGGGCTGCCGTGCTCCCATCTGTAGAGCATCAGTGGGGCAGCCGGGCGGGGGGTTCTCGAGGGGGGCCAGGGAGGAAATGAGAATAAACATAGTGAGCGGAGAGGGAAGGGGCGGGGGGCTGCAGCCTGGGCCCCTTGGCAGCCCATGAAGGGAAGTGACACAATGAGGAATGTGTTTCCCTCTGCTCGTCCCCCACACGGGTGGGAGGCGGAGCCCTGAGAATGGCCAGAACCCAAGAGGGGCCGGGGGCACGGGCTGCCGCAGCATCAGAGGACCGGGCTGTGGGGTGGGGGGGCAACCCTGGGCGGGCGGGCGCTCTCCCAGCCATCTCCAGCCTCCTCTCTGCAGGAGCCTTCTAGGGGCTGCCTTCTCGCACATTCCCTGCCTGCACGAAGCGGCCCTTCCGGGGGCTTCCTCTTCTTTCTCAGCGGGGCGCAGGGTTATGCAGCCCAAGTCCTTGGTATGAGAGGGTGCTGAGGTGTGAGGAGCCCCGGCCAGGGGCAGGGCTGGGCAGGGGATTTGTTGCATTGCTCTCTGTCTCTCTGTCTCTGTCTCTCTCTGGGTGTTTCTGTCCCCAGCCGGGGGACTGTCTGTGTGAAAACAGGCCCCCTGCTGGGACGGCACCTCCCCATCCTGGACACCCATTTCCTCTCCCCCCAGAAGGGAGCTGGCTCAGTTAACCCCCTGCTGCCCATAATCCGGAGCTGCCCCTGAGACTCTGACCTGCAGAGCCAAGAAGGCGGGTCTGGCCCGGGGGGTGGGGGTGGGGGTGGTGGCAGGGCCTTGGAGAGCAGGCTGACCCCACAGGCCAACCTAAGTTGATTATTCCAGGAACCCCCCACCCTTGCCCTCTGCCTCATGATCTCCTGGGTGCTTGGGTGGGCCCGAGAGGATGTTGGAACGTAGGGATTTAGCCAGGAGGCTGCAGCCCTCCCCGCCCCCAGGTGGGCAGTGAGGCCTCCTGGTAAGGTCTCTGTGGGCCGCGAGCCTGTTCTGGTTTGGCTCGGGAAAGACACAGGTAGGCCTTGGGTAGGTGGGCAAGTGTTGGGTCAGCCTGGCGCCTCTCCCCATAGCTGTGCCCGAGAGGACAGGGTGCTGGGGCAGGCCAGGGGGCCAGCCATCGCCTTGGGCCTCAGTGGTCCCAGAGGGTTGCCGGGTCTGGTGGGGGGCTGGGGCCATGTGGGCACCGGCCGATCCCCAGTGGGCCGGGACTGTCCCTTCGGCCCGCCCCTGCTGCCCCGGGAGGATGTGACAAAGTGGAGGGAGGGTGGCACTCTGACCGTGTGATGGAGTTTGAGCCACCAGAGCCTGGGACGGGAAGCTACTCTGAAAACTTCCCTGCAGTTCGTCCCTCCTGGTGGGTGACCCTTGGCCCTGTGGTGCCCGGGGGCCAACTGCCATCTTCTGTCCAGTCTGTGACCCGAGGTGGCCCTTCCCCTGCCACCCTCTCTCTGCACTAGGGGCTCGAGGAGGCCTGGGGGGAGGGCGGCAGGTGACCCCCTCGGCCTCAGCTTCCTCATGTGAGGGCTGAGGGGCGGGGCCAGGTGATGGACAACCCCCCGGGGCAGCATCCACAGGGTCACCAGCCAGCCCGGGACCTTTCCTCACCTGCCAGGTGGAGCATCCGCCCGATGGCTCTAAAGTACCTCCCCGCGGCCAGGCTCAAGATGACCTTACCTTTGTGTAGCAGTTGACAAAGGGCCGCTACACCCATTTTCAAACGATTCTACAGCAGCCCTGAGAGACTGAGAAACTCAGGGCAGCTCGTGGGAACCGGGAACCGAGGCCTCCTGACTCCCGGTTCACGGCCAGCTCCTCTCCCGTTTCCGCCGCGCCGGCCTCCTCACCCGAGGCCCTTTCCCCGGATCTCTCGGTGTCTGCATCCTCCCTGACCCAGGGAGGCGGAGGGGGACCCGTCTGAGCGGCCAGGTCCTTCATCCGGCCTCCCAGCCGCGCCGAGGCGAGCAGGGACTTAGAGGGAAACCGAGAGCCCGGCACTGGCGGCGGTGAGGCCGCCCGCCCCGGGCAGCCGCGTGGCCCCGGAGCGGGCGAGGTGTGAGGCCCCCGCTTGCTTCCCACAGGGACCTGAGGAACAACGTCATCAGCACAGTGCAGGCGGGCGCCTTTCTGGGTCTGGGGGAGCTGAAGCGCCTGTGAGTGGCCTGTCCTGACCCCACGCCCCAGCCCCCTCGTCCCTGGAGGCGGTCCCGTGGGTGCCGCCACCCTCCCACTCACCCTCCCTCACTGCCTCTCCTCCCCGCACGCAACAGGCTGGGGGCAGACATTTCATGCCCCAGCACCGTGTCTTTCTCCGCTCCCGCCCACAAGCCCCGCCCACACGCGTGTGTCCCTCACAAGCGGATCCGTGCGCTACCACGTGGCCGACTTGCTGAGGTCGTGTGTGTCTCTCCAGAGATCTCTCCAACAACCGGATTGGCTGTCTCACCTCTGAGACCTTCCAAGGCCTCCCCAGGCTTCTCCGGCTGTGAGTGAGGGACGGGGAGGGGGGCAGAGGGAAGGCTCCCCAAAGCCTCACGGGTCCCCGCATTCTCATCACTCACCACCCACCTCCTGTGGCCCAGAGGGAGCCTAAGATCCCCTCTCCCTGTTCCCTGCAGAAACATATCTGGCAACATCTTCTCCAGTCTGCCACCGGGGGTCTTTGATGAGCTGCCAGCCCTTAAGGTTGTGTGAGTATCCTTCCCCAGCCCCAGCAGTCAGGCCCTGCTTCCTTCCACTTCCCAGGAGGGAGACGCATAAGCACCGTGCCCACGTGGCCAGCCTTCTGAGGAGGTGGGGCAGACGATGGCTGAAGCTCCACCATACGCGCCTCCCCGTGCTTGCCATGGCGGCCATGGTGGCAGCAGGGCGCACGTGCACAATTTTGCCCTCCCGGCCCTCTCCAGCCTCAGTCTCTCCCTGGGGCTCCATCCCCACCCCGGGGAGCCCACGCTCCCTCTGCTCTACCCTGTGGCCCCTCCACCCCCCTGCAGGGACTTGGGCACCGAGTTCCTGACGTGTGACTGCCGCCTGCGCTGGCTGCTGTCCTGGGCCCGGAATCGCTCCGTGCAGCTGTCGGAGCGCACGCTCTGTGCCTACCCCAGCGCCCTGCACGCCCAGACCCTGGGCGGCCTCCAGGAGGCCCAGCTGCGCTGCGGTGAGCAAACCCGCACCCTCAGGCTCCCTCCTGAGGGGCCCCTGCTGGCCCAAGGCTCCCTGTGCGCTGGGCTTGGCCTCCAGGGCGTCCTCTCCCTCAGATCCCACTGGGGGCTGGTCCTCCATCTGCTTTTGTAAACTTCCTTTGGGGCCGCTGCTTTGTTTATGTTTTCCGTCTGGTCCCACCTCTTGGGGTGACAAGTGTGCCATGGAAAGAAGCATCTTTACTTGTTCGAAACCCGCCTGCTCCTCTCCTGCGCTCTTATCTCCGGAGACTCTCCAGCCCCCCTTCTCCTTCCGAGTTGGGGCGGGCTCCAGACCAGACAGAGGGGCCTGGCTCTGCCCCCACTGGACCCTCACCCGTCACTCAGCCTCACTGCCAGTGTCCCCTCCCACAGAGGGGGCCCTGGAGCTGCACACACATCACCTCATCCCATCCCTCCGCCAAGTGGTCTTCCAGGGCGACCGGCTGCCCTTCCAGTGCTCGGCCAGCTACCTGGGCAATGACACCCACGTCCGCTGGTACCACAACCGGGCCCCTGTGGAGGGCGACGAGCAGGCGGGCATCCTCCTGGGCGACAGCCTCATCCACGACTGCACCTTCATCACCAGGTACAGGCCCTGCGGCCCCTTCTGGGCCCATGGCGCGGGCGGGGGTGGCCACAGTACCCTCATGCACCCCGCAAAGGAGATGGCCTGATCTGGGGATACGTGCGGTGTGCTGATGCACATCCAGGACTAAGTCAGAAATGGTCTGGATGAGGGACAGATTGAACGCCTGATAGAAGAAAAAGATTATATCTGACATTTCTGCAGTGCTTTCACAATGATACAGCGGCTCTCACCTGTATCATTGGACTTGATCTCTCCAGTAGATTTGCAAGAGAGGTAATATTATCTCTGTGATAAAACATGGGGAAATGGGGGAATTCCCTGGCGGTCCGGGGGTTAGGATTCAGCGCTTTCACTACCAGGGCCGGGGTTCATGCTGGTCGAGGAACTAAGATCCTGCAAGCCACACGGCACAGCCAAAAAAAGACAGACACTAACGGAAGGCCAATCAGAGTTAAAGAAGTGTGTACGTGTTTCCCTGGCTCAGTTAAATGAGCCCGGAGCTGATGCCCTGTGTGCCCCAGGGTGGCCCCCGGGCGCTTGGGGAGGGTGGCTGGCCGCAGGGAGCGCCTCCAGCCAGCCCTCGCCCGCCCGCCCGCCCACAGTGAGCTGACCCTGTCTCACATCGGCGTGTGGGCCTCAGGCGAATGGGAGTGCTCCGTGTCTACGGTCCAGGGAAACGCCAGCAAGAAGGTGGAGATCGTGGTGCTGGAGACCTCGGCCTCCTACTGCCCCGCAGAGCGAGTCGCCAACAACCGCGGGGACTTCAGGTTCGAGACCCAGGCCCCGGCCCACACCCTGATCCTGCCCCTGGGACCACCGGTGACCGGTCCCCCACCCACTCCAAGCTGGAGAATACACTGCCTTTTGTCATTCAGCTCCAGGTCCCGCTGGCATATTTACAGAGACCGTATCCTTTTGTATAAAATCACCCTCTGAATGTGCTGTGCAGAACAAAAAGGGTTTTTTTTCGTTTTTCTTCCTTACATGCGTAGCTGACAAGGCTCTCCCACTGCGGATGCCACATTTTCACATCCCAGTGGCCTCTCGCTTAGGCAGGGGAGGCGTTATTCTCCCCATCGTACAGCCGAGAAGACTAAGGCCCAGAAAGCATAAGTGACTGGAACTCAGGACTTCAAGTCCAGCCTCGCAGCACCAGTGACAGCACTGTCCCAACAAACACAGCTTTAGAAAGGAGGTGGAGCTTGGGAAGCCCTTGAAGTCCCGTCCAAACACACACCCTCTTCTGGGCCCGTCCTGCAGCTCCCAAGGAGTCTGGCCTCACAGTTCCCAGGGCAGGGGAGGGACTCTTGGCCTGAGGAGCCTAGGTCATCAGCAACTTCCCACCTCTGCCCCCAGGTGGCCTCGAACTCTGGCTGGCATCACAGCCTACCAGTCCTGCCTGCAGTACCCCTTCACCTCGGTGCCCCTGAGCGGGGGTGCCCCTGGCACCCGAGCCTCCCGCCGGTGTGACCGAGCTGGCCGCTGGGAGCCGGGGGACTACTCCCACTGTCTGTACACCAACGACATCACCCGGGTCCTCTACACCTTCGTGCTGGTGAGGCCAGGAGAGGGGAGGGGTGCGGGAAAGGGGGAGGGGAGAAGCCTGCTGGCCTCATGGGCTGTGCCTTGGGATGCATGGTGAGGGGCCGTGGTCACCGTGTCTCATGCTCTTCTCCTCTAGCTTTCCCTTTCCCAGGGGACTCAGAACCCCAGGGCCACACTTGGGACATGTGGGCCACCCCCAAGGTCCCCAGTACAGCAAGGACAGCCTTAAGCAGAAAGCAGGGACAGCGTGAGGTCATCCCGTTGTCCTCAAGCAGTGGCATAACCAGTGGACGGCCCCGAGTTGGGAAGGGCTCACTCCTTACCTTCGCCTCCTGTCTGGACCAGACCCAGCTGTGGGCTAGACCCTGTTCCCTAGGCCCCATTGCTCTGAGCATCAGCACAGGGGAGGGGGCCCCCACGCTGTTTTGGGGGAGAAGGAGCCAGATTAGACGGTGCCCTTTCCTCCCCACACCCCCAGATGCCCATCAATGCCTCCAACGCACTGACCCTGGCCCACCAGCTTCGAGTATACACGGCCGAGGCCGCCAGCTTCTCCGACATGATGGACGTTGTCTACGTGGCTCAGATGATCCAGAAGTTTCTGGGTTATGTCGACCAGATCAAAGAGGTGAGATTCGATCGGGCCCCTGGGGCCCCTGGAAATCACCTGCCCCCCACCTGCTGAAGCCGGTCTCGCCCCAGCCTCTGGGTCCCCAGCCCCCCCTCCTGCCCTCAGTGACTCCGCCCCCGCCTCCAGCTGGTGGAGGTGATGGTGGATATGGCCAGCAACCTGATGCTGGTGGACGAGCACCTGCTGTGGCTGGCCCAGCGCGAGGACAAGGCCTGCAGCGGCATCGTGGGCGCCCTGGAGCGCATTGGGGGGGCCGCCCTGAGCGCCCACGCCCAGCACATCTCTGTGGTACGGTGGGCCGGCTGGGAGGGTGCCCTGCCCAGGGAGGGACAGGGAGGGACTCAGAGGTGACGGGGCCAGCCCTTGTCATCCAGGAGCAAGTCCTCCGAGTGTGCACCAGCCGTGCGCCCAGTTAGCGAGAACACCGAACGTGACTAGGGTTCCGTTTGTGTGGCATCAAATTCCAACTTGTCAGGAGCAGGGCAGAGGAGAGGGAGGCCGGCGACATCGGAGAAGTTACACAGGGCTTCGTGCGGGGACCGAGTTGAAGGGCTAGCCGGATGGAAGCACGTGGGGGGTGGGGTGGGGAAGGGGTGACGGAGACTTCTGTTCCCTGAGAAGAGGGGGAGTTTCCAGCGGTGGGTGGCGAACCAGCTAACAAGCAGCGCACAGCATCTCCTCTGCGTGAGACTGTGCTGGGTGCCGGGGGAGATCCGAGGGGGGCGAGGACCCTGCTCCCCGGCATAGCTGGGGCAGCAGGACTGGGACGTGGCAAGAGCTGGGCCAGCTCCAGGACGGGGTGTGAGCGAGCGGGAGGACGGGCCGAAGAGCAGGGGTTCGGGGGATTCCACGGCAGACGCGAGGCTGCCAGGCCCTGAGTGATGAGCAAGGACGGCGGGTTGGCCTGAGCAGGTCTGCGGTCTCCAGCAGGAGAAGGCCAGGAGAGGGGTGACAAGGTCCCTGTCCCTAGAACTCGAGGAACGTGGCCTTGGAGGCCTACCTCATCAAGCCGCACAGCTACGTGGGCCTGACCTGCACGGCCTTCCAGAGGAGGGAGGCCGGTGCGCCGGGCACCCGGCCCTTGGGTCCCGGCCAGAACCCCTCCCCGGAGCCGGAGCCCCTGGCCGACCAGCAGCTCCGCTTCCGCTGTACCACGGGGAGGCCCAACGTTTCTCTGTCGTCCTTCCACATCAAGGTGGGCGCCGGGGGAGGGAGGATGCTGAGAGGGCAGGTACGGGTGCAGGCACCTAGTCAGGTGGATGGTGTGAGGGGACGCAGGACTCAGACAGTGGGTGAGGGGGTGGAGGAGGAGGGGCTGGAGGACAGCCGAGCCCCAGGGACCCGGGTGTCTCTGAGGAACTCCTGTTTCCCCCCAGAACAGCGTGGCCCTGGCCTCCATCCAGCTGCCGCCCAGTCTATTCTCGTCCCTCCCGGCTGCCCTGGCCCCCCCGGCCCCCCCAGACTGCACCCTGCAGCTGCTTGTCTTCCGAAACGGCCGTCTCTTCCGCAGCCACGGCAACACCTCCCGCCCTGGAGCCGCTGGGCTTGGCAAGAGGCGCGGCGTGGCCACCCCCGTCATCTCTGCGGGAACCAGTAAGGGCCTGCACCCCGCTCGCCCTCCCCTGCGCCCCCCGCGCCCTGCTGGAGGTGGCCGGGGGCCGTGGCCCTGCACCATTTCCTCGGGCGGTGCGGGGCAGGGATGTCCCGTGAAGGAATGGACTGGTGGAGAAAAGGCTCAGGAGACCCTGGGTTTCACAGCCCAGATTCGTCAGATTTCCAAAGGGCTATAACACGAACCCTCCACCCACCTGGGCCTCCTTCCGTCCCCCTTCATCACCTGGTGCCAACTTCCCCCTCAGGGTGCCCTCCTGAATCCTCCCTTCATCCGGGCTTCCACTCCCTCCGCGTCACCTTCCACCTTCTCGTCCCGGACCCCAGAGTCCTCCCTTCCTGGGCATGTCGCCACGACTCATTTGGCACTTAGGTGGGCCACCACCTCCAGATGCCTTTATTTTGATTCATCCTTGTGTCTCCCAGTTAGGCTGAGGCCCTGGGGGGCAGGCCCACACTTGGCATCTAACTCTATTCCCCAAGCCCAGCGCACGCCCTGACCGAGCCTGAGTGGACCCCCTCCCCTGTAGGTGGCTGCAGCGTGGGAAACCTGACTGAGCCGGTGGCCGTTTCGCTGCGGCATTGGGCTGAGGGGGCCGAGCCCGTGGCCGCTTGGTGGAGCCAGGAGGGGCCGGGGGGGCCCGGGGGCTGGAGCTCTGAGGGCTGCCAGCTCCGCTCCAGCCAGCCCCACGTCAGCTCCCTGCAGTGCCAGCACCTGGGCAACGTGGCCGTGCTCATGGTGAGGGTAGCGGGCACGGGGGTGGAGGGCAGGGGAACGCAGAAGGGGCGCCGGCGGGGGGTGACCAGGGGCACTCTGAGCACCTGGGGCCACAGAAATCCTGAAAAAACAGGCCTTATCGGGCCTCGTGATGGTCAGGACTCGCAGGGAAATAAATGGCCCTCTGGTCTACCCCATACCTCGTCATCTTTCAGAAGACAGGCAGGTCCTCAGGCCCTCTATCAGGTCATCCCTATAATAGCAGCCCCAGAGCAAAAAAAAAAAAGAGAGGTCTTGCCTCTACTCCCATATTGAGAGAGATGGATCAGAGACCACCCAGCCTGGTCTCCACATCCTGCACTCTCTGACACCCAGATCGTTAAAGTGAAAAAAAATCTGGGAACGTTTCTCCATCCTGGTCACCCTTCTCACTCACCCCTGTCCAGCCCCCGTGCCCGCACCACACTTCACAGCCCACTTTTCCAGATCCTGAGCAGGCGTGCAGCTGTATGATAGACAGAACCTGCCCCTCTTCCCTCCTCTCTGATTCTCGGGCTGGGAACCTGAAAATTTCCCAGAAAGGCAGATCATTAACGCCACCTAGACCGACTTTCTAAGAGAGGGTGTCATGGTGCCTACATCTTTGCTACCCAGATGGACCAAAGGCCAAAGCTGGGGCCCAAAGCTGACTGGGCTTGGGAAGAGGAAAACTGGCCTGGGGGACCGGCCAGGACTCCACAGGGCGGCCTCTCAGCTCCCGGCTTCCCCTTACTCACTTCTCTCTGCTCTTTCCAGGAGCTGCGCGCCTTCCCCAGGGAGGTGGAGGGCTCAGGGGCAGGCCTGCACCCTGTTGTGTACCCCTGCACGGCCCTGCTGCTGCTCTGCCTCTTCTCCACCATCATCACCTACATCCTCCACCACAGGTGAGAGCTCCTGAGGGAAGGGAGGGCATGCCGGGTGTTACTAAGTACTGGCAAGGCGACAGTGGGTGTTCCTTTCCCAGGTTCTTGCCTAGCCTTTCCTTCAAAGGTTCTGCAGCTGGAAAATGCGTTTGGGGGTTAAGGTGTCCATCCCATTCACGCCCATGCGTGCATACAGATATCTGCCTTCTCCTCGTTGACTCTCCCAGTGACCTTGAGACCCCCATAGGCCTGACCTTGGGTTGGGCGGCCCATTTGTTAAAGACTGTTTCTGCGGCAGCTCCATCCATGTGTCCCGGAAGGGCTGGCACATGCTGCTGAACCTGTGCTTCCACATGGCCATGACCTCCGCCGTCTTTGCGGGAGGCATCACACTCACCAACTACCAGATGGTCTGCCAGGCGGTAAGCAGGAGAAGGGCTGGGGTGGGGGGTCTCCAGGATCGGAGACGGCAGCCTGGGGTACAGGAGGGAGGCGCGCGGGAGGAAGGGGGCTCCGCTCTTCGTGTCCAGCCTCATGGGCGAGGGGGGCATGAGAGTAGGGGAGGTAAGAAGCAGAGCAACTAAGGGACAGGACAAAGTGGAGAGTGGGATCCTGCGATGGAAGAGAGGTCAGGGATGAGCCAGGCAGCAATGACAGGGTCATGGAGAGTCCCTGGCACGGGGGAGAACCCTGGGCTGGAAGTAGAGAGGGTACTGTCAGGGACAGAACCCTGGGGAGGTTCTGGGTGGAGCTGGAGGCTGGGCACAAGGGAGGCACGGGAGAGCACTGCGGGGCTGAGGCTCTGGGACGGCCAGTTTCCCAGCCTCAGTGCCTTGACCCTATAGGTGGGCATCACCCTGCACTACTCTTCACTGTCCACACTGCTCTGGATGGGGGTGAAGGCCCGTGTCCTCCACAAGGAGCTTACCTGGAGGGCACCACCTCCACAAGAAGGGGATGCTGCCCTGCCTGCCCCCCGACCCATGCTCCGGTATGTCAGCTCTGGAGGGGGGAAGGGCTCAGGAGTCGGGGGAGGACACCAAAAGCTGTTCTCCCAGGGTGGATGCTGTCCCAGGGGTCCAAGGTCCTGGGAGATCACACTCCCAAGACAGAAGAGGTGGGGAGTTCCCCGGGGGTCCAGTGGTGAGGACTCAGTGCTTCCACTGCAGTGGGCCCGGGGTTCAATCCCTGGTCAGGGAACTAAGATCCCTCAGCCAAAAAAAAATAAAAGGCAGAAGAGGCAAGGCCCTGCGTGGCACTAGGTTGCCCAGTGCCATGGACGGGGGGCATCCTTGGGGTTTTCAGGCATGACAAGGCCAGGAAGGGAGCGACCTCAAAGGGCATTGGGCAGGGATCCTGGGAACCCAAGTGGCACCCCTGGCTTCTGCACTGTTTAGGGTGACAGAAAGCAATTCTGGCCACTGTCCCTTAGAACAGTCTTGGCCAAACCCCTTAGGGACCTACTGACCTGCCCTGGAGAGGCACTGCATCCCTGGCAAACAAACTCTGACATAATTTTTAGGGGAAAGAGGATAGGACAGAGACCCCAAGGTGAGGGTTCTGAGCACCTGGCCCCCTCCTTGTTCCCCAACTCTCTGACCCCCAAACCCATTCCTCTCCAGGTTCTATTTGATCGCGGGAGGGATCCCACTCATTATCTGTGGCATCACAGCCGCTGTCAACATCCACAACTACCGGGACCACAGCCCCTAGTGAGTGCACGGCCCGCCTGCCCCAAACCTCCCGCCCTGCCCCGGAGGCCTCGCCCTGCCCCGGAGGCCTCCTACTCCGACGCGGCGGCACCAAACACCCGCCCAGCCCGTCACCCAGCCCCAAGCCCTGCATGCTGACTGAGCCGCTTCCGCCTCTCCACTCACCATAGCCTCCCCTCCCGCCCACCCAGCCTCCGCGCCCCACCTCACGCATGCCGCCTGTGTCTCCCTCAGCTGCTGGCTAGTGTGGCGCCCCAGCCTAGGAGCCTTCTACATCCCCGTGGCTTTGATTCTGCTCATCACCTGGATCTATTTCCTGTGCGCGGCGCTGCGCTTACGGGGTCCTCTGGCACAGAGCCCAAAGGGGGGCACCAGCAGGGTCTCCCTGGAGCCAGGGGAGGAGCTGAGGGGTTCCACCAGGCTCAGGAGCAGCGGCCCCCTCCTGAGTGACTCGGGTTCCCTTCTAGCCGCTGGGAGCGCAGGGGTGGTGACGCCCGGGCCCCCGGAGGAGGGTGATGGTCTCTATTCTCCAGGAACCCAGCTGGGGGCGCTGGTGACCACGCATTTCCTCTACCTGGCCATGTGGGCCTGCGGGGCTCTGAGCGTGTCCCAGCGCTGGCTGCCCCGGGTGGTGTGCAGCTGTCTGTACGGGGTGGCGGCCTCCGCCCTGGGCCTCTTCGTCTTCACCCATCACTGTGCCAGGCGCAGGGACGTCAGGGTCTCCTGGCGCGCGTGCCGTCCCCCCGCCTCGGCCTCACGAGCCTCCCCGCGGGCCGCGCCCGCCGCCCCAGAGGACGGGTCCCCGGCGTTCGGAGAGGGGCCCGCGTCCCTCAAGTCGTCCCCGAGCGGCAGCAGCGGCCCCGCCCCGCCCCCGGGCCCCTGCAAGCTCACCAACCTGCAGCTGGCGCAGAGCCAGGCGTGCGAGGCGGGGTTGGCGGCCCGCGGGGAGGCGGAGCCCGAGACGCCGGGCCCCCGGGGGAGCCTCGGCCCGCGCCACCCGAACAACTCGCACCACGGCCGCCGGGGCCACAAGAGCCGGGCCAAGGGGCATCGCGCGGGCGAGGCCGGCGGCAGGAACCGGCTCAGGGCGCCGCGCGGGGGCGCGGCCGGGGCGGCCGAGTTGCCGTCGGGCGAGAGCGGCAGCCCGCACAACAGCCCGTCCGACAGCTACCCGGGCAGCAGCCGCAACAGCCCGGGCGCCGGACCCCGGCTCGAGGGCGAGAGCACGCTCACGCCGTCGGAGGGCAGCGACACGAGCGCCGCGCCGCTCCCCGAGGCCGGCCGGCCGGGCCAGCGCCGCGGCGTCGGCCGCGACCACCTCAAGGGCGGCGGGGGCGGCGCGCTGGAGAAGGAGAGCCAGCGCCGCTCGTACCCGCTCAACGCTGCCAGCCTGAACGGCGCCCCCAAGGGCGGCAAGTACGACGACGTCACCTTGAGCGGCGCCGAGGCGGCCGGCGGCGGCTGCATGAAGACGGGGCTCTGGAAGAGCGAGACCACCGTCTAGGCTGGGGGCGGGCGCCGCTTCAGGACGGGCGGGCCGCGTGCGCAGGAGACCCCGCTTCGGGGTCGATCGGTACGTCCCCAGGATTGAGGTAGAGGTGCCTCGCTGCGCCCGGGCTCGCCAGCTTTAGTCCCGGAGGATGGGGAAAGGACAGGCACAGGCCCGCCAACGCGAACAGGGCCATCCCTCTGGGGTAGCGACAGACAATCCCCGAACCGCAGACGGGATACGTTTCCGTCCCAGCGCAGGCTGGTTTCGGCAGCCCCTGCCGTCCAGGCTCGGGGGAAAGGTCCTGTGGGGCTGCGGAGTGAGCAAGGGCGGCAGGGACAGCACAGCTCAGGCGGGCTTCTCCTAAGGTACTCCCCGCACCTCCCGCCCCGCTCACGGGCGGCCATCAGCCTTACCCGAAACACACGGGCGATGGGGGCCTGAGTAAGGTGTTCTCTCCTCACTGCCCTCCTCTGAATCAGTCACCCGCCTGTGCCCAGATCCTAGGGCCTCTCCCCCACCCGGTTCTGGCTAACTAGGGAGCCAGCCTAGCAGATGAGCCAGGTGACCAGGACCAGTGGGAGGAAACAAGGCGCTGCTTTTCGGATCAGCTATGCAAAAGGAGAAGGTGGGGCGGGGTGACAGGCAGCTGCAGGGATCAACCAGCCCTCTGGGAGGGGGGCAGGGGGAGAGGTGCACCATCAGGGCTGGAGGCCATTACCACAGGACTGGGACACACACCACACGGCAGGGCTCAGAGGTGGCGCTTCAGGACAAAGCCCAGGCCCTACACCTAAGAAGCTGCCCGACAGATGCCTGGAGATGATGTGAGGGAAGCAGTTAGTGCTTAGATCTGGGGCTGAAGCCAGTCCTGCCTTAAACCTAATCCTATAAAAAAACAAAAACAACAAAACGCTCTGAAGAGGGCCGCCACCGCCAGGCTGCAGGTGGTGCTGGAGAAGCACTTACTGTCCAGTCACAAGCCCATATCCCCAGTCTCGGCCCTCCACACCTAGGGACTGACAAAGCGCACTCCCTGCCACGTGAGGCCATAGAGGAGAACCGTTCCAATGATCTGATCTCCAGCTCCATATTAGGGAGAAACCTCCAAAACATCAAACCAGGTTCCTGCCTCCCGTAAGCCCAAGCCAAGTCCCCAGGGCAGTGGGGGGTGGGGGGCCTGCAGCTCACCTGGGGCCTGCACCTTCACTGCTTTTAAACACCAGCACGCATATTTCTCCCAACCTAAAAAGCAACCACCAGCCTTTGGTTACAGGATGCAGTGCGAGTGCAGGGCACCCTGGGCCTCACGAAGAGCCACAGGGAAACCCGGCCCAGTCTCCATATCACCCCAGCCTGGTCACCAAGGCAAGAGAAGACAGGGGCAGGGAGAAAACCCACGCGCCTTGGGATGCATCCTGTTATTTATGCTTGCTGCACAGACAATATTAGACAGAAAAAAAAAAAGGCAAAAAAAAAAGCTTCGTATTATTCTTCCACTTACGCTGGCTGCTGTTTACATACCCCGCCAATGCCTTAGCACTGGAGAGCTTTTTGCAATACGCTGGGGAAAGGGGAGGGAGGGGATGAAAAGTGCCAAAGAAAACATGTTTTTAAAAGCTCGGGTTTTATACAATAGAATGTTTTCTAGCAGATGCCTCTTGTTTTAATATATTAAAATTTTGCAAAGCCCTTTGAGCTATGAGCTTACTCCAGCCCCGGTCCTTTTGTTAGGAGGGAGAGGATCTCTGACACTGTACACACGAACCCACTAAGGCCTGTGAATGGACGCAGGGCCAAGGGCTGCCCAGTTCCAACCTCTGAGGGCTGATACCATCCGGAATGTGCACTGCTCCACACCAGCAGGGAGGCCCCGCCAGCCCTGCAGCTGCGGTGTATCCAATCTGAACCGAGAGCAGGAGAGCGCCTGGCACCTTCCCAACAGCCCAAGAGAAAGCCAGCCCACAGAACAGGAGTATGTGCGACCACTGTCTGGGACGAGGGATGGGACTCTCCAACCCAGGCGTCCCCGTGTTCCTTCTGACTTCGACTCTGGGACCTGGGGTCCAATAACTGCAGACCCCCTCTTGGGTCCCTTAAATGAGAAGGGAGATACCTAAAGACTTGTATACACTGATTTCTCTGGCTACATCAGGCCTGTTAGCAAGCCGCCGTCAGGTGGGGTTAAGCGCCCGCGCCCCCCGACCCCGCAGACCCCGGCTGTGCATCAGGGAGGGTTAGGGACACTCGTGGCAGCCTGTCTAGCGGCCTGGGCTCTCTGGAAGTCCCTAACTTCCTGAGGGGTACGCAAATACTGCTCGATCTCACTATCAGAAATGTTCTCATCTCCAGTGACTGTGGAGACAGGGGGTGTGGGACAGATCCGCTTTGGGGGCTTCAACATGCAGGGTGGGAGGAGGAGGGTGGGGCTCGCTGGCCGCTTCCCTGCGGGCAAATCTACGGAGACATCGCCCCGGTCCTCTTTTCCCCATCCTTGCCCCTGGCCCGGCCCCTGCAGTTCCTTCTCCCGGGCGTCCAGTGCGTCTGGCTCTGCTGTTCCGTCTCGAAAGGCCTTGCGGACCAACATGTGGCGGTGCTGGAGAAGGTCGCCGATGTGCGCGACCACAGACCGCTTGTCAAGCTTCAGGACCTGCAACCAGGCCAGCTGCTCGGCCAGCCGCAGCAGCACAGCCAGCAGCTCCTGCAGGCGGGAGGAAGCGGGGTAGGGCAGGTCCACGCTCGCCAATTTACAAAATCGGGCAAGGGAACACGTCAGCCGATCTGAAGGCCGCAGCGACTGCCAAGCCAGGAAAGTGGCAGCGGTGATGACAGGCAAGGGATGCCGCCCGGTCACCAGCCACGTCTCATCTGCCAGCTCCACCAACTGCAGCGTTCGCGATAGCATCTTCTCCTTGTCTTCCACGTACTTGGCTGGCACAGACGGGGAGGCTTCAAACAGTTTGAAGCTGAAATAACCAAAATGAGAGTCTGATCTCAATACCTCTAGGGGACTGCTCTTTCAAAGCGCGGAAGATGGGCAAGCTATGCTATCCTCCCGGGAACACCCAAGCCTGCTGGGCAGCAAGTTTATCCAGGTACCGAGAGAAGACAGGGTGAGTCTCCTGCTGAAGAGGTAAAGGGCAGGAGAATGCAGAAGGGAGCTAACATTTCTTGACAATGCCCCTCCCCCATCCCATCAGCCATCATTCTGAGGGCTTCACAAATGCCCTCCTTTAATCTACTCCACAGCCTGTCACGTACATTCAGAGTCACAAAACTTGCCCACAGTCATCCAGCTTGGACGTCACCAAGCTTCACACCCAAGACTGTTTCACACCGATAGTCTTTGCTTTCTACCATATTTGTCAGAAAAAAAGAACACAGCTACTCATTTTGAAAAAGAACAAAAAAACTGGCTTCTAACTCCAGCTCCCTCAGTTACTAATATCCTTTCAGCTATAATCACACATGATCCTGTCGAGGCAGGGCTGCTCCATCTAGCCAAGTAGGCCACACACAACATGAGTGGTGGAACCCAGGAGCCCCGTGCCAAGGCCAACACCTTCCTTCCTACATCATTAGGGTGCTGTAAGGGCAAAGGGATTTGAAAATTATAAGATTCCAGAAATGTAAAACAGGATTAACCTGATTAGTGAGTGCTAGGCACAGGAAAGGGAGAAGACTTTTTTCTCCCACATCCTTGTAGATGGGCTTTGGTCAAAAACAGCCAGCCAGGGGTTTCCCTGGCGGCGCAGTGGTTGAGAGTAGGCCTGCCGATGCAGGGAACACGGGTTCGTGCCCCGGTCCGGGAGGATCCCACGTGCCGCAGAGCGGCTGGGCCCGTGAGCCATGGCCGCTGAGCCTGCGCGTCCGGAGCCTGTGCTCTGCGACAGGAGAGGCCACAGCAGTGAGGCCCGCGTACCGCAAAAAAAAAAAAAAAATCCAGCCAGAGGTAAAAGGATTCAGGTCTAAACCCATTCCATCCCCGTGTCTCCCACTAGGCAGGTACCTGCTACAGTAGGTCTTCACCAGGTCCACCAAGCACAGAGATGGCACATCCAGCCCCAGGAGCTTCACCATCTGCAGGTAGGTGCCAGAAAACACATCCAAATCTGCATACAGCAGGGTGCAGATGGTTCCCATGGTCAGGGGCCAGTTATGCTGCCGGCAGGTGATTAAGACACAGCACCCGACCAACACCTCCTTCTTCTGCAGCCTGGCAGCACGGATGCCAGAGTGCTGGTATGCCTGTTGGTAGTAGGCAACTGCCGTGTCCTCAAACGTTGGTGGCAGCTGCAGAACTCGACAGAGGTCTCTCACTCGGCAGAGACCTAAGAAACCCACAGCAGGAGTTAGAGGGGCCCCAACAGCACCTTAAAAGGATCATACACCACGATCAAGTGGGATTTACACCAGGGATGCAAGGATTTTTCAATATCTGCAAATCAATCGGTGTGATACACCACATCAACAAATTGAAAAATAAAAGCCGTACGATCATCTCAATAGATGCAGAAAAAGCTTTTGATAAAATTCAACATCCATTTATGAGAAAAACTCTCCAGAAAGTGGGCATAGAGAGAACATACCTCAACATAATAAAGGCCATATATGACAAACCCACAGCTAACATCATACTCAATGGTGAAAAGCTGAAAGCATTTCCTCTAAGATCAGGAACAAGACAAGAATGCCCGCTCTCGCCATTTTTACTCTACAAAGTTTTGGAAGTCTTAGCCATAGCAATCAGAGACAAAAAAGAAATAAAAGGAATCTAAATTGGAAAGGAAGAAGTAAAACTGTCACTGTTTGCAGATGACACGATACTGTACATAGAGGGGTCAAAGAAGCCACCATGCAGCTCCTAGCAATTTCTGTTCAACTCGCCTCAGATACCAGAGGCACAAATAATGGACCTTTCTACAATGACAAGAGAGACACTTGGTGAGGTCATTCAAAAGGCACAAAGACATTTATGAAAGGAAGTCACGCTTCAGTGCCCCATCTTCTGGAGGCTGGTTTGATCTGTGGCCAAGCCAAAGTTTGATCTGGGCTCCTTGAGTCTACCTCAGACATACCCCCCAAGCAAACCTAAACCTTCCACCTAACTGCCACCTGTCTTAGAACCATCTCCATCCTTTATTTCTAATTACCATTCTCTTCCACTCTACCTTACCCAGTAATGCTGAAAACAGGAAAGACAAGCAGATGGGCTAGACAGGGGTCCCCAACCCCCGGACCAACCACTACTGGTCCTCGGCCTGTTAGGACCCGGGTGGCACAGCAGGAAGTGAGCGGCAGGCGAGCCAGCGAAGCTTCATCTGCCACTCCCAATCACTCGCATTACTACCTAAACCATCCCCCCGTGACCCAGTCCGTGGAAAAACTGTCTTCCACGAAACCGGTCCCTGGTGCCAAAAAGGTTGGGGACCACTGGGCTAGACCATCAGGGGAACTTTCTTTAAAGCCACTGTGTCATAAAAGGTTGATACTCACCTCGTTGCTGGCTGCGACTAACTTGTTCGTTTTCCCCTGTGCTTCGGGAATATGTTACTTCTGTAAGATAATGAACAAATAGCTTGTTTAGCCTCTATTCACCAAATCCCTGCCCTCCCGCCACACAAAACCGGGAAGCAGAATCCCGATCATCATGCACCCACTCCTCGTCTCACAGAAAGTGCCCATCTGTGCAAGTTAAAGGTCCACCTGGTTTTCCATGACCACAAGCAATACCAAATACACAGAGACTAAAAAGGACTAGGACTGCCCTAAAGCAGCTCCAAGTGTTCCAAATTTCCAGCTGTCCCTCCTGTACATCCAGTTCAGGCAATTCTCCTGCCTGCAGATTCTGAGAGCTGCATTGCATAGGGACTTGGAAGGCAAAGTAAAGAAAAAAAAAAAATTGCTTTTGCCAATTAGTGCTCAAAACTACTTCGGGATAACAGTATTTTCTGTATTCGTAAAGAATTGATCTATCAATACAATTCTTCGACCATGCCCAGACGAGGTAAACTGAGTGGAACTTTGTTTCTGTTTCATTTATTCAACGTCTGTTAATACCTACTACATATACCAGATATGGTGCTAGAAAAACACAGATGAATGGCAGTCCCTGACCTTCTGCAGCTCGCTCGTCCACTTTAGGCTGTTTTCTCTCATATTTAAGGGTGCACGTGACAGGGAGAGGGCAAGAGATAAGAAGAATCTGACGTCAATCCCTCCACAGCCCCAGGCTGTACCCACGGCCCCGGAAAAGCCCGCAGAGGTACCTCGGAGGTTGCCCTCGTCAGTGAAGGTGGTAGTAAGGACTCCCTCGGTGACCACACAGCCGCAGTCGGAGCACACCAGCTGGTTCTGCGAATAGTGCGAGTCTTCCACGAGCTCAGTGGAGCCGCAATCGGGACACCGGCCTCCGCCCGGCATCTCACAACCCGTCCAAAGCCGAGGAGGCTTTCCGACACCCGCCCCTAACGTCGACAACAGCAACTGTGCAGAAACAGGAAGTAGGAGCGGAGCCTTGTAAGGTCTGCACCTTTCTCTTCCGGCCAGCGTAACCGCTGTATTATAGGTATTTCCTCCGCGGCTGCGCGGAACTTCCGGTCCGTTCCTCTTTGGCTCGGGTAGAAACGTGATCTAGGAGAGGAGGTTCCTGTTCTGGACTGTGTCTTCGGGTTCCCCGCAATCTGTAGTTACTTTGAGGTGGGCCCGACTGGGGATTGCATTTGAGTGAGCGTTCTACCTGCATGGACACGGATAACAGACAAGATATTGTTGCCATCCGCAAACAACTCTTCTTTCTAAAGCGCTAGGGGAATCGCAGATTCTCCATTTCTCTTTGGTGACGGATGTTGATTTTGGCCATAGTACAAAATCTGTGTCTAAAAGGGAGAGTAGTGTATCAAGAGAGCAGGAAATCGTGCTCTTTCCAGAGTGGCTTCCCCTCAGGCAAGTTGTTTCCTCTCTTTGCAGTCTATTTCCCTCCACTGTAGAATGAAGGAGTTGAATTAAAATCCAGAGTGGCAACCTCGGATGTTTTCAGAGGCTAGGCAAGGAATGTCTAAGGGAGTTGGAGAGAAAGAATATGCGGTGGTGAGACTCTTGGCAATCTGAAGGGCTCAAGCAGATTCGGATGTTTTTAAACCTGACCTTTAAGATGCTCCAAGATTCTAGCTCCAAAGTTCCTAGCATGGGATAGTATAGATAAAAGAATCTTGAGCAAAAGAGTGCCTCTAGCAAGCTTACACATGAGAGATTTTGTATGTCATGTTTGAATATAAATTAAACATGACCAAAGAGAGTGTGCTTTCTCATAAGTAAATCCTAATTGCACTCATCAAGAATACAGGTTTTGGGAATTCCCTGGTGGTCCAGTGGTTAGGACTCCATGCTTTCACTGCCGAGGGCCTGGGTTCAATCCCTGGTTGGGGAAGTAAGATTCCACAAGCTGCATGGTGTGGCAAAACAAAACAAAACAAAAGGTTTTAACACTTGAAAGTTTTAGAATCAGTTGTGTCTGAAAAATAAGAAAATTGAGTTAAATGACAAAGAAACAAAGGCCAGTCCCTTCTGACTCCAAGACAACAGATGGAAGTCATCATAGCCAGTACTGAAATTAGGTGGGGAATTTCTGTTTCTCAGTCTGGTGGTGGAGAATTTCAGGCAGGTCCGGCATTAGCAGATCTTGCGAGCTGTTGTGGGCTCAATTTCAACTGTGCACAGGGACTTGGGGGTGAACGGTGAGCACTTCCCACTGAGAACAGAAAATGACTGGACAGCTCCTGCCCAGACTGAATTGAGGAAAAAGGGTGTCTTGTCAGCCCCTTAACAGATAGGGATGCTCCCTTGAGGATTAAGACACAGGTCACAGCTGTCTTCTTTAGAAGACCAATAAAGTATGCATCCTAGAGCTGAAAAGTTTTCAACAGAAAAACGGTACTTATTAGTATGAAGAGATGAGGCAACATAATGACCATGTACCCAGTGAGTCCTCAAACAGAGGATCTGAGACTCAAAAATAAAGGGCTCTGAGCAGGCAGATTTATAGGTTCTTTTGAAAGAGCTACAACCAGTGGTCAGGTACAGAGGACTCTATGCCTTAAGAGACTGTGAGTTCTCTGGACCACAGTGCAGAACAAGAGCATCTCTGACCAAAATAAGATTGCCTCTTGTCTGTAATCCACGCAGCAGCCTTCTCTGCTTCAAATGCCACTTCCCTCTAATATACATTGGGGGAGAGGTGCTGTCCCTTTCAAGAATTGTCCGTTCAGGCCCTCTGGCTCACAAGTCCCTCCCCTCTGCTCACGGCTACTCCAAAGCCTCCCCTCCCTTCCTACTGCACAACAGAACTTCTGGCACCCTGGACCTCAGTGAACTGTCAGGATTCCAGGTATTAGCTGACCGGTGAACACAGAGCAGCTAGACTTCCATTTTTTCATTTTCCACATCAGCATCACATGAGATGGTTAATGGGCTATACTGAAGGGTTGAAGAACTGAATGTGATTATAATATAAATGAAAACATATTAGTGACATGGGAACTTTCATAAGATTCCCCTCACAGTCAAGAGGAAAGCATTAAAAACCAATCAAACCAAACAAAAACACCTTCAAAAGGTGTCAGCGCCTCTCCTCAAGCCTTTCTCCTCGATAGCCACATCTAAGGGTCCCATCCGGTCCCCCAGAGACTGCTTTCTCAGAGCAAGAGAACCGCTCTCCTAGAGAAATCCCAACCGCTACCACAGGGCTTGGTCCCACTGGAGGGATCCACCCCCTCCCCCAACCAAGGGATGCAATAATCTCTAACAGTCCATTCCCCGAGGTGTGAATTACTCACTTTAGCCCCACGCCATGCGAGGGCTTGAGTGGGCTTTGGTGCCCCAAGTTCCCTCTTTCCTAGACTTCCCCACTACTGTGAGGTATGACAGAATTTATTTCTGGTTGTCCAGCAGATCAATACTGGGGACACACTTGTGTGCTCAGGTGTGCACACACAGCTCTCAGAGACATCTGAGAGTTTCAGACAGTGCAGTCGACATCCTTACTGGGGACGGGAAACAGGTCCCTAAAAGCCACATAACTGGCACTGGGAGTAGGTGTTTTTTGTTTTTAATTAATTTATTTTTTGGCTGCGTTGGGTCTTCGTTGCTGTGCGTGGGCTTTCTCTAGTTGCGGCGAGCGGGGGCTACTCTTCGTTGCGGTGCATGGGCTTCTCACTGCGGTGGCTTCTCTTGTTGCGAAGCACGGGTTCTAGGCGCGCAGGCTTCAGCAGTTGTGGCTCACGGGCTCAGTAGTTGTGGCTCGTGGGCTGTAGAGCGCAGGCTCAGTAGTTGTGGCGCGTGGGCTTAGTTGTCCGCGGCATGTGGGATCTTCCCGGACCAGGGCTCGAACCCGTGTCCCCTGCGTTGTCAGGTGGATTCTTAACCACTGCGCCACCAGGGAAGGCCAGGAGTAGGTTTCTTTTTTTTTTTTAAGTTTTTATTTTATATTGGAGTATAGGTGATTAACAATGTTGTGTTAGTTTCAGGTGTACAGCAAAGTGATTCAGTTATACATATACATGTGTCTCTTTGGGAGTAGTTCTTTACATTACCATACAGAACAGCATCAGACTCCTCTCATCCCCAATTTTGCACAGATCTTGAACTGAACTGCACTTTTTTAAAGTGGGATTTTACTACAGTCATCTACCTATGACAGAAGCCCTGGAATTCTGTTTTCCCCAACACTACTCACAGTAAAGTGGAAGAGCAGGTTTATGATTCTCCTACCAGCAACTCTAGGGGTGGAGGGGTGATTCTCTTCCAGCCACAGGTATGTGATAGTGTAAGAGAGCCTCGCCCTCAGACACAGACAGGCTAGGAGGTGGGTAGGACCCAGGCCAGAAGATGGCGCGCTCCACTAAGACATGCAAGTCTGGGGTTCACGTTCTCAGGAAGAAATCTGTTTATTTAGGAAATTTATTTGCCTTCCTCTGGGAAATCGGGACAGATACATCAGCCTTGGTGCCTTTCCTGCTGCTACAGACTCTACCAAGAGTTACCATCATTCAGTGATAGTGATGATCTGTTCTTTTTGGTTTTTTTTAAGGGATATTTATTTATTTATTTTTGGCTGCATTGGGTCTTCAGTGCTGCGCGTGGGCTTTCTCTATTTGCGGTGAGAGGGGGCTACTCTTCGTTGCGGTGCGCGGGCTTCTCACTGCGGTGGCTTCTCTTGTTGCGGAGCACAGGCTCTAGGCGCACGGGCTTCGGTAGTTGTGGCACGAGGGCTCAGTAGTTGTGGCTCACGGGCTCTAGAGCGCAGGCTCAGTAGTTGTGGCGCACGGGCTTAGTTGCTCCGCAGCATGTGGGATCTTCCCGGACCAGGGCTCGAACCCGTGTCTCCTGCATTGGGAGGCAGATTCTTAACCACTGCACCACGAGGGAAGCCCATGATGATCTGTTTAACAGCTGTTCCTCCAACCTCTCTCCCCTACTCCTCCCTGAGCCTGTGAAGCTGGAGCCATGCTTCTTGTCTGTAAGGCTGGAGCCCACATGGTTCCTGGCACGTAGGCTTTTGGAATGCTGAGTGCCCAGGATGGGCTGGATTAGAGCAGAAAGCTACTGGGGAGGGGCGGCCATTGGAAAGGATGCCTCAGACGTGGTCCAGATGTGAAATACTGACCTTAAGGCCAGAGTTCTTTCTAGAGAAGAGGCCAGAGAGGAGGGCACTGAGGGCCTGAAGGAAGCCCCAGGCCAGCCGTCCCTTGGTGACATGTGCGAATGTGTTAGGGATCTACCTGTCTTTGTTACAAGTCTCCCTGGGAATGACCTGGCTTTCTCATCCCCGTGTCCTGGGAGTGCCTGCTACGCTCCGGAAAGGCTGTCCAGCTCTGGTGGACACCTGTCCTGGGAGGGCTGGTCAGAAGCAACATATAGACGGGATTCCTCAGAGATGGGGTCATTTCTAATCTGGAGCGAGCAACCAGTGGGAGTCGGGCTGCCCTCAGGGCCTCCCCCTGGGCTCCTTCCAGCTCCGATGACTCTAACCCAGTTTCACTCTGAGCCCAGAGGACCCCCTTCTCCTCGTCACAATGAGTCTTGGAGCCTTTCCGACTGGGTCCCCATCACCTCAGCTCTTCAGTAGACAATGATTCTTCTCTGACACACAAGGGTGACACAGCCTCAGTACAGGGCACGGCCAGTACTTCCTAAACCCTTGTGCCAAGTCCCTGCCCTCATTCATATTCACTTTCCCCTTTCCTGTTGTTTATCGTGTGACCCCAATACACATTCCCTCCCCTGGGCTGAGGATCGCTGTGTTCGGTTTCCTGATCTCCCAGGAACGAAGGCACGTGGTAACTCAGAGAAGGAGGTCACAGGCCTAGAGCACGAACACAGCCGCCTCAGAGGGACCTTCCCTCCTCGGAGCCATGGCTCATCGGGCCTTGTCTTGAGGCCCTCCGTTTTCCCTGCCCATCCTCCAGGATGTCAAGTCACTCAGAATATTATCTCCTCCACCCCCAAGGCTAGAGGAGACTGGGGCCTCCTAGTCTGGGGGCCTAGACTGGGGGTCGGCAAACTTTTCCTGTGAAGGGCCAGAGAGCAAATATTTAGATTTGGTGGGCGAGAAGGTCTTTGTTTTAAGCACTCAAGTCTGCTGTTGCAACGTGGAAACAGCTGTAGACAATTACCTAAATAAGCACTGCTGTATTCCAATAAAGTTGTGTAGACAATGAAATTTGAATCTCATGTAATTTCCATATGTCATGAAATATTATTTTGATTCTTTAACTGTAAAAATCTCCAGTATTCAGTGAGGTGTTGTTGACTGTGGTCATCATTCCGGCCACTTGTTCATCCCACATTTTAAAAAAAAAAGGAAAAATCATCGTGTTTTTTTTTTGTTTTGGCCGTACCGCACATGGCTTGTGGGAGGCTTGTGAGGTCTTAGTTCCCTGACCAGGGATTGAACCCGGTGCCGCAGCAGTGAAAGCGCAGAGTCCTAACTCCTGGACCGCCAGGGAACTCCCAGGAAAAATTCCTTGGCTTGAGGGTTACATGAACAAAAGCGAAGCCATAGTTTGTTGACGCTTGTTCTAGAACCCCAGGTCGCACAGGTGAGGAGTTCAAATCCTTTCTTTACCTGCTGTGGGACCCCAGGCAAACTTAAGTTCTGATGCCTCTGAAAGTCTCCATTTCCTCATCTGCGTAATGGAGATATTATCTACCTTGAGAATTGGAAATAGTACTCAGCAGCGCTTAGTGAATAAGCAGGAACTCAATAAACAGGCCTTCCTTTTGCGACCAAGTTTCAGCCTGAAGTGAGCAGTTGATAATGCAAGAATGAAGCAGCTTTCTCGCAGCTGAGGGCTTGTCAGTGTCACCAGGGTGACTAGTTCCAGGGCTTGGGATACAGGTGTGTAAGAGTCAAACGTCGAAAGGCTGAATGAGGACATCCTCCCTCAGGAGACTCTGTGGCTTTGGGATCCGCTGGTCCCACAGAGTTCAGCTAAGCCAGCTTTGAACTTAAATGGGAAGTGATCGCACCTGCCTCCCCAGGAGGGGAAGCCTGCAGAAGCCAAAAGATGACACCCCCAAAGAGAAGGCCAGGGCACGGGCTCCATCGGCTTCGAGATGGGGTCCAAGGGCTAGGGGAGCGCGTGCTGCCAGCGCTTTGGCCATGATCACGGTGGTAACTGTACCCTGTAAATGACACTTTCCATGGGGAGGTGGGCAGGGTGCCCCCTCCAAATGCAAGGGAAATGAATCTTGGGGGAGAGTTGGGGGTCATTTGTGTAAACATTCCTTCCTTAGAGACTCTCCTTGGAGGGCTTTTTATTTGTTTGAAGCAAACCTGGGAGGCTGTTGTGTCAAGAGAAGCCGCTTTTGTATCACTGTACGCGGTGGCCCCGCCGTCCACATCTGGCTGGGTAACCAGGCCCCTCACCCAAACCAGGGAGGCCTTCAGGTAGCTCCCCCCAGTCCACCCAGGGGCTTCACGGGTGCTGCCTGCCTCTGTGCCTCTACAGTGTGACTTTCATCTCTAAGAAAGAGCATCCTCCCTTTTGAGAGGTGGGGACCCTTGGTTGAGGCAGGCAGACCTCTCACCTCATCAGCAAAGAGTGGGAGATTGGTAGAATGAGCTCAGGAGGAAGAGTCCTTTACAGCCAGAATTCCCTCTACTCAGAAATGAATGAACTCGGTTGACGGAACCAGGAACCTAGATCTGGTACTGATCTGGGCGTTCCTGAACCCAGTGTGAACTCAACTCATGCTCCAAAGGTCAAGATGTCACTCTCTGGGAGATCAGTGGGGCAGGGGTGAGGAGGCAGGGGGTGGCATGGGGGAGGGAATCAAGAAAGTGGCCTTGTTCATGTGATTAGCTGAAGGCGACCACTGCCAAGGAAAAGGTGGCAGCCTGTGGCACTAGGGACAGGAAATTCAAATGATCTTCATCTGGTAAACACCATAGTCCCTTCCAGGCCAAAATATGGGGTATGTCATAGGGAAGGGTCAGAGATGTCCCAACCTCTGGAGGAGAAAGGGCATTGGGATCCCTGGGCATCAGACAGCGTGGCAGCAGCAGGAACCCAGGCAAGAGACCCTCATGGGGTGAGAAACGCCGGTCACGCCCCCAAGAAAGGTTTTCCAAGAAGACAGAAGAAATTCTTATTGCACCCGTACGACACCACAGACACAAATCTTTGAAAGGTAGTGCCATTTTATTTAGTGTTGTAGGAAATTTTAGGTTACTTCTTAAAAATAAAAGCAAAGAAGTTCAAAATTCCTGAAGTAACAAAGCAGGAAATAAGAATTCTGTAATCCAGAGACGCTGGGTGAACTTTCAAGTCAGAGGGAGGAAGAGGTCAAGTTAGCAGCTCACATGATAGATACTGAGAAACCACAGGGTTGAGGCTGGTGTGGAGGTTAAGCTTAACTGGAGGTTAAGCTCTCCACTCACCTAAGGCAACAGATCCTTCAGCCTTGAGGGACCATTAGTTAGCAGTTCTAAAAAAGAAGGGGCACAGGGAGGGAAGATCGTGCCTAATTTCACATCAGGTTGCCTCTGGCCTTCAATCCGGCAGGTGGCTGAGTGTCGTGGACCCTCCTCCCTCTTTGCCCTTCCGAGCCCCCACTGTTAGCAAAGCTGGAAACCACACACGTATCCCACTCACCACGCACGCACCCTCCACTCAGGGTCAAAGCTGTTCGTGTGGCAAAGGACAGACCTTCCTGCCCCTCCATTCTGTTACCCGGAGAGGCTGACACACAGGAAGTAAAAGGGGTGGGCAGGACATCTGTCAAAGTCCAAGGACTGAGATGATATGAAACACCCGGGCAAAGGGTTGACATTTTTTTCCGGACGCTGACCTCCCACTGAAGTTCATCGCAAGGTGTTTGGTATTTCATCGGATGCTTCCCTGAAGTACTGACTGGTCTTCCGGGGGGTCAGCCAGGCAAGGCCAAGAAAGAGCTGCTCCTGCTTCTGCAGAGCATGGCCTCCTCCTAGGGCCCATCAGTTTGGTGAGCACTTTCAGCAGCTAGAGGCTAATTCAGGCTCTCCTGGTATAGACAGCTGGGTGTAAGCCCTCAGACCCACGCCGGCTGCAGGAGCTCCAGCCCTCCAGTCCACCTGCCCCTGCCAACAGCTCAGAGCAGGCTCCAGCTTTCCTAGCTGAGTTCTCCCTCACAGCAGTCCTCAAGGACAGGCGTTAACCGGTGACCTTGAGAGGTGCAGGAATGCTACCTGCGTTGGAATTTTTTCCCCAGCAGTGGTAGAAACCAGACACCCTTGAAGTAGATTGTCCTTCATTCTCCAGAGTTCTCGAGTGGCATACAGAGCAGAGGAATTTGCTCCTCCACCCAGACGTTCCTCTCAGAGACCGTTCCTCTCAAACAGAGACCGGCTCCCATCCCCGAGGTCCTAGCAGCAGATCTTTCCACAACAACCAGCTCTTGGGAAGCATGCAGGTCTCCGTAGCGGCTCTTCCGAGGAGAAACCACTCAGCGCTCCCGCCACCCAGTGCACGTGGGCATCACCGTCAAAGTACATTGACATCAAGTAAAAAACATTGCAGAACAAATATATACACGTGCATTTGCAGAGTTCCAGGGAATATCCAGTTCTCTTTACAGGGATGCACGGAAATCTCATAGCGCTACAAAAATACAAGTCATCTGAGAAGTTTACAGTGGTCCGCAGTACTGTAGGAGGGTATTAAATAAAAGAGCTATCGATAATTCAAAGCAAATTAGCTAAATCAAGTTACAGTATCATCCTTCAGATTAAAGTGCTCTGATATTAACTAACGTGGCAGCAAACGTGATCCTGAAAAGGGATTCCGCTGCCAATCACCTTGCCTCTTAACTTCAATATAACAAGAATGAACATAGAAGAGCGTTCCATTTAATAACCGCTCTCATCTCAACCCCTGCCCACCCACTTGGCCTGTGACATTCTCCTCCCAGGAGAGATGTTGGGATTTGAAGAAATTCTGTCACAACTGGGAGAAAAAAATGAGTAATACAGAAAACATTCCAATTCCAATATCAGGTTACTAACAACGAAATTACCTGAAGACTCTGAACTGGTGCTATTAGTTGAGAAGGGGGCAAGTGTCCTAGTTTAAAAAAAAAAAAGAAGTATGTTAATCTAGTTTTAAAAATACAGCCATCTAAAAATAGGTATCATCTTGCTCTTCACAATTTTATAACAAGGGGTGGGGGAGGGAAATGCCAAGAAGAGCTGCTAAGGGAACCAGGGAGCCAAGCGACGGCACGTGGGAGAGGGCCAGTGGATGCCGCTGCAGTTGTTCCGTACCTGGTGGGACTGTTTTAGCAAATGCTTGGCTCACCCGATCCCTAATCAAGGCACTGACTCGGTCACTCCAGCCAGCAGGGACCCTGCGATCACAAGAGGAGGGATTTTGACCAACTGCCCCAGTGCAAAGTGATTCTAAATCCCCTGGTCTACTTTCCGTACCTCCACAGACAGCCCCTCTTGGATGATAAAGAGCACACTTTAAGGCTACAGAGTAGCGGAGGCTGATGTCTGAAAAAGGCAGCTTGCTCCAAATATCAGAGGCACACTCGGAGGTGTACCCTAAGCCCCTCTGCTCCAGTCGAAAACAAAAGACCAAGTCCGAGGAGCTGGGTAGGTTTACATAGTATCAAAACTTAGCATCTGCAGCCAAAACGCCACAGCTGGGCTACTCAAAGGCCAAGAAAGTATGTGCAACACCGCACCAACTGCCTGGTCCTCGTCATCTCACCCTAAGCTTTAATGGCTGGGGGAGACGTACTTTATATTTTATTTTTTTATTTTTTAAAGATTTTTTCCAAGGTATGGTTTCTCCCTCCTAGTCCTATTGGCTTTTTTTTTTTTTAATTTTATTTATTTATTTTTGGCTGTGTTGGGTCTTCGTTCCTGTGCAAGGGCTTTCTCTAGTTGTGGCAGGTGGGGGCAACTCTTCATCGTGGTCCGCGGGCCTCTCACTATCGTGGCCTCTCTAATTGCCGAGCACAGCCTCCAGACGCGCAGGCTCAGTAGTTGTGGCTCACGGGCCTAGTTGCTCCACGGCATGTGAGACCTTCCCAGACCAGGGCTCCAACCCGTGTCCCCCGCATTAGCAGGAGGATTCTCAACCACTGCGCCACCAGGGAAGCCCGGGAGACGTACTTTAAAATCTCAATATTAAAGAAAGAAAACCCCAATGTTAAAAATACATTAATACCCCCAGCGCCATCTGAACCTCTGGGCCAGGATCAGATCTAATGACCATGTCTCCGGTCAGGCATAAAATATTTACAAGTTGGTTAAAGGCACAGTGGCATTTAAAAATAAAACCCTGGGAATGTCCAATAAAAGATTCATTGTAATAATTAACCTGGCTTCTGTGGGTGGGACTGACTCTTGCCAGATAAGGCGCGAGGGAGAGAGCAGTCTGGAGCCTGGACCCTGGGGCTCTCAGGCACACCGAGTCCTCGGCCTTGGGAGCAGGCGGAAACAAACTCACACACAAGTCTCAGTGCCGGAGGCAAGTGATTCACATTTTTCCTGCTTTTTTGCCAACCTGAGAGGGAACCCGGAGGATGCTGGGGGTCTCTTCCATGACCCTGACCAGCAGGTTGTCGATGTAGTCTTCCAGCTGGCGCACCTGACACTCCTTCTTGCTTATCGTTTCCTTCTGTTTGAGGACAAGCTGGATCAGCTCGTCGTGGGTCAGCTGTGCATAAGCAAACGCGGGTTCCGAGGGCTTGTATTTCTTTGGGGGGGGGGGAGAAAAGTGATAAAGTCAGTCAAGGAGTCAAACATCTTAAAGAAATACAAAAGAGGTAGCTTTTAGTGACTGAGTCTGTGATCTGAGTCTCCTGGGAATTCGTCTTTGATTTTGGTGGAAAACTGATGACGGATGAACTTTTCTGTGAAAGGGTCAAAGAGTTAGTATTTCAGGCTGTGCAGGCCACAGGTGGCCTTGGCTGCATGTTCGTCTTTGTGGTTTGGTTTGGTGTTTTGTTTTATGACCTATTAAAAATGTACAAACCGTACCCAGCTCACAGGCTGCAGACCCCCGGGCTAGACTCTGGGCTTGGGGTTTAGAGATGTAATGACTGGTGGCCTGTGAACCCTGGAGCTGGCACAACCAGCTATCCAAGTGGAGCTGAGCCCCAGTCTAAGGTGACCTGTGAAGAAACCCTAGTGGCAGACGGTGCAGGAGGCGACACTGTCCCCCCAAGACAACACGTGGCCGCTCATCCCAGAAGGTCTGCTACTGCCTCGGCTGTGCTCAGGATATCTGGTGATTAGGAGGGTGCACTGGGAGACCCCACTGTAAGTCATTCCCCAAAACTACGCAGAGTCAAAGCCAAGGGCCACCATCACAGCCATCGATGGCGCCCCCTCTGGGTACAGTGGCTGAGCAGCCCCGTCCTGACCAGAGCGGGAGCCCCATGGAGTTACATTGACAATCTGGGATGACTGGTGGCTGACTGAAAACTGCCCAGGCCCCAGCCACGAGGAAACGCAAGATAAGGATTATATAAAGTAACACGCTGTACCAAGTCTCTAGTGAGAGGGGAAAAACCCCCAAAGCTAACTTTTCCTGAAATCTGTGGCTCAGATTCGTAAGTTTAAAGAGACGAGGTCATGGGGCAACCTCAAGACAGTTTTGCCGGTGGAACTCTGAGGTAATCACGGTTTCACTGTCGTGAGGGTCTAACAGTTTCACCGAGGAAGCCTCAGAACCACCTGCTTCAAGAAGTAGCTACGTCAAGAGCAGGGTCAACCCTGACACGACACAAGAGAAGACCCTGTTCAGTCCAGTGACGCAAGCTGCCTGCACACCGGCCAGAATCCCCGAAAGAAATCCCGTCCCTCTTGTCCGGGCTACAAAGAACAGCACGATGATGGCAACACTAGCTTAGAAACGTGCCTGACACTTTCAAACAGGGTGTGTCTGTTTACATATCCTATCAAGGAAAAAAGTGGTCTTTGTAAACAATAGCCAAGAATACACCCTCAAGGGGTTTTAGATTATACCTCTGTCACAGAAGGATTATATTTATTCAAAAATATTGATTACATAAGATGCTCTGCAAGAGAGTTTGGGAGAGCGGAAGAAGCAGCAGGCCGTGTAGCGCAAAAAAAAAAAAATTAATTTCCCCCCCCCAAATAACAGGATTTTGTTTTGAATCATAAAAGGAATATTTACTTATCATAGAAAATCTCAAATCCAGAAGAGGGAAAAAATTATTAGCCTCTAATATATATAATTATAATATATAACTTATAATATAAGTTATTATTATAACTCCAACACCTAACATTGGGGTCTCTTTCTTTCTTATTCTTCCTGTTTTTCTGTTTTGTTTTGTTTGTGGGGTTTTCTCGTTGTTGTTTTTTATTTGGTTTGGTTTATTTGTTTTTGTTTATTTGTCACACTGTACGGCTTGTGGGATCTTAGTTCCCTGACCAGGGATTGAACCCGGGGCCCTGGCAATGAAACTGTCAAGTCCTAACCACTGGACTGCCAGGGAATTCCCTTCCTGGGTTTTCTTTATGATATGTTTTACAACTTTAGCATCATACAAAATCGAGTTTTATAGCTTTTGAAAATTATTATTTTGTGAGCATTTTCCCATCATTAAACTTTAGAAAAATTGCTTTTTAAATGGATTTTCTTTGTTTGTTTAATTTTATTTATTTATTTATTTAATTTTCGGCTGTGTTGGGTCTTTGTCGCTGCACACGGGCTTTCTCTAGTTGCGGCGCGCGGGCTTCTTATTGTGGCGGCTTCTCTTGTTGTGGGGCACGGGCTCTAGGCATGCAGCCTCAGTAGTTGTGGCACGCAGGCTCAGTAGTTGAGGCTCCCAGGCCCTAGAGCGCAGGCTCAGTAATTGTGGCGCATGGGCTTAGGTGCTCTGCAGACCAATCTTCCCGGACCAGGGCTCGAACCCGTGTCCCCTGCATTGGCAGGCGGATTCTTAACCACTGCACCACCAGGGAAGTCCTAAATGGATGTTTTAAATTTCATTATATTTTAACCATCTCTCTGTTGCTGGATATTTAGGTTGGTTTTGATTTTCACAATTATATAATAACATTTATTTAAATGTGTGACCATAAATCTTTGGTCATATCCCTAAATGTTTCCTTAAGACACATGCATAGAACTGAAAAGGCACGCACACTTAAGGTGCTTCCTACAAACTGTCCAACAGCTCTTCGATTTGGATTCTGTAATCTAAAGAGGAAACTATGCAGGACTTGGAAATCATTAGAAGTTCCTATTCATGTGGTGACTAAAAAAATTAAAAAGCAATCCAGCAATTACAGAAAGTGAGTAATGGCCATGGAGAGGAAGAGGTGCAAAGAAAATACCCATTAATTCAAGAAACAATAGTGCCCAGTGTCACACATTTCCTTCCAGGATTTTTACGTTGGATTTTTCCCTCATAGCTGTACCAATAATGACGTACATTCAAATTTGTATCCAACTGTTCCCATACAATATGACAGATGATTTTTGGATCTAGTTGGCTGGATTATTTTTAAATGGAAGTGTGGAAGCCACCTGAATAAATAATACATTCCTAGTTTTAATCATCTATAAAAGATGGCGGCCCTAAAACAACAACAACAAAAAAAGCCATTGTAGTAATGATTCAGCTGGCTTTTCGTAACTTTAGCGATGCGACTTCTTTTCCTAACCTCTCTCTCACTTTGCAACATTCCAAAGAGTAGTTATTTTTATAAGCACTGTTTATGCCTTAGTACAAAGCGTCTATTCTACGGTCGGCCAATAGCCGTCTCCAGGAACCTTTCCATGTTTACTCAGAGTGGTTACCAGGTATGGTCCAGGACCAACAGCTTTGTTGCATCCAGGCAGGGGGGCAGCAGCGGAACTTACAAATCATGAGTAGAATAAGCAGCCGTTGCCTTTGTTTTAAGGCAAGTTACTCTCAGTCAGGGCCCGGAGATAAGGCCCTGGTTAAATGAGCTTTGTAGAGGAAGCAGAATGGGAACCAGGGGCCTTGCTTCTCTTCGGAGCCAAGCTGCATGCCACAGCAAACGGAAGAGGGGACGGGGCGAGGGGGGTGCTAAGTGACTCTAGTTTTCGTGATGGTCCCTTTCATGCTGTTCTTTTGCCCAGTTTCCCGGTAAATATCATTAACTCCAAGAGGACAAGTGCTGCCCCTTCTACACAACTACAGAAGCCAGCCAGGCTGAGCTGGCGAAGTTAGGGTCCACCTTTAGGCTTTGGGCTAAAACACCGTAGGTTCACAGTTCTGGCTACAGCTGATCATTTTGAGAATGATGCTTAACAGTGATGCCCTGTCAGCATGGACGACAGGGAAGAGAAGGCAAGATGGCCAGAAGATGCTAACTTGTTTTCAGCAGCAGTTCGTTATTACTACTCAGCCTCTCGACCCCAAAATCTCCAGCTTTCAGTGTACCTTCAGCCCAGCGCCTGGAGGCAAAGGTGCAACAGAGCCAGAGGTATCAGCCACCGCCTGGCACTTACAAAACGCTTGCAGGAGTGAAGAAGACGTGAGCAAAAGTTTTATTTTAAAAACACAAAAACTATTTGATGTCCTGGAGTCCCTGGGACCATAAATATCTATGACTGAATGAAACTTCTAGATGCTTGCAGTAAAATAGAAATAAAGTTTATGTCTCCCAACTGTGATCCCCAGCGGTGGGTTAGGAAATTCCTGTCCACGTGTCTGAAACACAACACATCTGAATCCCTCTGATTTTAGGATCAGAAAAGGCAGGATGAAGATACTCTCCAGCAGAGATCATCTGGGGGGCACCGGTTTTGGTTTTAAGGGGAGGAGCTGGGTTTTTTCGTGTTAGCCACTCAAGCTTTTTAAAGAGCAGAGATCTTCTCATCCAGCAATAGTCTTCCTGGAAATTTAGCTTACGGAAATCACCTACAAGAAGGGAAAAGTTCTATGCGAGAAATTATTGACGACAGTGTTGTTCATATTGAAAAATAGAAAACAAGCTAAGTATCCACTAACCAGGAAGTGAGTAAGTAAAGACTGGCATAACCGGCTCAAAGAATAATTAAGCAGCAACATGCAAAAGTGTTTACAATGTGATACTAAGGGAAAAAGAGGATTTCAGAGCGTTTCCACGCAGGTCATGGAGCTGGAGAACCATCATTTTGCCACCACCACGTGCGTTAGTGGACAGAAGGCCTGCCAGCAGAAGGCTGATAGGAACAGGAGGCTTACACCGTCTGAAACGAATTCCCCACACATTTCTTACTAACTGTAAAGGGGAAAACTAGCAACTTTGCACTGGAGACCCTAGTGGACACCACCTAACCTAAGTCATCACAGTTAACGCCCCACTAACAGGACAGGCTGGTGTCACAGGCTCTTTACACAACGCACTGGAAAGGGCACGTTATTTCTCTAGTTAATTCCTGCCGAGAATGCCCAGCCTTGACCAAACCGCAGGGAGACATCAGACAAATCCAAACTGAGGAAAGTTCTACCAAACGACTGACTGCAACTCTGAAAAAGGTCAATGTCTTGAAAGACAAAAGAGGCCAAGGAACTATTCCAGAATAAGGGAGACTCCCGAGACGAGATAACGGAGTGACCCTGGACCGGAGAACAGACAGACAAGAAAGGGCACTACTGGGAAAACTGGTGAAGGTGAAATACGGACCGCAGATGAGAAAGCAGAGAGGCATCCACGTTAAATTTCTTCATTTTGATAAACGCCCTCATTCTTAGGAATTACACACTTAAGCATTTAGGGGTAAAAGGAGCATGACGTGTGCATCTTACTCTCAAATAATTCAGAAAAAAATATATACGCAGCTACAAAGAGAGAACGGAGTAGGAGAGGGTGAGGATGATAAAGCAAATCTGATGAAATGTCAACAGTTGGTGAATTGGGATGGAAGTAGACAGGAGCTCTTTGTGCTATTCTTGCAGCTTTTGTAAAGTTTGAAATTACTTCAGAATAAAGTTACAAAAAAGTCTATCTGTGCAATGATGACAACTGCGAGAATTGTATGTTCTTACCAAAAGATAAGAAAGGACATGTGGGGAAAATGAGAATATCTGATCTGCATGGGCTGGAGGGTGGGTGACAGTTTCTTCTCATTAAAAAAGAGTACTGGTGTCAATCATGTTGCTTGACACACAACAAAATTCAACGACAGCCAAAGAACTATGAGGGGAAAAGTAAGTATCCCATGGAAAGTGTAGGGGCTTCCAAAGATCATCCAGAGACCGAGACGTGTGGTTAAGTCACCCCTGGCGTTCCCTGCTGCCCCGGGAGATGTATGTCATGGTGACTCTCACAGCGGGTTTTCTAGATCCCTAACTAACCTGCCTCCTTCTGGAGAAGACATACCTTCATCATGGCTTCGTTGACCAAGTTCTCACTGATGATGGTGGCAGTTCCCGAGCTGGAGAGAGCGACCTTGGTGGCTGCCGTGTTCATCGGCTTCACGGGATGAAGTCTAAAGAGAAGGGGGAAAGGACACTTAGCTGTTTCCTTAGACGTGTATGTCACGGCAGAACCGGAGGAACTGAGGGACTGCCTCTCTCAGACGTGGCCGCCAGCGAGAGAGGTGACGGGGGTATAGGGGGGACGCGCACGCTCACACCTGCAGTCCCACACGTGCCAACGTTCCTTCAGAAAGGAAAGCAGTCAGCACGAGGCAGCCACGTGCAAGCCAACGAGGCACCACTTCCGGCCACGTGTCCTGAGCTTCTCACAGGACCCTTGGCCTCGTTATCAACATCAGGAGAACGTTAAAGACGGTCTCCTATTCTCAGAGGCAGCTGCAGCCTAGGACTCCACTGTGGGAGTCCCTGCAGAGCCCTCTGCGCGCGCCTCGAGAGGGAGGAAAGAGCTCAGAACAAACAGGCCAGCTTCCCATTGGGCGCTGCTTAAAGTAAGCTGTCCGCACTGCTGGGTTCTCCTGGTCAATCTCAGCTGGTTTCCGAGACTAGGAAATAAGATACGGTTCCCGGTGTTTCTCTACAAGGAGAGCTCCAACTCAGACCATGCAGAACAATTCCGAATCTACCTCTGAGGACAGCTGCTACTCTGTTCTTGCTACAAACACAGCTACAAACGCTGCTCCCGGCCCAGGACACAGCCCTTCCGGCAACACAGGCGGACGCCCCGCAGAACAGCTGTGCGGTGAGCAAGCCCTGGCGCCTGGAGACGAGAAGCAAAGGGGGCACAGCTACACTCACGAGGACGGTCGTCCCCCGGCTCTCACCTGTGCTTGGCCGACCCGCTTCCAGCGCTTGGCCGAGCCGAGACGGGCTGTGTGTCTGAGGGTGAGACCCAGGCCTGAAGAAGCGGCTTCCTCTTGCCAGAATTTTCCACTTTACCCGCGGAGCCCTCGACTGCTGCTTTTTTTTGAGATTCTGCTGTACTGGTGTGGTGGGTGTCAGAGTGTGCACAGGTGGGAAAAGAGCATGTGGCAGGAAAGGGCTCAGAAAAGGGGGGGCTGGACACAAGGGAATCCAGGGCTGCGGCTGGAGGCTGACCCGGCCTCCCATCTCCCACTGGTTTTGCCTCCCCGCTGTCACCGGGGCCCGGTGACTGTGGTTCCTGAACCTCCAAGGCTGTGGTCTGCTCTGCAGAAGCGGGGGCGGGTGCTCTGGGCGCTCCCGGCCTGGGCTCGCGCAGGCCCCCTGCTGACCCATCGGCCTCCCTGCTGGGTGCCCTCTCCCGCTCAGCATGGGCGGGCCACGTGCTCGGGGAAGAAGTCCCTCCTCCCAGAGCTGCCACCGGGGCCACCCCTCTGTCATCTTCAAGCTGATCTCCTCTCTCATCTTCCGAAGCGACTTCAGGGATGGAAGGCAGGGTCAAGTCCAGATGGGCCAGGGCTGGGGGCTTTGCCTCGCAGGAGGACTGAAGGCCGTGCAGGGGGTCAGACAGCAGACCCTCGTGGTCATTGGCTTTGCTCTGGTTCTGCGCCATCCGGGTGTCGTCTCCCTGACTCCTGAGACGGGGACCATCTCTCCCCGAGCTGGCGGCATGCGCGGGGCCCCCCAAGAAGCTCCCCTTGGAGGACGGGCAGGGAGGGCAAGCTGCCAGGGCAGCGGGCCAGGGTCCAGCCACAGCCGCGCCCTCCTGGGAGTGTCCCGTGTCCCACGCATTTCCAGGGGCGGCCCCTTGTGGCGTCACCTCCTGGGGGTCACCTCTGTCCCCGCGGACCAGCACAGGGGCCTCCTCCCCCGCCTCTTCCCTAGAGAGATGCTCGGAAAACAACACCTGCCCCTTGATTTCCTTTCTGCCCTCACAGGCATCCGGACCCATCTCTTCGTGTCTCTGCATCGCAGAGTCAAGTGGAGGCACCGACTCGCCCACGGGAACGGGGGGCACCGCTTCCTTAACTGCAGGACTCATCCCGCCACCCCCGTCTGCATCCCCCACAGGAGACCTAGATTGACCCGCAGAGCCTGAGGCTTCCTGCCTCGGGGGCTTCCCGGCAGGGCTGCCCGTCCCGCCTCCTCTGAGCGCAGCGGCGGGTGTTACTTCTCGGGCCTCGACAGATGAAGGGATGGTGCCTCGTTGTTTCCTGGGGGGAGACCCCAGAAGCTCTTCTTCTCGCCCCACTTCAGGCTGCGTCCGGAGAGACTGTCCTGGGTCATCAGCGCTGGTCTTCCCCACTGGAGAGTCTTCCATCCCTTTCCCCACTGGAATGGGTGTCTGTTTGGAAAGCGAGCCCACAGCACAAGGAACAGTACTTGGAACTTGTGTCAACCTCTCCTTTTCTAGCTCTGGTTCAAGGAGCGAAGGCGGTTCTTCAGGACTGGCCTCACCCATATCTGTGGGAGGCCAGTGTTCAATGGGAGTGGATGTGGAAATGGGGGCCGCTACAGGAGAGGAGAAAGAGGAGCCAGGAGGAGAGTCCAAGGGCTGTGGCTCTGAGTCATGCCCCAGTTTAGAAGGGATGGGTGTCTGACCAGAACTGGAAGGGAGAGCAGAGAACACGAGAGGAGAGCGAGTGGAAGGAGGGAGCCTGGGTGCGGGCTGAGCCTCTGGAGACACTTCCAGTCTGCAAAAAGGACAAAATAAAATCTGCAGGTCAGTTGCAGATGCAGCATGAGAGGCAAAAGACATGTAAAAATACAGTCTTTCCAAAGGCGAGAACTCTTTTTTATATTGGGGGCAGTACCTTGAGAAGTTAAAGAAGCAACACCAATACTTAATCCACAAAGGGCACAATTTTATCACCAAGTACATCTGCCACAGAAAGGACTGTTGCAATAGAAACAGAAAGATCCAGGTAGAGCAACAGTCTGCAGTCTCTTTTGGTGATAAAGAAAAAGCACCTAAAAAGTGAAAGTCATAAAAGGTGCACCACAAAGCAAGAGGCAGATTTTGAAGAGGAATACTGTGTGTGTGTGTGTGTGTGTGTGTGTGTGTGTGTGTGTGTGTGTGTGTGTGTGTGTGTGTGTGTGTGTGTGTGTGTCTGTGAAATCAAAGTAGGCAGAATCTCAAAAAAAAGTCTCTCCCACCCCCAGCGCACAGGAATATCGTCACTGTGAATGTGAGTCATGCTGAGAAGCAGAACACCGGCTAGTGAGACAACGTGCAGAGGAAACACACAGAGAACCCTCCCAGTCACACTTGACAGTGGACCAAGGGTCTCTTGTGCCAGCAAAGCCACACCAAAGTGCAAGGAGGAGAGATTACACCTGCCTCAAAGGGAACTCATGGGAAGAACCTACTAAACCCCGGTCTGCACGTACCACCACCGAAACCTGGTATTGCTCCCAGACCACGGCACTCGGAATCTGATACAAAACCAGGGCATTCCACTGTGCTCTGCTTATCTCACTGAGATGGACAGACCAGTTCTAGGTACTTTCGCCAGAAGCAAAACTGTGTGCAGAGAAAACGCTTGCGGCAAAGATGCCTGCAGGGAAAATGTTGGGCAAGGGGCAGACCACGCCTGCTGGCAGTGGCCCCGGGCTGGGGCACATCACTGCAGTCTCTGCAGGTGGGCCAGGCCAGTGGTAGGAACTGGCTAAAAACAATTTCTGCAGGGACCACTACGGACCAACAAGCAAGGTCTGCTCTAACGTAGGCATGGCCGCTGGGCCCCGGGGAGGGGCCGAGACTCACCGGGGTTTCACGGCTCTGGTCTGGGGAGCCCTGGGTGAGGGAACAGGTGGCGCTGGTGCAGCCTTGGGCTCTGGGTCAGCTTCTGGTTCTGGGATCTGCACGTCTTCAAAGGGGTTCGGGGCTCTGCCCCGTCCGGAGACAATGGCCGCAGTCTCCTCGTCCGATCTCTTCACAGGGTCGTCGACAGGCCCCGGCTGGTCCTCACTGGCTCTGACCGCCACGGGCGTGCCTTCCCTCTCCTTCCCGGGGGCGGCCGGCGGGCTTTCGCCTTCACTGCCCTTGGCTGTGTCCTTCCTCCCGGTCACCAGGGAGAGCAGAGAGGACTTCTTGTTCTCCTGTTTCTTGCTCTCTTTGGTTTCCTTTGCAGCCTCCAAGGTCGCCAGAGCCGCGTTCTCCCGAAGGTCCCCGCTGACCAGCTGCTGGTAGGATGGCAGGGACATGGACTTGAGAGAGTCCTTTGTGGAAGACTCGGAAGGCACTGCACCTCCTTCCCCAGGCTCCTTCAAAGGTCGAGAGGCCAGGTTTTCTGTAGATGAGAACAAATGCTTCTTCCTGAGGCCCTGGGGGGATGGCGAGGAGGCCGGGGAGCTGCCCTTGGTCTCGCTCTTGGCTTCAGGCTGCTCCACATAGACGTGGTTCCCGTTGATACAAACATTCGAGCGGGAAAGGGTGTCATTCTTAGACCGAAGGCCTCCCAGGAAGGAGAGTCCTTCCTTCTTGGGGGGGTTGAAGTGGATCTGGTTCAGCTGCTTAGGATCCACGCTTGCCGTTCCCTTGTGAGACAAGACTGTGGGAGAAGAACCAAGAACCAAGGGAGTGAGAAGCTAAGGGAATGGGTCGCAACACGGGGTGGGGGTGGGGGTGGGGGGCGGGGCATGGCTTTTGTCCTCACGCATCTGAGTGCATTTTTGGTTGTCACAGCTGGGTGGGGTGTGCTACCCGCATCTAGCAGGTGGAGGCCAGGATGCTGCTAACGCTCCTACAAGTACAGGGAGGCTCCCACAACAAACCGTTATCCTCCCAACTGTCAGCGGTGCTGAGGTGGAGAAGCCGTGCATGGAAGCAAGGATAAGGGCAGTGCTCTTGGTAGAGGTGCAGAATCTGGCCAATAATAGGGATCTGGTCACTGAGACTGAATTTCAAAATATCCAGTTAATTCAGAGTTAATGGAACTGGATTCCTCGGCTTTCATTAGGAATGTATTCCATGAGAGCTCAGTATAAGTACCCAACGAATTAATGAAATATCAGAATTACTGTAAGTTTCCATGGTTTTATCCTTAATTAAAAAAAGAAACTCGGGGCTTCCCTGGTGGCGCGGTGGTTGAGAGTCCGCCTGCCGATGCAGGGGACACGGGTTCGTGCCCCGGCCCGGGAAGATCCCACATGCCGCGGAGCGGCTGGGCCCGTGAGCCATGGCCGCTGAGCCTGCGCGTCCGGAGCCTGTGCTCCGCAACGGGAGAGGCCACAGCAGTGAGAGGCCCGCATACCACAAAAATAAAAATAAAAAATAAACTGTACATGCATTCATTCTGTTAGCCCCAAAAGCTTGTACTAATGTACATCAGTTACAGAGCCAGGCGTTATGGAAAAGGCATTCGCACATTCCTAGAAACCAGAGGGCTTAGAAATAGAGAAGGCTTCCTAACCAAGGTTACCCCTCATCATCACCACCACTACCGTGACCACCACGAGCAGCTACAGCGCCAGCACCACCAGTAAAAGCAGCATCACCACTACCCCCGCCACCCCCTCCACCAGCATCACCATCACTGTACTAACTGAGGAGCTGAATTAAAATCTTTCTCCTAAGGTTTGTTTGTTTCTTCTCTCCCAAAGCAAAGTAGGCTCAGCTGGGGGAGAAGGGCCAAGTAAGGAGGAGGAGAAGGAAACTCACCGTCCGAGGCAGAGGAGGACTTGTCCTCGCCATTGTCCTCATCCTCCCACTGGGACTGAAAGTCTCCAGGACGAAGCAGCACTTTGTCTGACTTTACAGTCGGCAGGACAGACATGGACTGGGAAAGTGGTGCTCTCTGCAGGTTGGACCTGGAAAACAAGGTCTTGAGCTTTGACTTCTTCTTCTTGTCTTTTGAAGGAGACTCGTCATCGCTGTCAGCCGAGGGCGTCACGCTGGGGATGATGGCTGACACGGTATCTGACGCGCTGTCCTTATTCTTCCCCTTGATCTTGTCCTTCAGTTTGCCGAAGGGATTCCGAGACTTGTCTTTCATGGAAAGGTCAAACATGCTAGCGGTCATGTTGCTTCTCATAAACTGGATGTCAACCTCAATTTCTCCTCGTTCTTTATTCTTCTTCCCCGGTTTGGATTTCAAGGTACACCACCTACGAGGAGAAAGGCTGAGAGGTTACCTTTGAATGGAAGCACCTCAAACGATGTTCACAGTCCGTGTTACCTGGCCTCTCCTCTCTGCTATTACCAGCCTCGTACACACACCCTGTGTTCTCTTCTTTGGGGAGTGAGGGGTGCAGTGGGGGAGGGCAGAACTTGAAGTTTTATTTCTGAGAAGACACCCTCTAGGCAAAGATAGGATCTGATTCTGTACGTAGTGTAAGGTCACCTAAAATCTTGATTCGCTAAAGAGCTATTTCTAAGAATAAAATAAACATTCCATCAAATCACTTCCTGTGACTGGTTTTTTCCTTCAACGGGGTAAAAATGCAAAGATCATATACAAACAGTTACGTAGGTAGAGTGCAAATTTGCAAGAGAAAAGCAAGGGTTTGTAGAATAGTCCCTGGCAGGGAGTAATGGAAACTATAAGACAGAGTAAAAGATTTGTTAAAGAAAAAAAAAAAAAAGAGCGAAATAAGGCAGTCACAAAGTGACAAATATTGTACGATTCCACTGACGTGAGGCCCTTAGAACAGCCGAGTTCAGAGACAGAAAGGAGAATGGTGGTCACCAGGGGCTGGGGGGTGCGGGGGGACCTGGAAGTGTCAGTTGGGAGAATAAAAGTTTTGGAGTTGGGCGGTGGTGATGGTTGCATAAAAATGTGAAAGCACTTAATGACACAGAACTGTGCGCTTAAAAATGATTAAAATGGTCACCGTTCTTATATGTATTTTACCACGATGAGAAAGAAAGAGAAACTGAGAGGAGGCATTCATCCCCAGCTTAATAATCAGAAAAAGGAATATTTCAAGCATGATTCAAGAATTTCACTTGGTCATTTGCAAACTACTTCACGATATGGCAAATGATATTATATCAGCCCAACTCCATTGAAAGACGAACTTCAGAGAAAGTAAACCTCCCCTCGGCATTTTCCATCGGGTGAACCGCAAGAATGTGAGCCCGGTGAGTGGCGCGGGCTCCGCAGAACAAACAACTCCAAATACAGGGCTGACCCACAGCTGCCCCCGGGGTCACCCTCACATGCCGAGAACCACACTCTGATGTTCTTTTCGGTGACCTATTTAAGAGCTGAGGGCTGTGGACTTTAAGGAAATGATGGTTTTGCCCAAATAAACACAATTTCCTCTTTCACCTTCAGCCCGTCCTGCTCCCAGGGCAGATCGTGCCCCCCGCTACTTTAGCTCATTCTACACTTAAAGGGGCAGAGGGATGCAGAAACACACTTAGAAACGTCCTCCTCTAGGTCTCACGAGAATGACATGAAGTGGACAGCATACCCACTTTACAGATAAGGAAATTGAGGCTCACAAGTTAGGTAACTGGTACAAGGCCTTGCAACTGCTAAAAGGCACAGTCAGGACTCTGAACCAGCTCTACAATTTCCCCAAAGCTTTCCCTTACACCAAGATTCCAGGTTGGCACTCCCTCTGAACTCATCTTTGCTGAGCCGTCTTTTACAACACATAGAAAAGAGGGCTGAAATTTAAATTCTTTTTGAGGAAGGCTTAAGCTTCCAATTTAAATGTCCTGAGGTGAAAGAAGAGAAAGGGGAAAGCCCCCATAGCTGGCATCAACCATAAATCATAGGGCTGCACATAAAGTTCAGACACAACATCATCAAGAAGGACTTACACTGGATTAACAAAATACAGCCAAGATCTGGGAAAATGACATGAGCTACGATTTTGGACCTTTAGGAGAAATCTTTTATGATTTTTAAAACCACAGTCCACAGCTGGAGCAGGAGGAAGACGCAAGGTCCTTACAGACAGCCTCACCCTGCCAGCCGAGTGTCTTCCCAACACATTTTCCATGGCAGGCTGGGAACAGTTTGCATATCTGTCATTTAGATGTTGAGAGGATTATTTGTATCTTTCTCTTCTGACAGTCATGTGCTAAATGGTAGCCTTGGTGATGAGGGGTGGTTAGCTTTTGTAAATACCAAGGGTAGGCACCTGAATAGGGGAAGTTGCTGAGAGCTGAGTGTGGAGGCACAGATGACCACACCAGCCACAAGCAGAGAGCCTCACCTCTCCACCCAGGGCCTTCTCCCAGCTCTTCCACCTCTCTATTCACCCTCCCAGGGGACGCAAAGACTCCCGACCTTCAAAGAATACCACTTGCCAGCTCCCTGAACGGGGCCGCCTTCCCCGAAGTATCAGTGCCGAAGTCTGTTTATTTTGAGAGAAGCTGCAACCAACTCTAGGATCCTCCCTGAGGGCCTATTATCACCTGATGCTCAGGTTTAGTCCCTGGGCACTACAGTGGGATTTGTTTTGGAAACTTCTAACACCACTAGGAGGTATGAACAGGCACTTCAACTGTTCCTGTCACTTATTTTCACACGCAAGCCTAAAACCAAAGACCAGGTAGCCAAGAACAGCCACAGGGCTATTTAAGGACGTGAAAAGCAGACTGAATCGTAGGCAGGTAAGTAACCCCTGTGAGTCTGCTGGATTTATTAAAGCTGGAAAGGAAGACAGGAATTCTTCTAGCAATATTATCCTGATCATTAAATTCACACAGCTTAAGCAAGGGATCTTTTTTTTTTTCGGTACGCAGGCCTCTCACTGTTGTGGCCACTCCCGTTGCGGAGCTCCGGACGCGCAGGCTCAGCGGCCATGGCTCACGAGCCCAGCCGCTCCACGGCATGTGGGATCCTCCCAGACCGGGGCACGAACCCGTGTCCCCTGCATCAGCAGGCGGACTCTCAACCACTGAGCCAACAGGGAAGCCCTAAGCAAGGGATCTTTGACACAAGTATAATCTGATAGTTCATGAAAGCAACGATCCATAAATGTCTCACCCTAAGAAATTCCAAAGCAGGACGTATTTGTGGGTTCCAACATTTAAGCATTGGTTCAATTTATCAGTGTTTCTGTCCGTTTGATTTTCAGTGCACTTAATTCCAGCACCTCACAGAAGTAGTTCATATATAATCAGGTCCCAGCAGGGCCACACAGCATGTGACAGCAGGGTGGCTGTGTCCCAGCACAACCATTCACGAAGGCCCAGAAAGCTTGAATCATCTCAGAAATCAGGGCTGGGCTTTCCCAGTACAAAGGGCAGAGTACAGAGAGAAAGCCATAATCCCAGTGTAGAAAGTTTATTTTTAGGCCCATATTCTAAAAAATCCTGCAACCTATCAAAAAAATGAAAAATAAAAGGATCCCTTCCATAAGCAAATAGTCATTTTTACTTATAATTAAAAGTTAGTTCTTCCAAAATTAAAAGGATCTCTGAATACACAGAAAAGTGACAAGAAATGTATATAAACTGTATTTTAAAGTAATAACACGCATAGGATAACAATTCAAATCATACAAAATGGCACAGAATGAAAACTTTAATCTCCATGCCCCTCAGTCAAGGGAGGATCTTGGAAATGAACATACAAGCAAAAATCATATTATCCAAACAGGCTGCCCTACTGTTTGGGAGTTTTTTGGTTTGGGGTTTTCTTGGTCAAACACAAGACAAGGCAACAGCTAAAAATATAGAAAAATTCATTTAAGTCTTCTACACTTTCAGAAAGATGCCTTATTAAGAGCAGCAAGGGAAAGAATGAATAAAAGTAAAAAAGCATGAACTGGGTACAGGAAGGAAAATATACAGTATGCAGGACACAGGGTCTGCTTCCCGAGTCGCCGGGCTGGGGAACTAGTGTCTGGACCACATTGTCAAATCTCCTGGGCTTTTTATTTATTTCTTTTTAATACATTTATTTATTTTATTTATTTATTTCTGGCTGCGTTGGGTCTTCGTTGCTGTGCACGGGCTTTCTCTAGTTGCTGCGAGTGGGGGTTACTCCTCGTTGCGGTGCGCAGGCTTCTTATTGCGGTGGCTTCTCTTGTTGCGGAGCACGGGCTCTAGGCGCACAGGCTTCAGTAGTTATGGCATGTGGGCTCAGTAATTGAGGCGCACAGGCTTAATTGCTCCATGGCATGTGAGATCTTCCCGGACCGGGTCTCAAACCCGTGTCCCCTGCATCAGCAGGCAGATTCTTAACCACTGCACCACCAGGGAAGTCCTCCTGGGCTTTTTAAACACTCCTTTTGAGAACAGCTAAAACCACCCAACCATGTCCAATTCTCAGGGCTGGTTTGCCTCAGAACGTAGGTTTCTCAATACAAGGAAAGCTGGTCCCAGGGGGCCTTCTATCGGAATGTGGGAGAGCGGGGGCAGTGTGGTTCCTGCTCTTGGGAAATGAAAGGTCTCACAGTGCATCCCTGCAGACGTGCTGGATTACACTTGTAAAGGACTGACTGGTACGCCTCAAAAATAACCTGTCTGCAGCTGAAGCAAACATGTTTTTCCTTTAAAACATTCCAGAGGGGTAGACACAGACAGAAAAAATGTTGGCTTCAAAGATTCAAGACACAGAGAAACGATGGCTTCAAAGATTCGGTTCTGTTCATGTTTTTGCACGGCAGGCACTGGAAATACAAAATGAAGAGGCCAGATTCTTCGCTGAAAAGCTTATCCACCAGTAGAGAGCTGGCTCACCAAACATCACAAAGCGTTTGTTACACTGAAACAACTGCTGCCTTTTCTTTCTGACTATGAAGTGTGAGAAAATAATTAGACATGAAAAGAAATTCCTGCTAAAACAAGGACTCTCACACACAAAGAAGGTTCTCAGCTAATTGAAATCCCAAGGGGCTATAAGAACCACCTACTTAGGGACTCAGCAAAATGAATTAAGACTGCACCCTCCCATTAGACACAGGAGGCTCCAGGAAAGGCAAGGCAAAGGAAGACCACCAGCTCCACAAGTCACTTCATTTTAATGGGTGAGCATTAATTTCAAGGGGTCCTTGTCTATGGGTCTGATGTGGACTCCAGGGTCAATGGGGGACCGCCTACTTCCCTTCCTGCACAAAAACTCAACCATGAGTTATAGCATGAATCATCCCCCGTGGTAACTAAACTTCATGACACAGGGGAGTTTGGCCTCAAGGGAGGAAAGAAGCAGGAAGAACAGAAGAGCACCCGAGTCTAACGTTTGAGATGGAGGACGCAGTTGATCTTTCTTAGACGGAGAAATTTTAAGAAGCAGTTTATTCACCGTCTTTCCCAGGGAATAAAAATAAATAATAAAAATCACGTGAGGGTAGCAGAGGAGGACATCTAAAAGGGGTTCTGAAAAGGACTGATTCCACATGGGTAAAGTGTCCAGACTTTTCTCTTGGTAGCCTAGAGGCAATGCACAGCAAACAGGGACAGAGATGTTTATGACCTATAAAAGGTTTCTGGTGTGTATCCTCCAGAAGCTAAGTAGTTTAACAGGTTTTGCCATTGACCAAGATAGCTAGTCCTAACTACCTAAGTGTGAATACAGAATCACCGACCAGCCAGCCTTGCCCCGCCCCCCCGAGGTGGACCTTCCCCTCTGCCCATCATCAACTTCCTGGTGGTAAATCATGAGGGTTGCAAATGGCTCCTTTTTTACCCTAATCCCTAAAACAGCCATTCTGGAAGCACTGAAAAGCTATCTGTAGTCACCAAATTCAATCCTAAAAAGCCAGTAAATGACATGGCAAAGGAGAGATCACAGAAAAAGCAGGTTGAAAACGCTTTTGATCTTCCTATACTATTTGCTCTACAGAAATTCCCTGAGAAAGTAACTAAAACAGGTTATAGAAAATTTTTTTTAATATTTTTTTAAAATTGACTTTCTCTCATGCTAATTCAAACATTCCCTTTTGCTGTATTTTCTTGAAGTCTTTTTCCCCCGCATAGTTCAACGATTACTAGCTGAGAGGCTTCAGACAAGTTACTTAACTTGTCTGTGGAACAGGGTTAAAAGCACCTACCTCATAGGATGTAATGAAGATTAAATGGCTTAATATATGTAAAGAGCTTAGAACAGTGCCTGGCACTTACACTCAGTAAGTGTTCGCTATGATTATGACTTGGTAGTAACCAGAGTACACGTGCAATTCTATTTGCAGCGTGTTTTTAAAGATAATTGTCTTACAGTCTCCATACCCACCATTTTTCATGGTTGTATGATGTTCTGTGAAGTGCATTTATACCGTCGTTCACCCATGGTTCTCAAATGGGAATTTAAGACATCAACAGTTCCGACTGACTGTTCTCAAACATGGTTCTCAAACAGGAACTTAAGATATCAACAGTTCTGACTGACTGTATTCCTAAGGATCCCATCTTAAGCCATCAAGCACAGATAACAATGATTTGCATTTGAAGGGAGCGGGAAAAGACTCAATTATAAAATTAGTTTGTGGAACTTCCCTGGTGGCACAGTGGTTAAGAATCCGCCTGCCAATGCAGGGGACACGGGTTCGAGCCCTGGTCCGGGAAGATTCCACATGCCGCGGAGCAACTAAGCCTGTGCGCCACAACTACTGAGCCTGCGCTCTAGCGCCCGTGAGCCACAACTACTGAGCCTGCACGGCTAGAGCCCGTGCTCCGCAACAAGAGAAGCCACTGCAATGAGAGGCCCACGCACCACATCGAAGAGTAGCCCCCGCTCACCGCAACTAGAGAAAAAGCCCGCGTGCAGCAACGAAGACCCAGCACAGCCAAAAATAAATAATTTTTAAAAATTGTTTGTATGACACAATTTCCAAAATTAAAAAGTACATACAATTTTTAAAAATACCACGATTGGTGAATAATTTCTATAACTTATCCTGAGATTTAACAATCCTCAGAACTCCGCAGGATTTCTAAGTAGGTGGGAGAGACAAGAAACAGAGGCCCCCAAACTATTTCAGACATATGCCAAGATGGCATAACTGACTGCAGTATAAGGATCAAGACATATTTTCTAAGTTGAAAGCAATACCAAACTCCTTGTAGGTAAAGACTAAAGAAAAAACCAAGCACCAGTGTTTTAAGATTCTCTAAGAATTAGAAAAATTAACACATTTATAAACATGTAAGTCTACCACTCCTGCCATCATCTAGTTACCAAGTTTTTACTTGACCATATCTCAAAAAGCCACAAATGTTAATATTCTAACATCAGATCGGGTATCTCGCCTCTTGCCCAAAAGTAAATGCCACTGATGTAGTCTACATGATCTGCCAAAGAACAGTCTCTGTGGGGTCTCTTTAAGGATGGGGAAAGAAAATGTGATGGTTTGGTTCACCACCTCTCGGCCAGGACAAAAGAAAACAACTTCAGCATGACAGACATCAAAGAACATTCAGTCCACTCTACCCCACAGGCAGACTCACACTCCTTTCTGTGGGAGCTCCCGGCAGGGAAGCACAGCATCTGATTTATCTGGTAATCAGGTAAGTCCCAAGGAGGAGGAAAAAACCCCATACCAAGAGGATTTCAAAATCCTGTTCTCATGACAAATGATCAGTAAAAACGAAAAGTTCCATTAGCGTAAAAGGAAACCCCACAGGACTGGTGCTGTAGGTGGTGACGCTCTTGAAGAAATAACTCGGGGCCCGCCTGCCACTGGTGCCCCTGACACAGGACAGCTGTTATTTAAGGATCACAAGAGGCCTTTTCAGACCAGGCTTTCTGGAAGCCTTGGCTGTTCTCCCTCAGTTAGCCATGTCCTTTTTAATAAACAAGAATTTTAAAAGTGAAGTGTGCAGCGGTCACACCTCTAGAAAGGGTTTTTCTGGGATTTCCTATAAATGCCTTCCCTCTGCTCCACTCAGAGGCCAGCATTCAGGAAAAGACACTTAATTACAGCTGCCTTTTTTCTCCCTACGGGCACATTCCTAAATGTGTCCCTCAGGGACACCCTGGAGACGAAAGCCCTTGATTTTTCTCTAACAGATCATCCCCAGACCTGTCCCAGCAGGAAAGGAATTTCTCGTCTCATTAGTGGCTAAAAGCGGCTCCTTTACCAAGGGCACCGTAAGCCCCAAGCTGCAGGTGACCTGCTTCTCCAGTGTTGAGCAGGGGTGCTGACGAGCAAGCCAGCCAGCACACTGGGAAACGGAGAGAAGCGGGGCTTTGACCTCATACCGAGGCCACCCCTAGTCTTTAATCCACTGGGCTAAAAGTAAGATTAAACACTTCTCCACGTCCACACGGGCAAACGACCGCCTGCCCTGTGCCTACAGGGACCGCACTCAGAGACATCTGCGCAACTAGGCTGGGTCACACAGCAAACAACGAGATGGAAGTGGTCCCTGGCCAAGGGGAAAGCAGAGGAACTGGCCTGGTCTCCTGCTGAGCCAGCTGCGGCATGAGATCTGGCCCAGGACCCCTTAAGGGGAGCACAACCTGCTCACCAAGATTTTTCCACACAGTGGATGTTGGCTTTCTTCAAAGGCCATACACATGTCTGGGTGTTAATTGTGTTGGAATTCAAAGGCCCTGAGGGGGACTTCCCTGATGGTCCTGTGGTTAAGAGTGCCGTGCTTCCAATGCTAGGGGGGTGAGGGTTCGATCCCTGGTCAAGGAACTAAGATCCCGCACAGCGCGGCCAAAAACAACAAGCGGCCAAAAACAACAACAACAACAACAAAAAACCCCAAAGACCCTGAGGCTTAAAGATCCGCACCAGGCCCAGGACCAAAGGCCACCCAGGGCATGGCTCTGAGATGAAGAGAAGGTCTTAAATGCCCTTCTATTGCTCCCACGTTTGGGCAAGGGCATCTTAATCCTCTGGAGCTAGGCCAGAGTGAGCGTCCCTCCAAAAGTATAGGGTGAGAAGCACAGCTTTCTCGGACATATGGCAATTAAAATTGGAGCGGCCAAATGGATACCTAAGATTACCGTCCAGGGAGAGGGAGAGTGATGTCAGCAAGTGCATGTTGGAGTTGATGACCGTTTAATAAGCACGTGTACTGTTAATGTAATCATAACATTTTTTAGTTAATAACTACAATTAAAATGACAGAGATACTATTTAGAAAAGCCTTCCTCTGATGGTAGTTGTGGAAATACAACAGAAGTCTTTGTAACCAAAAGGAAGTTAAGCAAAACAAGGCTCTTTTGTGCGCTCACCTTCCCTGATGTGAGAAACCTTTACATGGTTGACTGACTTGCCTCCAGAGGCGTAGTTTTCATTTACAGGTTTATTTTCCCTCGTGTTATTTATTATTTTTCCTTTTCTTAGTCCTGTAGTCCTCACAGAAGTGACTCTACCAGCGTGTTGGGGCAACCAGAGAGGTCACATCGGGTTATTACAAAACAAAGGCTTGGCCTGTGTTGAAACTGTAAACACTTGAAGACATACATATACACACCCTGGTTTCAATGGTGTTTCCTGCTCATTCACTCAGCGCACAGGTATCACTGCTGGTGTTGTCTTTGTAATGGTGACCTCACTCTTGTGTGATGGTGACTGCCAGGGAAAGAAATCTGCCACCGTTTCCTGGTTCATTTTCAACAGCAAGTTCTCTTTATTTTGTTTGTTCATTCTTATCACTTCCTCTCACTCACGCCCACCCATACCCAACCCATCACCAGTCAGGCCAACTGAACCTCCGGAATACTTCTGAAATCCACCTACCTCTGTCCGTGACCATGCCTGTCACCCGAGTCCAAGCACCATAATTGGTTGCCTAGATTCCTGCCAGAGCCTCCCACTTCACCTGTCTGATTCCAGGCTAGGCCTGCTCCCAATCTGCTCTCCACCCAACAGCCACAGTGATCTTTCACGAACTGCATCACATCACCCCTCTACTTTCAACACTCAGTGGCTTCCACTGCTCTTCAACGAAGCCCTGCCTTCCTCTTCAGCCTCAATGGATGCAACCTCTCCAGCTTCCCAGGCATTCCTGCCTCAGGGCCTTTGCACAGGCTGCTCCCCCTTCCTCTACCTTTCCCTGGGAAAATTCCTCTTTATCCTTCAGGTCTCTGCCTCAGAGAGGCTACCTGCAATCTCCTTCCTGCTCTTTTCTCTTATGACACCCTGTTCTCTTCCTCCACTGCACTCACCCCAATACAGGATTGTTCATTTATGTGTTCATTTGTTTACTGGCTATCTCCCCCACAAGGCTCTCAGCTCTCTGAAAGCGGGGATCATGTGTGTTTTGTTCATCACTGTTTACAATGTATACCAAGTGCCTCACACATGGTAGGCATCAAAAAATAATTACTAAAAGTATGGGTGAACGTTAACAACAAGGGGGAAAAAGGCAGTTAGAACTTTCCCCATGCTAACTGTCTTCTAAATGAAATCATCATCAAATCATATCACGAAAAACAGGAGGGAACATCTTTCACATCGATGGAACTGTGACTTTGAGCCACCCTTCCCCTTCTTAGTCACTCCGTTCCCCTGCTGTGAACAGGTTGGGGTTATTTATCCCAGAACCCACAGATCCCCGTCCTGGACGTGAGCTATCAGGTTCCTACACTGGGTGGGAGGGTTTCTAGTAACGCCCAATGGCATCTTTAGGGGGAATCCCAAGGAAAGAAAAACTTAAGCAGTAACAGCATTGCTCGAATTTTCTAGTCTGTTATAAAAAGCCGAAATGTGCTTAGGAAACCCAGAGGTATAAGTGCAAACACTGACGACTCAGATTTGTGAATTCGAGACCTCTGTGCTCATCTGTCACCTCTATGCCTCCACCTCTCCCAGAAAAACAACTGTCTAGCCCTGCTTAATCACCTGAATTTCCTTTGACAGCTTGTCACTCTTTCTTACTATACTTACAGTTCTTCAAAATGTCTAACCTTTATCAGTATCCAGATCTTTTCACATGCAACCAAATTTCCTCTTGAATCTTCAAGAAATATGAGAAAATGACCCTCCATCAGTCTCTCTTCATATCTGGAAGGCTATCACAGTATCAAGTTTCATCCTATTTACTTACACAATGGCCTTCCAGGCACCAGCCTGAATATTTATTTTAATCTGTCTTTAAGAGATTATTTCTCCCATTTTTATTGCTCTTAGTATCCTAAAAAGATGTTTTGGGGCTTCCCTGGTGGCGCAGTGGTTGAGAGTCCGCCTGCCGATGCAGGGGACACGGGTTCGTGCCCCGGTCCGGGAAGGTCCCACATGCCGTGGAGCGGCTGGTCCCGTGAGCCATGGCCGCTGAGCCTGCGCGTCCGGAGCCTGTGCTCCGCAACGGGAGAGGCCACAACAGTGAGAGGCCCGCGTACCGCAAAAAAAAAAAAAAAAAAAAGTTTTGTTTTGTTTTGTTTTGTTTTCAGTCTAGGACCCCAAACTACATGAGACCGGACAGCAGAGAAAGCCACATGCTAGTCACCTGATTCTGCCTCCTCTCAGATTCACGTCTGTTTTATGATCACGGGACTTAACTGATTCCCATTTAACCGGGGCCCAGCTGAGACCCCAGATAAGTACGCACGAGTCGGCCCTCTGTATCCACAGGTTCCACATGTTGGATTCAACCAACCTCAGATCAAAAATATTCGGAAAAAGAAACATTCAAGAAAGTTCCAAAAAGCAAAACTTGAATTCATGCATTGGCAACTATTTATATAGCATTTACATTGTATTTACAACTATTTACATGGCATTTATGTCGCATTAGGTATTATAACTAAGCTAGAGATTATTTAAAGTATACAGGAGGATGTGCAGAGGTTATATGCAAATATTAAGCCGTTTTATATAAGGGACTTCAGCATTCGCAGATTTTGTTATCCCGGGGGTGGGGGGGGTGGAGGTCCTGGAACCAATCACCCTCGGATATGAGGGACAGTTGTATAAGTGCAAAATCAATTCATTTCCATTTTTTCTTAACTAAAGGGGCCAAACACTCTTCCCTGTTAAATGGATCCTATCTATATGTCAGCCTCTGTTTAGTGCTTTAAAGATATGTATCATCACACTAAATTTGAGGTCTGCAAAATCTGAGTCATTACAAAAAGCATATTCTCTTGACTCCAGATATATGATACATGGGGGCTTATTAAGAGAACAAATGAAAATATCAGCACAGTTAGCTCTTAATGCCTTGAGTTTTAGCTTCTGGACCCATGGGGGAAAAAAATCATACTCTAGAGGAGCAACTGTTCTCTGTAGAGATGAACACACATGCACACATTAACACACACATACAAAACTGCAGACCAAGATTTGAGCTTTTGTTTTGGTTTTGGTTTTAATGTCTAAGGTGGAGTCAAACCATTAATAGCTAGTTCAAATGATCTTCCTAGCCCAACCAGTTTCTTTCCGTTGAATTCCCACCTCTCAGTGTATATCTCATGCTCCAAATCACAGCTACCTTGGGCACCCAAGTGATGTACCAGGACATCAGACAGGCTTAGTTTAACTGGGTTTCCCCAGCACCTTGGAAAGTCCCAGCAAGTGACAGGTGGAAAGCTTGCAATTTCACCTACTGCTAGCAGAGCAAAGAAGGCTTCCTTTGCAATTATTAAAAATCTATCAACTAAAAAAAAAAAAAAAAATCTATCAACTAAGTACCATTTTCCTATAAGCTGATACTCTAAGTGGTCACAAGCTCATATGATAGAGACAGGAGTAATCATCTAAGTTTAGAATTACATCAGAGAGGATGAGAAAAATGGAGATGCAGAGACTGTACCCTTCCTGACACAGGGAACTTGAGGTTTTCATTCCTCCCAAAGCAGTAACAGAACCTTTTGAACCTATACATGGGGCTCCATTAATCCAGCAACCTGGAAACATCTTATAAACATCAATTAAGTCTGGCCACAAGCTCCATTTATACATAAGGCAACTTGGATGTTTAGAGACCGAGCAGCCTGAAGCCCAGCAATGAGTCAGGGCGAGAGTGGGCACCAGACCCAGGAATCTGGAATCCCCATCTCTGGCAGGAAGATGCTATCTATCTTTCAAGGGAATAAAAGGTTCACAGAAGAAACAGATGGCAGAGACAGACGATAATATCCACACATCTCGGGATGGGACAAGACAAAGGACGGCCAATGGTGCCTAGTTGAAGCTGGAAAGGAAGCCAACCCCAGGCCCCAAATGTCATTTAGTCAAATGGAAAATTAGCATTGCTTCAGCCCCAGCTCAGCAAAGACGCTGCTGCTCACCTTATGGCTTGTAAGTTGATGCCACAAAGATACCCCATCCATCCTCACCTCAAGGCTCTCTCTTTTTATCTGATTTGAGTTCAGAAATGCCTGTTCATCTTTGGCCAGATAAGAGGAGCAGGTATCACAGTTGCAAGCACCCTACAGAAAGGGGAGTCTGGTAACTTCAAATCCTCTGGCTCTTCCTGTCTCCTTCACAAGGGAAAGCTGAAATACTGTTTGTATCTAAAACACACAATATGGATCAGAGTGCTTCGTAAACCACAGGAGTTAGGTGATAACATGACTGCCTTGCATATTTAAGGTCCAGCAAAGTAACCAATTAAGCTAAGCGAGGCTAGTTGTCGGTACGCTAGATGAGCATAATCAAATGTTCCCTTCCCAACACCTGCGAAAGAGAACAAATAAATCGGTAACACTTTGGAGTGCACAGGGTTTCGCCCTGCTTTCCCTGCGGGACTCTTGATACCCTAAAAGAGAAGTCTTGGGGGCGGGGGGGGTGCGGTGGCTACAGGTGAGCAGCCATCCCCTCCCCACTACCCAGTAGGACCAGAGAACTTGACAAACTCCGGACAGAAACAATGCTTACTTTTCAGTTCAGCTCGGCCAAGGGCAGGCCCTGGCTCCAGCCATCAATGGGAAATCCTTACTCCTTTGGGGCCCGGGGCAAACACGGTTAGTATTTTTCGGTCTGAAAGTGAAGACCAAACTGTTCTAGCATTCTTGAGGGAGGGGCGGAGAGGAGGGCGGGGCAAATTCTCTTGACCAACCCCTTCGGCGGCTGTGAGGTCGGGTTGGGGGATAGCCCTCCCCAGGCAGCCCGCATTCCCCGTTCCCCAGTCCCCACCGCACTGTAACGCCCCAGCTCAGCCCCTGGGCGAGCCTCTAGGGCCCTAGTGTCAGTGGCTTTCACTGCTCCAGTGGGTCCTCCCTGCGCCCTGGCCCAGCCATTCTCAGCTCAGTGTCCAGTAAAATTAAATACCCAGGAGGCTTTCCACGGAGGCTAATGCGTACATCAAATACACACGCTACTCAACTAAATAAGAGTAATTCGTCAGCCCACAGGTAGTTTCGATTCATCAAAAATTCATTAAGTGATTACTAAGTTCCAGACGCCGAGCGCCGTCCTGCAGATTCAAAAACTCTCCGGGTACCCGAAGCCACACACTTGGGAGAGCCCAAGAAGGTGAAGCTAGGTGAGAATACTAGTACGGGCCGAGGGGATCCCTCTAGAAAGGCCTCGCTCCGTTCGTCCCCTTGGTGGGGACACACTCAAAAGGGTCTCGGCGCCCAGACCACGCGTCCTCGCCCCCGGCCCGCACTCACTGGGTCTTCCTGTGGCCGTGGTCCCGGTGCAGCTCCCGCAGGTCCACCTCGGCGCGGCCCAGGAACTTGTCGAGGCCGAGCAGCGCGCGGTGCAGCACGGTGAGCTGCAGGGTGGCGGCGGCGGCGGCGGCGGCGGGCGCTGCCTCAGCCGACAGCAGCGGCGGTAGCTCAAAGGTGGCCTCCTCCCGCCACACGGGCGCGCCCAGGCTGCGCTCCGACACGGAGGTGGCGTACTTCTCCTTGCCCACCTGGATCACTGCGTACGCGTCGCTCGTGCCCCCGGGGCCCTTGGCCCGCAGGCCCCGAGCCTGGAGCACCGTCACCTGCACGTGCGTTGGGGACCACACGGCCCCCGGGCCCCTGCCCGCCGAAGCCGCCAGGGACATGGTGGCTGCGCTGCGGTCCAACCGAAACTGAGAAGATCGCCGCGACCCGCGGCCCCTACGGCCAGCCCCGCCGCGCCGGCCTCTTTAAGGCTTCCGGCCACGCCCCCTCTATGCCTTGCCCCTCCCAGCCCCGCCCCGCCACCCGCCCCACCTGCGGGTGCTGGGCCCGCCTCCTCCGCGCCGGCCGGGCGAGGCTCCAGGGCGCCGAGGACTGGGCGGGCTCGGCGCGGGCGGGGGCGGGGCTTGAAGAATTCGGGTCTGAGAGGTGCTAGGTGAGGGCAGGGGTCTCCGACTGCCAAAGGTCTCCCGGCCCAACCGGAAGTGGCCAGAGCAGCTACTGGGGAGCCACACCTCATTTCCAATCTGGCCTTGCCAACCGGCAGGTGTGTGACCTTGCACAGATTACTTAATATCTTTGGGTCTCAGTTTCTTTATCTGTAAAATGAGATAACAATCACCTCATAGAATTGCTATAAAAAAATGTTACCTGGCACAGGGTGAGTTCCCAATAAACGGTAGCTACAAGGGTAATTATGAATGCGTTCCCAAATTCGTTGCTCTTCCTACTTTGGCCGCGGGGGGCGTTGCTATGGAGGAAAGTGGGTTCGGGGAAGGTGCCAGGTGAGGGAAGAGCGAGGAGGATCTTTTGAGGGCCCGAAAAGGGGAAGGGAAAGGCAGGGAGCGCCTGAGACGGCGTGGGAGTGTTCTGTTTTGCCCCGCCCTGACCAAATAAGGTGAGGCCAAGAGGCTAAGTCGGGGAAGGGGACGAAAGGAGGAACTGAAAATGGGATTGCCCAACGGGGCCCTTCCCCGCAGTTCCCCTTTTCTCCCTGGCTGGACCCTCTGCAGTCTCTCCTCGCTCTTTATCTCTGAGCTCCCAGTCAGGCACTTTCTCGTTCCCAGTTTCCATTAGAGTGGCTGATTCCCTTCATTCCCAATATGCTACTTCAAAGACTCAAATACCTATCGATCATCAGATTGCAAAGGTCACTTTGAAGGTTTTTAGGTTTTAGAATTAAGGAAAGGGCCAGGGAAGCAGAGAAGTGACTCGTTCAAGATCCTGCAACAGAGCCAGGACTAGAACCCAGGTGTCCTGACTCCCATCTAGTGTTTCTGCTGCATCCTTTGCTTCTTCCAGATCCTCAGAACCCCAATCTTGGATGGCTCAAGGCACTCCTATCTGGACCCCACCCTGATTCTCTCTCCTCTATCTCCTGAGCAAACTGTAGCCCAGATAATCTTCCCACCTCAGGCATGTACTCACTTGGCTGGCCCATGGCGGTCCTGCCCACCTCTCTGCCAACCCATGTCCTATCCACCGCAAGGCTTCACTCAGATTTCTCCAGGGTCTGGCTTCTGATAGCCCTCTTCAGGGCAGGACCGGGTGGTGACTTGTCTCCTCCAGAACCCCCAGCAGAAACCTGGGCAGCCAGTGGGTACTCAGGAAGTGCTACGGAACTGAAGAGTTGGCAGGTTATCCCAGCCAACCATGAGTACATAGTGTTTCCTTTTACCACGTAAGAAATTACAAGACAGACATCATGCCTCAGGTTTGCAACTGAGGGTGGCTGCAGTGTGGGAAAGGCCTATTTACTAGGCCTTGAAATGTTTAACAGTGATCGGAAGGGGAAAGGAAAGGAGGTACCAGACCTGTAAGCGGCAGGAAAGCCTAGCAGAACTCTGTTGATTTGGTGCCATTTCCCTGCTTGACGATGTTAACCTCATTCAACCTTATGGCTCCATTCGCTACTGTAAAGATATATTGAGAACTGACCTGGTGCCCAGCATGTGCTAGGTGCTACAGACCGAGGGCACAAAACCCTTTGAATGAGACCCAGTCCCAAGGCACGCCCTGACAAATGCTGTAAAGGAAGTCCTGTACCAATAAAATGCTTTGGGTGTTTTGAGGATAGAGCAATTTCTCTAAGCTAGTGGATTTTTTTAAAATTTTTTAAAAATTGAAGTATAGTTGTTTTACAACGTTAATTTCTGCAGTACAGCAAAGTGACTCAGTTATACATATATATTCTTTTCTTATATTCTTTTCCATTGTGGTTTACCATAGGATATTGAGTATAGTTCCCTGTGCTACACAGTAGGACCTTGTTGTTTATCCATTCTCTATAAAATAGCTAACATCTTAAGCAGGTGGATTTTTATGAAGGACATGGCATTGAGCTGGGCCCTAAAGGATAGGCCAGATTTGAAAGGCAGAGAAGGGAGCATGGAGGAAGAGCCTTTCAGGAGAGAACAGAACAGCTAAAGCAGGAGTGTGGAGGTCAGAGTACCCCAGTGGGGCTAGACCGTGGGATACTTCAGGAAGGCGTTGGGGGTAGGTGGTGGAGCTAAGGCAGCCCAGGTAGGCCGGGCCAGATCACGCAGACCATGGACACCAGGCCATGGTGTGTATACAGAGTTCTGGACCAGGTGAGCCCGCCTCCAGAGGACTTTGAACAGTGGTGTGATCAGGTCGTAAGGCAAGGTATGACCAGAAGCAGCCCAGCAGCCAATAGCGCGGTAGGTCACAGCCAGACACCCGCCTTTGTTTTCACCTGGAGACTGTCTGCCTCCAGCCCATTCTGCCCCACCCCTGACCCATCCTTGGTGACTATTCTAAGTTGATGCTACAATAAATAAGGCTGTACCATACTCCCCTCTTGGCTGCCCTGCCTGTCCACTGCTCCACTGCCTCCCAGCCAGACAAAGTCAGAGATCTGCCATCCAAACTGATCCTAGGAGTAAAATTTTTCATCTCCAGCCTCACCTCCTCTCCCACACACACACGGTTCCCCAGGGGAGACAGAGCCAGGAGTGAAACCCAGAAGGACAGCCCGACAGGCTGAGTATGACACGGAACATCCCCTCCACTCATGGGAAGGATATGAGGACAGGCGGGGTGCGAGAGGGGAGGAGAAAATAGGATCCCCTGGTGACCTCATGTGTTTGGGTCTCTGTCAGACACAGCTAGGCTCTGTGGTTAAAGAGGAAGTGAGAGGTTGGGGGAGGACAGGGCAGCCTCACCACCTCAGAGAAATCCCGGTCCATATCCTTCTCTCTAGACACTGGACATGGGCAGGGGTTAACTCAGAGGAGTGGGGCTCACCGGAGGCGGGAATGAGAAACTTGCCGGTGGAGAGATGCCAGGAGGTCCAGCACAGGGCGTGCTTGGGAGCTGGCTGATCGCCCTCCACACGCCTCGGGGTGGCTTTTCCCCCTCCCCAGCTGGAGCACACTGTCCCTGAAGGCCTACCTACTGACCGCCCAGAGTCCAAGAGGCTGTCTTCTTCCAGCTTTGTAGACAGACCCTCAGGCCACGTGGGGCAGGGGGTGGACGGGTGGAGCAGACCCAATGACGAGGGCAAGGTTGGCGCTGGGCCCGCTGACCCCTGGCCGGCTCCCTGAATTCCGGGAGTGTTTGTAAACACCTCCCATGGCCAGGGTGCGGAGGGATGACTGCTCTCCCCTCTTACCCCGCCCCGCCTGGGGCTCTGACTGGCAGAGGAAGGAGTTTCAGCAGACAAGGCACCTGACAGGTTCAACTGGAAGGGTCAGCCACCTGTCCTCCTCCCAAAGCAGCAGGGCGGAGAGCACCTGGGCCCGGGCCTCTCGCCGGGTGGCGCTGGGCCTCGCCGTGGGGTCTCTAGCACAGATATGCTCTTAGGCTCATCCGGGAAGGTTTCCCCTCTAAGACATGGTGCAGAGCCAGACTAGACGGGAGACAGGGCCTGTGGAGGGGGAGGCGTCACTGCCCCGCCAGCGGCCGACCTCCCTACGGCCCCTCGACATCCCCCAGCTGCAGACACACGACCTCAGAGATCATCCTGGCGACTCTGGAGGGGCCCACATGCTCCCCCGAGGGAGGAAGAGAAAGGGCCTGGTAGGGCTGCCTGTCAGCCTGTTCTCCTTCGCCCCAGTCTCTGGGGGGTAGCGACAGCCTTCCACACACATGACTCATTCACTGGGGCTCTGCCTAAACAGCCCTCTGGCTGCTCCGGTCCAGCTGCCTCTGCCTCCTCCGGCCCACTCGGTTGACCAAGATTCCCTCCAAGGAGCAAGGGCTTCCTGCTTCTTCATGGAGTCAGTGAGCACCAGGCTCTTTCCTGTGCCCCAGGGGCTGTGGCAGTGAAGAGGTTGAAAGCATGGCCCAGCGGACAGAGGAGGGTCTCAACAAGAGGATGGCTCAGCCATCTCCCTACAATCTTGGTGACAGCACTACTTTGTTTAATGAAGCTTGCCTCACGGATTACGCAAAGGCATTGCCTTTCCAACTTGTCAGGTCCCTTCAGAGAAGGCTCCTGAATCCCACAGCTGAAAAGCTCTAGGGAATGTGCAGCCCTCACCTTCCCACTTTCTGCCCAAAGCTTTCCCTCCCGCCGCTCCCATTCAGAACTGCTGCCGTTTCCTAGCTATTTTTTTTCGGGGGACGGACACGGAGGGGTGTGGCCAGGTCACATGCAGGATCTTAGTTCCTCCACCAGGGATCGAACCCGTGCCCCCTGTAGTGGAAGCTCAGAGTCTTAAGCACTGGACCGCCAGGGAAGTCCCCCTAGCTTATTTCTTGTACTCGGAGTCAGCACTGGTTTTACTCACTTGCCAGCAGCTCGAAGGCAGGAAAAATGTGGTCCTCACCTTTGCCTTAACCATCTCCCAATTCCTTGCCAATGGAAGGCAGCTCAAGTTAGGTAGAAGAGACATAAAGGACTCTTGAACCTTCAACATTAGTCCATTTAATCCCTGCTACCGCCACCTCCAGCACTGCCCTGTATTACTGTCTTTTTAAAATATAAGGTTTAGGACTTCCCTCGTGGTGCATTGGTTAAGAATCTGCCTGCCAATTCAGGAGACATGGGTTCGAGCCCTAGTCCGGGAAGATCCCACACGCCGCAGAGCAACTAAGCCCGTCTGCCACAACTACTGAGCCTGCTGCACTCTAGAGCCTGCAACCCACAACTACTGAGCCCGTGTGTCACAACTCTGAAGCCCGGGTCCCTGGAGCCCGTGCTCCACAACAAGAGAAGCCACCGCAATGAGAAGCCCACACATCACAACGAAGAGTAGCGCCCGCTCACCGCAACTAGAGAGAAAAGCCCGCACGCAGCAACAAAGACCCAACACAGCCAAAAATTAATTAATTAATTAATTAAATTATAAGGTTTATACTTTCTGAGTATAAAAAAATACATGTTCATCATAAGAGCCATTTTCCACCTTTCCAGAATCAACTTCATGGCACACAGGGGCAAAGTAGAAGTTTTTACTCCTCCTTGAATTCTTGCATTGGAAGCTGCCCCTCAAGATGTTGTTCTCTTCCTGGCATCTCTCAGAAAAGCCATGAGCCTCCACTTTCTCAACCACTGCCCCCCCTGGACCACTGGGGACCCCACCACAGCAGAGCCGGCCAAGAGGAGGATGTAAACAACCCCATCAACCTTTTACTCCTCTTCCCTTTTGATGCCACGACACGTGGCACAGGGCTGATGGCTACGTGGACTTTTGACACCCTAAGGAATCGTGACGTAGACCCGGAAGCTTCAAGCCAAGCCCAGCGCTTGATGCTTGGCAGGGTCCAAGGGAGAGCACCAGAATAAAGCCCTTCCACTGCAGGGAGAATGGGTTTGATCCCTGGTTGGGGAACTAAGATCCCACATGCCGAGCGTCACAGCCAAAACAAAAAAAAGGAAGAAAAGTGTTTATATAACATAGGAACAGATTTTTTTTTAATTTATTTATTTATTTTTGGCTGTGTTGGGTCTTTGTTGCTGCTTGCGGGCTTTCTCTAGTTGCGGTGAGCAGGGGCTACTCTTCGTTGTGGTGTGCAGGCTTCTCATTGCAGTGGCTTCTCTTGTTGCAGAGCACGAGCTCTACGCATGCGGCCTTCAGTAGTTGTGGCTCACGAGCTCTAGAGTGCAGGCTCAGTAGTTGTGGCGCACGGGCTTAGTTGCTCTGCAGCATGTGGGATCTTCCCGGACCAGGGCTCGAACCCGTGTCCCCTGCATTGGCAGGCGGATTCTTAACCATTGCACCACCAGGGAAGCCCAGGAACAGATTTTTTTAAAACAAACTTTATTATAGCATTACAGCATGACTATAATCAAGGAAAGAAAAATGTACTGTAAACATCATATGCAGAAAAGTGCACAAAAGTTTCCAGCCTTGTGAAATTTCACCATCCACATCAAGAAATAGAACAGGACGAGCTCCTGCGGAAATTTCCCCTTGGTTCACCGCCAGTCACTAGGCTCCCCTCCTTTCGAAAGGTAACCACTACCTTGACTTTTATCCCCAAAGATTAGTCTTGCTATTTTTGAACATTATGTGAATGAATCATATATTAGGTATTTGTTTGGGATCTGGCATCTTTACTTTTTTTTTTTTCTCTCAGCTGTGCTGCACAACATGCAGGATCTTAGTTCCCCGGTCAGGGATCAAACCTGTGTCCCCTGCAAAGGAAGTGCAGAATCCTAACCTCTGGACCGCCAGGAAATTCCCCAGGGTCTGGCTTCTTTCACTCAGTGTTATGTTTAGGAAATTCACCAGTGGTGTTCGTGCAGCAGTAATGTATTCATCTTTATTGTTTTGTAGTATTCCACAGTATGACTATACCACAACCTATTTTTCATTCTACAATTGAGCTCCTGGCCTCCAGAACTGACAACGAGAGAATAAATTCCTGTTGCTTTAAACCACCAAGGACGGCAGCCACTGGAAACAGGCCTATTAGGAATAAATTTGCTGTACATTCTCATATGTCTTTGGGTACATATTCATAAACATACACACACACCTAAGCATGGAATTGCTGGGTCACAGGGTGATTATATGTTTAGCACTGAGAGAGCACCAGATCATTTTCCAAAGTAGTGATACCAATTTCTACCTCCATCCACAATGTCTGAGAGATCCTGTTTCTCCACATCTTTGTCAACCATGGTATTGTCAGTCTTTCCTATTTTGTTCTTCTGGTGGCTGTGAAGTGATTTTAATTTGTATTTCCCTGATAACTAAGGGGCTTGTGTGCTTGTTCATTGACCATTTGGATATGGTCTTTTGTGATATGCCTATTCGTTTCTTTTGTCCGTTTTTATTTTCTGTTGTCTGTCTTATTGATTCACAGCATACATAAAATATATTGTGTATATTATACCTTTGTCCAAAAAAATCTCAGGCAAATATCCTCTCCCACTCTGTGGCTTGCCTCTTCACTCTCATAGTGGTGTTTTGGGTGAAAAGAAATTCTTACATTTAATGAAATCTGAGTTATCAATTTTTTATGGTTAGCGCTTTTGTGTCCTGTTTAAGAAAACTTTCCTGCCTCAAAGTCATAAATACAGTCTCCTTTATAATCCTCTAGCAGCTGTACTGCTTTACTTTCACATTTAGGTTAGCAATCCATCTGGGATTAACTTTATTGTGAAAAGATAATTCTCCAAAATAAGATAAAACCATGACTCATACAGACATAAAAATGAACTCATGTTAAATTTTTATTTAACTTATTAAGAAGGAAAGGTGGCAAGGTGTTTCAGCCTGTTCCAAGGTGAATCCGAAGAATAGACACATGTATAGATCAGGAATATTGAAATAGGGACTTCCCTGGTGGTGCAGTGGAGAAGACTACCTGCTCTTAATGCTGGGAGCCCAGGTTCCAGCCCTGGTCAGGGAACTAGATCTCATGTGCATGCCACAACTAAGAGTTCGGATGCCACAACTAAGAGTTCGGGTGCCACAACTAAGGAGTCTGCCTGCTGCAACTAAGACCCGGTGCAACTAAATAAATAATTTTTTTTAAAAAAGGAATATTGAAATAAATGTGCAAACTGAGGCAAAACTGGTTTTTCCACGGTTGGGGGTGTGTTCCTCCACCAGACAGAATTTATTTTTATGAGCTTGGCACTGCTATCAGTTATCTACAAGTTACAGAGGTTTTTTGTTTTTTTGGGGGGGGGGGTGTTCTTTGGCTCCGCAGCATGGCATGCGGGATTGAACCTGGGCCACAGCAGTGAAAATACTGAGTCCTAAAAACTGGGCCTCAAACAACCTCAAATTTTGATTGAGATTGCATTGAGTTTGTAGATTAATTTTGGGGAAATTTGACATCTTTACAATATGGAATCTTCCAAACAATGAGCAGGCTGAACTGCACTTAAACCATCCTATAGAGCATTTATAAAGTAAGGAGGACCTCGAGGTCTATCATCATGAGATATTTTTATTAAGCATAATTAAACATTCATATTGTACTGGGAATGATCTTTATAACGGTTAATCCAAAAACAGAGTAAGATCTTCTTCTGAGAATTTACATCCAAGAGAAAATAAATAAATACAGGTAAACGTATTTGATGATACTTTCCAAAAATTCATAAAGAAAGGGAGAAATGGTTATATGTGTCAATGGTCCTTGACTAGATCTTTCTTCTCATATAGGAAGACAAACAAAAACTTCTTACAAGTTGTGAAAAACTTTGTGTAGAAAATAATTTACAAACAAATGTAAAAATGAAACCACCATCGGTGCTGTGGAGATATCTCTTGTCAGCATTTTTCAAGTGGTTTTGACTATCACTTCTCCATCAAATACAATCAGTCTCCTCAGGACCTACAGGACCTAATACTCTAAATTTCTCTGAGAGTAACATCTGGAGGATGAGTAGAAGTTAAGTGGGTGAAGAATGGTCCGAGCAGAGAAAGCAATACGTGCAAAGGCCCTGTGGCAGGAGAGAGCAAGTGATGGGAGGCATTGTAAAAAAGCCTAACTTGACTGACTCTAAAGAGCAAGGCCAATCATGGTGTGAGAGGAGGCCAGAAGAGTGCTAGGATACACACCGTACACAGCCTCAGAGGCCATGGCAAGAACACTTTTCTTAGGGTCAGATTTGTGTTTTGAAAAGATCACTGGCTAGAGTGGAAGACAGATAAAGGTAGGGCTGAGCATGGGTCAAGGGAGGCTAGTTAGAAGGCTATTTCATTAGTGCCAGTGAGAAGTTATGGCAGGTGGACTGAGTAGTAATGGTGGAGAAGGAGGGAAGTGAATGCAGTCTAGAGACTGCAGACAGTAATTAAATACCTACTCTGTGCCGTGCACTGTTCTAGGGCTCGAAGATACAGCAGAAAACAAGACAGGCCAGGTGCCCACCCTCAGGGAGATTATAACCTGGCTCTAGGTTCCTCGCTTGCATAACTGTGTGAACAATGATGCCATTAAATGAGCTAGGGAACACTGGAAGAAGGACTGGGTTCCATTTTGGACATGTTGAGCTCTCGGTACATTTGAGACACCCAAGAGGATGGTAAACAGACTGGTGGATATGTGGGTCTGGAGCTCAGAGGAGAGGTCTGGACTGGAAATGTATTTCCTTCATCAGACGTAGAATCAAGCCAAGGGTTCCCTATGAGGCTATTGTGGAAAAAAATGACTGTAAAGTTCTTAAAAGCCCTGCTCTTTCACGGAAAGGATGAAAGTTGGCTTCATCTTTACCGAGGCTGCATTTTCATGACAGCACCATATATTTAATTCCCCCTCCCCAGGCCCTTTATAAATCTGAGAACACTTAGCTACCTGTAAACACTGTCATGAACGCTCTATAGTTCCTTGAAATTCTACCCGAAATATATACCAATTGATATAATGAATACAATGTGATTATTTTTACTCTGTTAATATGATGGATTATCTTCATGGATTTTCAAATATTGAACAAGCCTTACACCACTGGAATAAACTCCATTTGTTTGTAGTGTATACTTTAAAATATATATATTGCTGGAAAAAAAGCTGGAAGTAGTACAAGAACTCATCCCAAATAACATCATCCTTGTCTACTGGATACTTGGAATACAGTGGAAAAAATGGCATGTATGTGAATGGGCAACTGCTACATATCTATACACATGTATATACGTACCCACTATATACCTGTATACATGTAATTTGCTTGTATTTACTGATAACTTTCCTTATTTGTGTTACTATTATTTTTTCACACATAGTGATCCTGAACTCCTTTTTAAATTGTAACAATGTTGATCAAAGTCTGCTTTATATTAGAATTATTTAACCATGTCTATCCTTCATGAACTTCTAAAGGGTAGGACCAGGAATTCCAAAGCATCCGGTTAGGATTTGGTGCTCTCACTGCCGTGGCCTGGGTTCAATCCCTGGTTGGGGAAGTAAGATTCCACAAGCTGCACGGTGCAGCCAGAAAAAGAAATAGATAAATAAAGGGTAGGACCACATCTAAATTTCACTGTTTCCCCTAATTCTGCATTCAATGGATGGATGGACTTACATTTCTTCTCCCTTAAGACACATTCATTCATTCCATCTACTAGCGGTCAGATTTGCTTCCATACATACCTTAAGACACCCATGACCAACAGCTAAAATTGTATACATAACACAAAGAATCATTCTTCTATTACTTTAATTCTTAATTCTATTATCTTGTATGTGTATATATGTATTATGTGTCTGTACGTATATATATATCATCTACTTCTGTAAAGAAATTTCCAGGTACAGTTACAGTTCTGTTAGACGTGAAAGAGGTCAACATGGGTGGTGAGGTGAGGAAAGGGGTGGTCTGGGAATCAACAGGCATCAATCTTAGTGTAGACACTTTAGCTCTGGGACCTTCAGCAAGTCATCTAATCACTTCCAGCCTCAGTACTCTGCAAGGATGGTGTTAAATGATCTCTATGATCTTACGTCTCTAAAATTCTTTGAAATCCACTTGGATGGTAAAAATGACTTTTCAACACTGAGATGACCCTGACCACAGGCCTTTGGGCGAAACACCTCAGAGAAAGCAGGGAACTACATCTAAGTATTTGGTATGGCTACATTCATCTTTTAAGACTGGAGGGAAAAGTGTGGGTTAAAACTGAAAGCCAGGGTTGGTGCTGGAGGTTACGAAACATCAGCTGGTTTGAAAGTGATCCTAGGAAGGTAAGGACCACCTGTTGAGGAAGGAGATGGTAGGCCCTGCAGTTTGAGAATTGCTTAGGTTTGTCACGAGTATAAGAAAACAACTGCTGCCCTGATCGGCTTCTGTATGAAAGTTGAGGCCATCGTGCGGTGCCTCGCTTTGACAGGAACAGCCCTGAAAGGGGGTCATTCCAAGTGTCAAGGGAAGCAGATGCTCAGATAGAAAATAGAACCAGGAGAGGGTTGGGGACAAGGAAATTCCCTCTTTCTGTCTAGACCTTGCTCTCTTAGCTTTAGACTCGGAAGAGGTGTGTGCATATATCCTAAGATGGTAGCACTGTCCTGAGGCAGACTAGAGAGTAGGGAAGAGGGACCCCACTAATGGAAAATGAAATAAAAATTCGTAGCCGTCACTAGTTTCCTGTAACTTTCTGCTTCCGTTTTGCTTATCCCATGGTCTTTTCGGAAGTCATTTCAAATGTTCCGACCTTCTGGGTTTAGAGCTTTAGAAGCGCTGCAGGGAGCTCTAAGGGAAAGGTCATGAGTCCACAGCAGCAAAATGGTTACTGGACGCAGAATCCCCAGGCTCCACCCTAACGCTTGACGGTAACAGCAGCAGCCCTAGAAAGATGCCAGGGAGAGGCCTTAGGAACGCCAGGGGTCAAAGTCAAGACTGTGCATTTCTATTGCCTTTTTTCATAAGGAGACCCTCTCTCTGCTGTCAGTCGTAGAAGATTCTGGATGTTATGGTGATTAAGGGATGGAGTCATTTTCTTTCTTTTTTTTTTTTAAGGATCTTTCTTTTTTATTGAGTTATGTATTTATTTTTGGCTGCCTTGGGTCTTCGTTGCTGCATGCAGGCTTTCTCTAGTTGCGGCGAGCAGGGGCTACTCTTCATTGTAGCGTGTGGGCTTCTCATTGCGGTGGCTTCTCTTGTTGTGGAGCACGGGCTCTAGGTGTGCGGGCTTCAGTAGTTGTGGCTTGCGGGCTCTAGAGCACAGTCTCAGTAGTTGTGGTGCATGGGCTTAGTTGCTCCGCGGCATGTGGGATCTTCCCAGACCAGGGCTTGAACCCGTGTCCCTTGCATTGGCAGGTGGATTCTTAACCACTGCGCCACCAGGGAAGCCCTGGAGTCATTTTCTTATATTAGCTCAAGGTTCAGCCAATATCAGAACATCTAACCTTTTAGAGCCGTGTTTTTCTATTTCTTTGTACCCTGACCTGTTTCCAAAAGGATTTAAGGCTGCTTACAAAACCACATAATGGAGTTAAAGAGCATAAATTAGAATAGCAGGGGAAAGGCGAGGCAGAGGAAAAACAAGGGTGAGGGCATGAAAGTGTGCTAAGAGTGAGCGGCAGCCCATGGAGCCCCAAAGGCACACTGGGCTCTGTCCTGTTGGGCTTTTAAAACTTGCTGAAGCTATCAAACCAGTGTTGTTTTCATTCCCCAGAATCCTGTCATTGTTGGGGACAAAGCCCAGTGAAACAATCAAATCCGGATTCCCAGGACAGAAGGAGACCTCTTACCTAATCCGATGCCCTAACCCACGTGGAAAGCACTGCAGTTCACCGACCAGTCCCTGTGCATGCTTTCTGGAACCTGCACTCGCTGGACCAAAGCCCGACATTTAAAAATACATTTAAGGAGATGGCTTTCAAGTGTTTGCTCTGTTTTACTTCAGCGTTGCAGAATCCTCAGAGCAGTTTGAACTTCCTACGAAGAGGGGCGCTCCTAGGACCAGGGGGAGCAGGCAGGACCATCGAGGTCACCCCTAAGCTGGGTAGAGGGTGAGTCAGCCTGGCTGGTGGAGGGGGGTGTGAGAACACCTCTAAATTTCCTTGCCCCTCCCAGACAAGCTGCAGGTGGCCACCACCCAGGACTTCACCTGAACCGCATTCCAAAGACATCTGCGATGCCTACACACGTGGGAAGTACACCTGAGAGCAGATCTCGGGCCTCCTTCTCCCTGGGGCCGGGTGAGGAGTTCTTTAGAGGTCAAAGAGGAAGAAGATTCCCACCTCCCCCACCCTCCTCTGTACTGGCAGATGGAAGGAGAGAGTTACCAGGCCAGAGCTGCCCAACTTCTCAAGTTTAAAATTCAGGGTTCTTCTTCCCTGCTCCCAAGTTTGCTAAACAGCACCACCTACTGTCTCAGACGTCAGGAAACGGGAGAGCCGACGTGGGTGAGCCTTGCAACGTGCCGTTGATAGAGTAGAATGAGTTTCCCTCCCAGTGCGCCCCTGAGACCCTCGGGAAAAAGCAGAGGCAGAGAAGGACATCCCACAGGCCAGCTTTACACCCTCTCCTCCCGGCCTACCCCACTCCAACCTCCCCTCCACCAAAACCCACCAATTTCCCATAGCTTTATGCTAATTCCATCCCCAGCACCACATCGACAATCCCTCGGACACCAACATACCATTCATTGATAAGACAGGTCCTAAACCCAAATTCCGTCATTGAGCTTGTGCACTTCCTGGTAGGAAGGGGAGGTTAGCGGCTCAGGGTCTGATAGGGTAGACCCCCTAAAAGTTCTCATGGGTGATGTGTTGTTGCCCAGTAACTTCTTTTTCGGTAGTGGTAAAACTCACATAGTATAAAATTTACATGTTTTAAAAAAATTTTTATTGGAGTATAGTTGATTTACAATGTTGTGTTAGCTTCTGCTGTACAGGAAAGTGAATCAGTTATACATATACATTTATCCACTCGTTTTTATTTTCCCCTATAGGTCATTACAGAGTATTGAGAAGAGTTCCCTGTGCTATACCATATAAAGTTTACATGGTTTGGGCTTCCCTGGTGGTGCAGTGGTTGAGAGTCCGCCTGCCGATGCAGGGGACGCGGGTTCGTGCCCCGGTCCGGGAAGATCCCACGTGCCGCGGAGCGGCTGGGCCCGTAAGCCATGGCCGCTGAGCCTGCGCGTCCAGAGCCTGTGCTCCACAACAGGAGAGGCCACAAGAGTGAGAGGCCCGCGTACCGAAAAAATAAATGAAGTTTACATGGTTTAAGTTGTACCATCCAGGAGCGCTAAGGACATTAGCTTCTCGTGCAACCAAACTCCAGAGCGCTTTTCATCTTGACCCCAGTACCATTTCCAACACTCTTCTCCCCCCAGTTCTAACCTTCTCTTCTCTGTCTCATAGCTCAAGTTCTTCTTGATTGCCATTCGTATTTTTTTCATTGACACCATAAAACCCTGTGCGAGGGCCCGGGAATCCTGCCCGGCAGAGGTACCTGTCTTTGGCTCTAAGGGAGGATTCAGGGAACAAAGATCACACTTAGATGCCAACCCTCTACCTTGACAGATTGGGGCTGTTGCAAGTAGCACAGATTTCTGCAGAACTGCCCTGTCCAGGAGGCGTATTCTGGTTCTAATGTTCTATGGAGCAAGGAGGCGATTAGTTAATAAAAATGCTATCACAGGGACTTCCCTGGTGGCGCAGTGGTTAAGAATCCGCCTGCCAATGCAAGGGACACGGGTTTGATCCCTGTTCGGGGAAGATCCCACATGCCACGTAGCAACTAAGCCCGTGCACCACAACTACGGAGCCCACGTGCCACAACTACTAAAGCCCGTGCACCTAGAGCCCGTGCTTGGTGACAAGAGAAGCCCACGCACGGGCACGAAGAGTAGCCCCCGCCCACCTCAACTAGAGAAAGCCCGCAGCAACAAAGACCCAATGCAGCCAAAAATAAATAAATAAATTTATTTTTTAAAAAAATGCTACCACAAATATTTGTGATATTTTTATGTGCCCACTTGACAAGACAAATATGTTCCTTGTGCTATTTTACATTAAACTGGCAAAGTCAGAGAATAAAGCAAAATAAATACAAAGTGCGGCAAGAAGCATAAAGGAAACAAGAAGGAAAGGAAATAAAATATATTTGTGGGGGAAGGGAGACCTTACTTTGTAGGATGGTTACATACAAGTCTTTGGCGGGGGCGTGGGCGACATTTAAGCTGAGATCTGCGACCCACACCATGAGAAGGAACTGACCTTGCAAAAAGCAGAGAGGGCGTTACTGGGCAGGAGAGACTGTGCAAAGGCCCTGAGACTGGAAGACCTGTTTATATTGGAGGAACTGGAAGAAGACCGGTGTGGCTGGAGTGTGGTGAGCAAGCGAGAGAAGGGCGCTTAACTCCCAAATCACGGTGCGGAGTGAGGGTCCCTGTCACAAGTCCACGGGAGAGGCGTAGGCGAGCACAAGAATTTGGCTTCCCCGGGGAAGACCCTAGAGCCCGGGCAGGAGTGGAATCGCGAGCGAAGGCGAAGGCCTGCTGGGGGCGCTCAGGAGCAGTTCCGAGTCCATCCTCCACCACGGCCCCTACCCCGCATCCCACAGCGGGTCAGCCCTCCAGGCCTTGTCCAGGGACCAGAGCCCCAGCCTTAGACCAGGGACTCAGGCCGACTCCTAGGTAAAGAACGCCTTTCTCCCACCTCTGGGTTCCCCTCTACCCGCTGGCCGGTGCTTGGCCAGGTGACCTCGCCGCCCGCGGTCGGATGCTCGGCCCCGGGTACTGCCCGGCTCTGCTAGGTCCGCTCCGTCCGGGAGGCTGCGCGCTTGCCCCACCGTGGAACCCCATTCTCGACTTTCCTCAGCTCGAGTTGGGCGTCCTCCCAACCCTGGGCCCCCCAACACGCGCGCGCGCACACAGACACACACACACACACACACACACACACACACACACACACACACACACACACACACACACACACACACACACACGGGATTTGGAGCTGAGCCTGGGGCCATCTCTGCCTGCGGACAACGGGGTTTCCTGGAAGATGCGCCCAGGGCCCAGGCTTCTCCTGTGCGTCTGCAGCCACTTGCCGACCAGGGAAAATCGGAACAAACTCGCAAATTTTCTTTTACTACGAGGTCTTGCTGGGACCCACAGCCGATGGAAAAGGGGAGAAGGCAGCCCCAGAAAGCTCAGTGCGTGCACTACAAACTGCTGGGCTTGGCGCCCGCATCTGTGAGCAGAAACACGGGGACGCCTGTCCCCGGGATCCTCTGGAACCCTCTGGAATCCCAGCTTGCCCAGGCTTGGATAACCTTGGAGTCGTGGGCCACCGACAGAGGCGGATTCACTTGAAGACCAAGATCCAATTAAATATATATATATTTATATATTGGACCAATATATATTTATATATTGGTATATTAATTGGACCAAGATAATATATATATTAAAAAATTAAAAAGAGGTGATCAAGGCAGAAACTAGTTTCAAGGAAGTCTTAAATGAACATCAAAGAGATGTAAAACGGAGACCTGAAGCCAACTAGCAACAAAGGGTGAAAAGATATTCTCTCCTCAAATCCTGCTGGGATTCTGGGCTGGGGGTACCAAAAGCCCGCATATTTCCTATAAGCTAGTAGGAGAGGTCACAGGCAGTTCCAAGCTTTGCTTGTTCAAGGCTTTCTTATCTACATAAACTGAAAGTCACTAGAATTATTTTATTAGGCTCAGCAGGTTGGAGAGAACCTGGCTGAATAAATTCTATCCTCATGCTTTGAGAATGGTTACAAATGCTACCCACTGAGGGTTCCTCTAGAGATCTTCTGACATTAAGGCTAGAAGCCCTTAGAATCTGGGGACAAGAGACTCTTCAGAAGACCTGAAATAAGAATCTTCACCTGTGGGTAAACACAGGAACTTAAGATAAATTCATCTCTAAGCATCAGGAAACCAAAGGAGATGGCCTCATTTGCTCCATGAGCTTGCCTGCAATCCTTCTCAATTATGAGACCCGTAGACAGAACCTCTGCTTCCTCTCATAAGAACTACAATTTATGGAAAAGGTATTATTTATTTTCCAGGAAGGAGCCGCCAGCCTTGATAGACAGGTTTGGGTATCTTAAGCCCAACCCCATGAGGCTGCTCACTTGTCTTGAAGTGAGCTCAAGTGAGCTCACTTGAAGAACAATCTTCGGGGAGTGCAAGGAAGCTGAGAATGGACTTGCTTAAATCCTTGTGCTATATGCAGCTCTGGGACTTCCCTGGTGGTCCAGTGGTTGAGAATCCGTCTTGCAATGCAGGGGACACTGGTTCGATCCCTGATGGCGGAACAAAGATCCCACATGCGGTGGGACAATCAACTAGAGAGCCCGCGTGCCACAGCTAAGACCCGATGCAGCCGGAAAAAGAAAAAAAAATGCAGCTCTGCACCTAATTTAATGTGTGTTTCAGGAGTCCCCAAGGTTCAATGATTCATTAGAAGGACTCACAGGACCCAGTAAATCTGTTACATTCGTGGTTACAGTTTATTACAGTGAAAGGACAGGACTGAAATCAGCAAAGGAAAAAGGCAGATAGGGTGGAGTGCAGGAGATACCAAGCACGAGCTTCCAGTTTCCTGTCCAGTTGTCCTGTTCCAGTTGCACAGACAGTGCTCAATTTTCCCAGCACCAGTGTGTGACAACATGTGTGAGGTGTTGCCAACGAGGCACACCAAGACTTTGATATCCAACGTTTTTATTGGGGGTTAATCACATGGGCATGCGTGCCTGCATAACTCACCTTAACTACCCAGTCTCCAGCCCCTAGACATCAAACTGACACAGCATGACCCAAGGGTTCCATCATACAAACCACTCTTGTCAGGCAGGAAACTCCAAGGGCTCAGACTTCATTTCCCAGTAACTGGTCAAGGGTCAGTCCTGAAGCCCCTTGGAATGTATAGAGTTTGGGCAACGAAGTCCTGCTCTGTTAACGTTTTCCTGAAACTTACTTAGCACTTATTACATGCCACCTTTTATGATTAACTTCTTTTTTACCAAGTGAGTTGTATTTCCCCAGCTGGGGTGGAGAACATCATAAGAGCAGCAACAGTGTCTTATACCTTTTAGTATCCTGGGGGCTTGCAGAGTTCCATGTATTAACAGACACCCAATAGTCACTTCTGTTTCATGTGATTAAGGCTCATCTTCCAACTAGACTATAAACTTCCAGAGAAAAAGAACTGGACTGTGCCTGTTTTTTGCATACCTTTTGATGCCCAGATGTTATGGTCTGAATGTTTGTGTCTCCTCAACATGCATATGTTGGAAGCTAATCACCAATGTGATGGTATTGGGATGTCATTAGGTCATGAACGTGGAGCCCTCATGGATGGGATTAGTGCCCTTATGAAAGATGACTCAGAGATCCCTCACTCCTTCTACCATGTGAGGTTACAGGCAGAGGTGCTGTTTATGAACCAGGAGGTGGGCTTTCACTAGGCACTGACTCTGTTGGTGACTTAATCTTGGACTTCCCAGCTTCCAGAACTCTAAGAATCTTAACGAATTTCTGTTGTTTATAAGACACCCAGTCTATGATATTTTGTTATAGCAGACCAAATGCACTAAGACACCAGATCAGGCCCTTAATATGATAGATGCTCAACAAATATGAGATGGTCAATGAACGTAAACATTCCCTCTTTCTCTGGGTCTCTTTGCTGAGGCCAGACCAATGCTTCATCAATGGATGGAGAGAGAGACAGAGAGTGTTTTGCAGAGAAATGAATTGCAGCAATGAATAATCAGCACAGGATTTTTTTAGAGACCAAAGGTTTTATTCCAATCAGGAGTCATTTACTTTTGGAAGCTATTTCTCTGAGTCCTTTGTGAAGAGGACAGCCTCATTGATGCTCTCAGTGATGTAATCTATGTTGTAGGAATTGATACAGGTGAAGTTGATCCGCCCATTCTTGGGGATATAGATATGCTTTTTCTTGACCAAGTAGTCCACCTGTTGGGCTGGTGATGACCATAGGGTCTCAGATCCTGAGGTGGCCACCTCTAGCTCCCCTCTAGCCTAGGGTGAATTATGGAGGAGAGGGAGTGTCAGCCTTTCTGGGGATCCAGAAGCATCTTGAAAGCAGCTCTACCTTCCTCAGGAAAGGATCAAAATCTGGGGTGAAGCTAGGGACTAGTCACCTAGTCCATGAAGTTTATGCTCAAATACAAGCCCAAATACAAGGTGAGAAAGTGGGGAGCTGTCCCTTCCTAGACACTTACGGTTGAGTCCAAGATAGCCATGGGACCCCTTCTGCTCCGTGATGTGATCCCAGGAGCCTGGGGTTCCCAGGAGCCGGAGCTTCTCCTTCACTTTTTCCTTGGTCATCATGACGTTCTTTACAACCCCTTCCAGACTCTGTTTCCTGCCAAGGGAAAGACATCAGGAAATTAAGAGCATAAGGTCTCCCCGTGCTCTCAGCCTCCTCAGTGCCTTTCCCCTCTTCTCCCTTCAAAAGTGGTGGAGCCAGGCCTCCACCTGGGATGGTTATAAATGGGAGGGGGTTTCAGTCCATATTAATGTAAGCAAGGGAAGCAGACTCTCAGGCAGAGTAGCAGGCCCTTGGTCCTTCCTCATCTCCTCCTGCAATCTGGGAATGTTCAAATAATTCAATAATAATTTGACCTGGGTCCAAAAAGCGCATCCTATTACCCACTGCCGCAGGCTGGGCAACCCTCAGCATAGCCGCTGCCATTGGTACACAGGGGCTCCTCAGTAAAGAGTAAAGAGGCAATGTGGGCAGGAAGAGAGGCAGCCACTGCATCCTGTGAGTCAGCAAGTCTGTGGGTATCCAGAGGCTCCGCCCACCCGTCCTGCCCCACCCCTACCCCTTACCATTCTCCCTGCATAGCCGGGTTACAGAGGACAGAGGTGATAATGCGAGCACCCGTGGTAGGAGGGTTTAGCCACAGGGCCCGCGCGAAGTCTGTCAGCTGCGAGAGGACGCACAGCAGGAGCTCGTTACTGAGTGCCACCACCACGAGGATCCCCACTCCTTCGTCTGCAGCATTGGGACAGACAGCATGTCTCAGCGCCCCCTCTGCCATTCCCGGGCCGTGCACGCGGTCTCTGCCCCTTGCCTTGCTGAAGAGAGGGCTGGACAGCGGGGCTTACCACCCAGCCCCACCAAGTTGGCATCCATGCCCCGGGAAGCTGCCACAGGCTCCTCTTGCAGGAAAATGTAGCCACAGGTAAGAGCCTTAAAGGTGGAAGGGACTTGAAAGATCACTAACTCCCACCCCTCGTCTTACAGTGGAGGAAACAGAAGCCCGAGAGGCGTGAGATGGCTCAGCTAGAGTCAGTTTTAGCAGCTGAGCTGAGACCATACCACAGAACCTGACTGGTAGCTCAGTGCCCTTCCCTTCTGCCGCCGGTGCCCTCTCTGGAGGCCTGGGTTCTCTCCAGAGGGTAGGAGATGTCAAACGCGTCGCTCGTGCCCAGGGTGGGGCACCACCAGGCCTTCCCTTCTCCTCCTGCCCACGTCATACCATAAATACCAAAATTCTTGGACAGAGACTGGCTGCAGAAGAACTCAAAGCCTCGAGACACAAAGTATTGTAAGAATCTAGCATCTTCTTCCAGGTCACCTGTCGTTAAACCTTGATAGGGAATGTCAAAAAATGGAAAGATCTGCTTGCTCTGTAGGAGAAAGGAGAATGAGAAAAGGAAGGGACTGATGGAGGCGCGGCAGGTGGTGAGAGGGAGGGGAGCCAGGCGGGAGGGTGGGCTCACCTTCATGAGGACCATCAACTGTGTCCACTGACCCTGTGTCAGCTTGCAGCTGCCGATGTTCCCAATCACGAAGATACAGCCATGCGGGGCCTGCTGCAGGTAGAGACTGTCTCGTCAGGCGCTTCCTTGACCACGTAGGTCGTGGCAACGCGACATTGGGAGGAGATGTGGTCCTCCATGTTGGTCCTACTAAAGGGCTACGAATCCAAGCTTAGAAAAGGCCTTGATGATCGAAGGGGGCGGGAAGGGAAAGGGAAACTGTGAATCAAGTCTGGGGGGTGCTTCTGAGCGAGCACATCTACCTCCACCACATCGAGGAGCATGCCGGGGTCCAAGCACAGCCGTGCGGAGTCCCAGAAGATGTGTTCATAAACTGTAAAGCCCATGTCCTGGAAGACGAGTCCATGCGGTTCTGTGGGGAGACATCCCCCACCAGCTGGTACCCGGCAGGTGGAAAGATGGAAGCAGCCACACCAGAGAGTGAGCCTGAGGGGGAGGGTCAGTGGCCGAAGGCAGGACGGTAACAGGAGAGGGACAAGCATACCTTGGCTCGTCCACCATGTTTCTCATGACAGAGGGTGCGGAGGACAACAGTGGAGATTGCAAATGGGGTAGGAATCAGGAACACAGGACGGGGGTCTGCTGTCGCCCCCACTTGCCTAACACTCACCTTTGTGAGAAGAAATGATGTAAACTACTTGAGAATCCCGATGCCAAGTTTTGAGGAACTGGGCCCCCAGCTGGAAAGCACCGCTGTCACCTACAGTGTGCACGCCCCCTGCCTGCCAGCAAACCAGAAGCAGGAGTAGCACCTGCAGGCACTGATGTTTCCCAGAAAAAGCTGGGGAACGAGGGTCGCTTCCTCATGGAGGTCAAAGCAACATGCTCCAACACATACGCCTCCATTGACTCATTCAACCAGATTTACTGAGCACCTACTATGTGCCAGACACTGTAGTAGGCACTTGGGATGCATAAGGGAACAAAAAGAACACCCTCCACCCCTGTGGTGCTCACATCCACACCAGGCACGGGCAGCCTTTTTCTACAAAGGGCCAAGTAGTCAATGTTTTAGGCTTTCAGGCTGTATAACTACTCAAGTCTGCCTTTATAGCAGAAGACAGCTCTGGACAAGGCAAGCAAATGATCGTGGCCATGCTCCAATAACATTTTCTGGACATTGAAATTTGAATTTCATATAATTTTCATGTGTCCCAAAATATTACCCCTCTTTGATTTTCAACCATTAAAAAAAAATAAAAAAAGAGTGATGGTGATACCAGCCCCACTTCAGATTCAGATCATCCCCTTCTTAAAAGAGCTTGCACATGAGCACGTGGGCTGGTGCGAGAGCCCTGGTTTGGGGTCCTGGCTCTGCCCTCCAGTGACCAAGCTGGGGGACTCTCTGAGCCTCAAGGGGCCCATCCAAAGTCTCTTTCAGGTTTATGATTGCACATCCTCTATCCCCGATCTCCACTCCTTGTGTCTCGGTGAGTAAGGAAAGGGCCCTGCTTCTCACCCTGTTCTCCATAATGACTTGGCTGTCCTTTCCAAAGAGGAGGTTCAAGGAGGCCTGGATGAATGATTTCATGCCCATCACTGGCGTGTACTCATAGGTCAGGGAGGGATCCTGGGCGATCTGCATTCGGGTCTTGCGCACGACAGAGGACACCCAGGGTTGGCCTTGGCTGGTCATGCAGACTGTGAGGGTAAGGGAAGAGGGGGCTCTTTTTTTTGCGGTACGCGGGCCTCTCACTGTTGTGGCCTCTCCCGTTGCAGAGCACAGGCTCTGGACGCGCAGGCTCAGCGACCATGGCTCACGGGCCCAGCCGCTCCATGGCACGTGGGATCTTCCCGGACCGGGGCACGAACCCCTGTCCCCTGCATCGGCAGGCGGACTCTCAACCACTGCGCCACCAGGGAAGCCCGAAGAGGGGGCTCTTAATGCCCACCTCAGCATCTGCGAGTTTGGGCTCTTCAGAAAGCCCACAGATCTGTCCTGCCTCTCTTGGGGCTTTGGGAAGTCATCTAGGAAAAGACAACTTTCCTTTTCTTTTTCCCCTTTTATCAAAACAATGTGTTGTTAGTGAATGTATCTAATTTTCATCTTTTTAAAAAAGGCAACAGAAACCTATGCCATTTAAAGGGCAAAAATGATAGACAACGTGAGAGCTGTAGGTACATGAGACTGAACAAAGGTGACACTGACTTTCACCATAACAAGGGCTGGCTGCATCCCTGAACGGTCCATTTTAGGAGCCATTCTCAGTACAGGAGCAGAGGAGGGAGGGGGTGGAATGAAGAGGCTGAAGGAAGTACAGTGTCCACACAGGCCCCAAGCGTAGAGCTGGGGGAGAGGATACAGCTCTTATCAAATCCCGGGAAACCCACAGAGAAGGGCAGAGGGCACAGAATGGCCCAGGAGGTTTCCTGCTCTTTTATTTACCCACTGGGCAATTCTGTTAACAGGAGCAGAGCTGTCTGTCTGGGGAGGCTTGGGCTCTCTCCCGATACGGCCCTCCGAGAGGCAATGATGGTAGACTAGGTCTCACGCTCCAAAACTACGAGGCACCTACCTTTATAGGCCAGGAACACCTTGTTAGGGTGGTCATCTTGTTTGTAGGTCTTCAGCAAGCTGCCTTCTAGCTTCTGGGCTAGGGGTACATCCGTGAACACAGACATCATTGAGGGAGAGTAGAGCCAAGACTGTGCTTCCGCTCCCGAAGGCTTCTGCTCTGCAGCGTTCCTCCAAGTCTGGACCCGACAGACCAGCCTCTTCCCAGAACCTTGGCAACTCCAACGCAGAGGCTCCGGTCAACTGGTCACCAGAGCAACAGAACCCCACCACTCACTGTCTCCGCGGTGGCCATCCTCCAGGGCTACGGGAATGCTGCAAGACAACTGGGGAGAACCCTCTGAGAGAGGGGGCCGGGGGAGGGCGTAGGGAGGACTTGGAACTCCCAGGCACCTCTCCCTAACTCACTGGCTCCTTTCATCACCTAATCCAAAATAACAAGTCAGCCCCTTAGAAGATGGGGCAATGCAGGCAGCCATGAGCCTGGTGAGGGCTCCTCCTGCAGATGGGAAAATCTCTGACCCAGCAGTAACGTGAATCGAGGGATACATTTTAAAAGCTTCTACTTTCATTTTGCTCAGGGCTCCAGATTTTTTTTTTTTTTAATAGAAAGAAATCACTGTTTTCTTCTACAGTTATTTTCATAAAGAGTCCTATGTTTAGAACAGTATAACTTGCAACTCTCTAAGCCAATCCTGTTTCTCTGTTATTTACAGACGAGACTTCTACATTTGCAAACTGTTTCAGTGGTGGCCGAGCAGCAAGTGTAGAAGGCAGAGACCAAAGGCAGAAAGCGTTGGCCTCTGCAGGGTCAGTCTTGCATTTTGCTTTCTTTTTTTTCCAAATGACTTTGTGATCCTTGCAGACACTGTTGGTGTCTCACTCAAATACATTTTCCAGCCCTGTTGGTGGATAAGGCTTATCTTTCAGATCTACCTTCCAGATTGTCCTTGGCAACAGGAAACGACCTGGCAGGTTACACCCCCATCAGCATCACACTTACACCCCCAGGACTGCCTGATCCTGGCATACAAAAAGCCAGCCCTCTTGCCTTGGGGGATGCACGTGGCTCAATTTGCACTTTAGGGCCCATCCCCCAATCAGGCCAAGGCCCCATCCTTGCATGGCCCCCTCCCCTTCACAGTCGTGCTTCCCCCACTTCCTTACAGGTTCCTCCTACAGGGCACTCCCTCTGAAAATCACATGCCCCAAATCTCTGTCTCAGCCTGTGCTTCCAGGGAACCTGCCTTGAGACAATGATAGTGGAAGTTATCCTTATTATTGTAGAAAACTTTAAAACTTCAAAAAACAATAACAAAGAGCACCGATGTCCTACAGTCAATCCACAACCACAGTTAACATTTTGGTGTACACCCCTCTGGTTTCTTCTCTAAGATGTTTATATTTTAAGATGATGGTTATTGGGACTTCCCTGGTGGCGCAGTGGTTAAGAATCCACCTACCAATGCAGGAAACACTGGTTCGATTCCTGGTCTGGGAAGATCCCACATGCTGTGGAGTAACTAAGCCCGTGCGCCACAACTACTGAGCCTGTGTTCTAGACTCCACGAGCCACAACTACTGAGCCTTTGTGCCACAACTACTGAAACCTGCACACCTAGAGCCTGTGCTCCGCAACAAGAGAAGCCCGCACACCACGAGGAAGAGTAGCCCCTGCTCGCCGCAACTACAGAAAGCCCGCGTGCAGCAACGAAGACCCAACGCAGCCAGAAAAAAAAAAAAGATTATGGAGATCAAAATTGCCGTGTCATTATTCATCATTCTTGTTTTCACTACACATTTCAGTTGTGACAATTTTAACATCTGTGCCAATGAGAACTTTTCATGCAGCAGGTAATAAAAAACCCAACCTAAACTACCTTGAGAAAGAGAAGGAATTTCTTGGCTCTATAATGGGGCAGCCCAGGGTACATCTGACCTCACTCATCGTTCAAGCCAGAGCGTAATGAGTCATCAGGGCTCCAGCTCCCTTTTCTGTGGTTCCCTTGGCTCTGCTCTTCCGGATGTTTCTGCTCTGTTCTCGGGCTGACTCTGGGCACGGGAGCAAATGCCAGTGTAGCACATGTGCAGAGGAAGCGCATCTGAGGAATTTACATTGCAGCTCTGTTTGCAAATAAACTAAATGCCAATTCCTGAAGGAATGTTTACATTAATAATGGGATATCCATATAATGGAATCCCATGCAGGTGTTAAAGGCAGCCCTACGTGTACAAATGTATAAAAATATTCAAGATACATCATTAAGAACAAAGGAGTACAAATAGATAGCAAAGTGGGGAATATTTGGGGGGATATATCAATAAAAGATGCATTTGCATGTATATGCCTAGAAAATCTCTGGAGGGGTGCATGAGAAGCAGGTAACTGTGATCACCTCTGCAAACTGGAACAGGCTGGCTGGTGGACAAGGACAGAGAATAACCCTGACTTGCTTTCCACTGGACACCACGTTGCCCCTTGGAAATGTTAGACCACCTGCATATGATTTCTCATTTAAAAAGTGTTTATGGGCTTCCCTGGTGGCGCAGTGATTGAGAGTCCGCCTGCCGATGCCTGCCGGGTTCGTGCCCCGGTCCGGGAAGATCTCACATACCGCGGAGTGGCTGAGCCCATGAGCCATGGCCCCTGAGCCTGCGCGTCCAGAGCCTGTGCTCCGCAACGGGAGAGGCCACAACAGTGAGAGGCCCACGTACCGCAAAAAAAAAAAAAAAGTGTTTATGTTTTCAAACAATGGCTGCAGCCTTTCCAGACGTTACATCCTCACTATCCAGAAGAAGAGAAAGCGTCTCTTCTCTTGGCTCCTTGCAAGAATGAGGAAGCTTCCCTCCTCCAAGCCCCGGCCTCCTTTCTCTGGCTGCAGTGGGTCACTGGCCCATCCCTGACCAAGGATGGGATACTCTGGTGAGTGTAAACCAGTCACCTAGAGCTGAGGGGGAGTGTTCATCCCTCCCAAACTGCACAGCTAAGAATGGACAGAAGCATTCCCAAAAGAGATGCCAGGTGTTCTCAGAAATGGGAGAGCGGAGAAGGGATGCTGGAAAGGCAGTCGGAGAGTGTTCGCTGAATCATCCATTCCCAAGGCTTAAGAACCACCATCTTTTTTTTTTTTTTTTTTTTTTTTTAATTTTGGCCGCACGGGCTCTTCTAGTTGCAGCGCGGGCTTAGTTGCCCCACAGTGTGTGGGATCTTAGTTCCCCGGCCAGGGATCTAACTCACGTCCGCTGCGCTGGAAGGTGGATTCTTAACCACTGGACCACCAGGGAAGTCCCCAGGAACCACCATCTTTAATGGCTATTTTTATGTGTGTTGGCTTTGTGCTTCCAAACGTGTTAAACATCCACGGTCCCCATTGCTGTCTCAGCAGCAGAGGGAAGGTTCCTTTCTGGTCTACCCCAGGCTACGGAGAGTGACAGCATGTGGGGAGTAACGGAGGGGGCAGTTGGCTTGTGCCTGAGGCTCTGCCTGGAAGCTGATCAGCCAATAACTGGGGATAGAGTGTTTGTGGCCCCAAGTTCTGACCATTCCTGGGGTGTTCCCTAGAACACCAGCCCACGCTCTAGGGGCCCGGGCTTCAGAGTTGTGACACACGGGCTCAGTAGTTGTGGCTCGTGGGCTCTAGAGCACAGGCTCAGTAGTTGTGGTGCACGGGCTTAGTTGCTCCGCGGCATGTGGGATCTTCCTGGACCAGGGCTTGAACCCATGTTCTCTGCATTGGCAGGCAGATTCTTAGCCGCTGCACCAGCGGGGAAGTCCCACATACTTTGCTTCTAATAAACACTTGTATCTTTTATCTTTTTCACAGTCTTGGTCTCTTTGCTGAATTCTTTCTTCAAAGAAGACAAGGACTGAGGCCCTTCTTCCAGCTTTTCACTGCTGGAATCAATCTGTCAGACTTATTGTTGAGCTGCACCCACAGGCCTGCAAGACATGGACTTGTTCCGTCTCAAGAGCCCAGAGTCAGCAACAGAGACATCAATGGTGTAATGGATGAGAGGGACCTTACATGTCTGAAGCGAGGTCTTGGAGCGACACCCCGCTGTGTGGGGCAGACAGAAGGCAGGACAAGGCAGTAGTCTTCGCTCCCGGGGTAATAGAGAGATTACCAGTTATAGGGGACTTGACGTCAGGATGGCTCATCAGTTAACAGGGAAACCAGCAAAGGGGTGCACCCGTCATGGCTCCTTGGGTAAACTATCATAGTTGAAATTGTTCTGATCTAAAGATTAGAACAATCACTAGCTAGGGCCAGGGTAAGTACATAGGCATTTACTGATTAGGCTCTATGATTAAGAGGGAAGGTCAGTCAGGTGAGTAGGGTGTAGGTGAAGCAGGGCCTGGCCCAGCAGGGGATGTACAGAGAGCAAGAGAACAGCCATCTTGGGTGGCCTGACCATACACTTATATATCCGACTCCAGTTTCTTTCCTAACTTCCGACTTGGAAATCCAAATGCCTACATAGTATCCCAATAAATCATTCATAGACGTTTCAAATTTACAGTATCTAAAAACTAACTCATAGTTTCATATCCTCCCATCATTTCTCCCCATTTTAGTAAGTGGCAAGTCCCTTCTGCCAGGTTCTCAGCCCAAAACTCTTGGTCTCATCCCGGACTTCTCTCTCTTTCTCTTACACCCTACCTCCAAGCCATCAGCAAACCCTGTCAGTTTTACTTTGTAACATATTTAGAATCTGTTCACTTTAAAATTATTACTTATTGCTGGAAGGGATGGGTGAGTGGATGAGTGGAGGGTACAATCTGTGTTTGGATGGGCGACAGAGGGTACAGTCTGTGTGAAGGTACAAAGAAAAATTAGCTCTTTAGTGAATTTAAATGTCGTTGGGGGAATTCCCTGGTGGTCCAGTGGTAGGACTCTGCGCGTTCAATGCCGAGGGCCCGGGTTCAATCCCTGGTTGGGAAACGAAGATCCCATAGGCTGCGCAGTGTGGCCAAAAACTAAAAATTAAGTGTGGTTGGAATAAAAGTGTATGGGGGAGAGGAGTGGTATGAAATCAGGTTAGGAGGGTAGGCACTTGTCCATCTAATGCCAGGCCCTTGTGTTAAGGGGTCTGAATCCTACCTCAAATGCTTCAGAAAATCACTGAATGATTTTGAGAAAAGGAATGACACAGATTTATACTTTAGAAAAATCCATCTGTGGGCTTGTGGGAGATGAACTGGAGGAAAGCCAGAGCTAGGCAAGAAGGCCCAGTGAAGACTACCTGAGTTAATTCTGTTAAGTGTTGAAGGCCTGAGATATGCTGTGGGTACCGGGTAAACCCACCAGATGTCCTCCATAAAAATACCAGGCACCACAGCAAGCCTGGAGGGAGATGTCAGTTCTGCAAAATATCTGCTTAATTTAAACAATATCTTATGTATCATTAATAATATTCACTTACTTTTGTCCAACTTTTCTACCTTTTTTTTTTTTTTTAAGAAGTATCTTTTTCCTTACAACAACTTGCAAGAAATGTTAAAGGAAAGCAAGGCAAAGTTTTCAAAACTGTTTCATTCTCCAGGGTCAGAGTGCAATACCAGAACGGGTCAAACGAGCTAGCCAGCAAGACTACCAAGGGGATGGGCATAAGAGTTAGGGTTACGGAGAAAGGACTAGTTTGCTCTTAAAATGTGTTCTCCCCTCTGCGTCTTCACGTAGCGGTGATGTTTGCCACCAGCCTCATATGTTTCTCCTTCCCCCCAAATGGTAAGAATTTCTTCATTGGGAAAGCAGCTGCCTGTGGCCCTGGGAGAGTGTTCCGACGTCAGTTAGATTCAGACTTGGGCCCAAGGGGAGCCCGCAGAGGAAGGGCTCAGTCACATGATCCAGTGACGGGGAGAGAAAACAGACAAGCCGTGGGTGGCGCTGAGCTGATGCAAAGCTCTCCCGTGCCCAGCACTCTCTTCTCTGGGAAGAACTGACCCATCCACTCTTCCTTCTGGGAATACCAACAGCAGAAGCAATAAGACTTCATCTTGTTTCTTGCTGAAGAGGCTTTGGGAACTGTGTTTACTGTGTGTTATAAAGTGTGGTTCCTCACTAGCAACTCAGAAATGAAAACTGTAGTGCAATGGGTTCTTTAGCTCCTAATTTTCTTAAAAGGCTGGGGAGAAGGAATCATAGAATGATTGGTCATTCCCTCAGGAGTGAAGGACGGAGGCTGAGAGATGCTCTTTCTGGACGAGACAAGCAAGAGTTTCCCAGAGTCCTTTGGAGAAAAGCAGGCCATGGCAGATCATGGGACCTTCCTGAGCTTGGGGTCCCATTGTATTTCAGTTTCTGATAGGAAATCTTTAAAAACAGGACCAGAGAAGGACTGTTAGAAAGAGCAGCCTGGGACAGAATTGGGAAGTAAGTTTATATTTGTTTTTCTATTATTGGGCCACAGATTACCACAAAGCAGCTCAGAACAACACACATTCATTATTTCACTTTCCATGGGTCAGGAGCCTGGGTCTTCTGCTCAGGGTCTCACCAGGCTGCAATGACCGTGTTGGCCAGGGCTGCAGTCTCACCTGGAGCTCAGGGTCCTCTTTCAGGGTCACACGGAACCCATTTCCTTGCAGCTATAGAGCTCACCGTGGCTGGCTTCCTCAAGGCTAGTAGGTACATCTCTCTTCTCTGCTCTCTGACCTTCTTTTAAAGGGCTCACCTGATTAAGTCAGGCCCACCTGAGGATAATCTCCCTTTCTGTTAACCTAAGTCAATGGATTAGGGACCTTAATTATATCTTCAAAATCCCTTCCCCTCTGCCACGTAACATGACATAATCACAAGAGTAACATCCCATCACTTTCGGCATTTTCTATTTGTTAGAAGCAAATTACAGGCCCCACCCACGTTCAAGGGGAGGGGATTATATAAGGACATGGGTCCTTGGATGTCATCTCAGAATTCTGCCTGCCACAGAGTCCAAGAGCTTCTGGAGGAAACAGCCCTTCCATGAGGGGTGACTGGAGTGATAAAAATTTCATGAGATCAGAACTATTCGTTAAAGAGTTCACATGGATCTCTCACTGTAATGGGTTGAACAGTGCCGCCTACCAAAAGGTATGTCAACCAGAACCTCAGAACGTGACCCGATTTGGAAGAAGGGTCTTTGCTGATATAATTAAGGCAAAGATCTTGAGACAAGATCATCCTGGATTAGAATAGGCCCCAAATCCAAATCCGATCTGTCCCTTACAAAGACACAGCTGTGCCTTTCTATGAGACAGGAAAGGAGAGGACACACAGGGACACCGGGGGAAAGTGAAGACAGAGGTAGACGTCAAAGCTATGTGTCTGTAAGTCAATGAAAGCCAAAATTGCCACAGCCATCAGAGGCTGGGAACGGGGCCTGGAATGGACTCTCCTTCAGGGCCTCCGGAAGGAACCAGCCCTGTCAACACCTTGATTTCAGACTCCTGGCCTCCAGAACTGTGAGAGAATGGATTTCTGTTGTTTTAAGCCTCCAAGGCTGTGGTCACTTGTTGTGGCGGTCTTGGGAAACGAGCACGCTCACCGTCCCCATGTGAACTAATGTCCAGGAGATGGGCTTGGTGGCCACAGGTACGACACGAACGCAGACTCTACAGAAATGCCAGTTCCCAGAGATGCCCTAGGGGAACCAAAGCAAGGCAGCCTTGTAAGCCAAGCCACGTTCATTACAGAATGTAGGAGATGTCCGTTCATTGTTATCCTTTTGTTGCCTCCCTTCACTGATGAATGTGTTTGATTCAGCAGCTATTAAAAAAAAAAAAAAAAGCGAAAACAACGGTAGCTTAACAGGATAGACATTTATTTCTCTTTCATTTAAGAGTTTTAAACATAAGCAGTTCAGGGCTAAAAAGATGACTTCACACCGCTGGACACCCAGGCTCCCCATGTCTGGTTTTTCTGCCATTGGCAACACATGGTTGCCATCTCATGACCCAATGTGGCTGCTTCAGTTCTTACCATCACATCTGCATTCCAGCCGGCTGGAAGTGGACAAGCGGACATGGGGGATACACCCTTTCCCTTTCAGACGTGGAAGCTGCACACTTCAGTCAGCTAGGACTTAAGTCACTTAGTCACACCTAGCTGCAAGTGAGGCCGCAATGTGTTTTTAGGGAGGCCACGTGCCCCAATCAAACTTAAGGGTTCTGTTACTCAAGGAAGAAGGGAAGAATGGAGAATGGACAGCAAATTCTGCCCACAGGAGACAACAAACGCAAAGTCTGACTTGACGAATCGCCTCTCAAATCTGGGGCCCAGGGAGATGGGAGAAAAGGCTCGTAACTGGAAATCCAGGAGTGCGTAGCATGCCCACTACCCTTCTGACTGATTATAGGATGAAACAGGGCCTGGGAAATGTGGGTTTGAGACAGCAGTAATAAGATGAGCGTGGAGAGTTAAAAGTGTTCCTGCTTCCCCATCACACCCTCAGCTGTGGGTAGAATTGTGTCCCCCTAAAAGAGATGTTGAATCTTAAACTCTGGTACCCCAGAATGTGACCTTATTTGGAAATAGGGTCTTTGCATGTATAATCAAGTTAAAATGAAGTCTTACGGAATTATGCTGGGCCCTGATCCAATGGCTGGTGTCCTTACAAGAGGAGGGAAATTTGGACACAGACACACGGGGGAGAAAGCCAGACAAAGACGGAGGCAGAAGTTGCAGTGAGGCAGCTATGAGTCAGGCGACACCCAGGCTTGCTGGCAGCCACCAGAAGCTACAAGAGGCAAAAGGGGATTCTTCCCCCAGAGCCTTCGGAGGGAGCATGATCCTGCCAACACCTTGATTTTGGACTTCTAGCCTCTAGAACTGAATAATTTTCTGTTTGTGGTGATTTGTTATGGAAGGTTTAGCAAACTAATATACCATCTCCCTCTTCCGGTTCCTTAGGGTACATTCTCACAAAGGTACCATAAAGCACAGACATCTAAAAGTGCCCTCTCTCTTAAACCTTCTGTCCATCCTTAAAATTACCTCATTATAAATGCTGCACCCCAATAGTAGGGTGAGCCAAACCATGACCAAAAGGTCAGGCACAGGCCAGATCAGGGTCTGAATGTGAAAAGAGAGCTGGAGGGGGAGGTGTACAGTGACATGGAGGTGACACCATTGGAATCAGCCTGAGGTAGGGATGAACCTGTGGAAGAAAGACCAGGCAGGACATGCCCACAGTGACCAAAGGCAAGTGGGTCCAAGATCCAGGCTGTCAACAGAAGCAGGACCAAACAAAGACCAAAGCCAGGAGACCTGGGTCTAGTCCGAGCTCCATACTCCATGACACCCCTTACACTGGAGGAGCCCTTTCAGTTTCCAAATCTTTTCACATATAGCCTCTCATCTGAGCTTCAAAACCAGTGTGCAGGAACTGAGTAGAGCAGTAATATAACCTGCGTTTGATTCACAGGCAAACAGAGATGTTAAATCACTTGTTCTGTGTAACTGATGGTGAGCAGTGAGTGCAGGGAAAGGAAAGTGAACTTGGGAGCCTGGTAGACTGGGTTAGAATCAGCACAGCAAGCTCTTTGATTTCTATGCAGCTGTATTTTTTCTTTGTTGTCACTACAACATAACATTTGGACAGCACCTCTTAGAGTGTTGGCATATTTATTGATGGGTCATTCCCTTCCTTCCTTTTTTATTTGTTTTTTCCAGCTCCAAATTCCGCGCAGTGTTGCCTTTCATTGACTACACTAATCTTGGCTACTCACAATTCACCTCTCTAGAAGTCAGTTTCTTCATCCATTTTATCAAAGGATTGGGCTAAACCATTCCTAGGGTCTCTTCAAGTTTTTGCAAGTCAGGGCAACTTGCAAACTCTGTCCACACCTGTTGTACCTTAAACCGCCGTCAGGGGGCGCCTCGCACCGCTTATGCCTTGGATGGAGCACAAAAGCTCTGCATAAACGCTGAAGCTGCAAAGCTCTGCCTAGGGCTCCCCAGAGGTCGATGAGAGCCAGACGTCCCAGTCACCGTCATTCCCCTTCTAAAGGCAAGAGAGGAGAGAAAGGGTTATTCTCCGTTTATTTTATAGATGAGGAAACTGAGGAATGCATTCTGATTTTCCTTAATCCCATAATAGGATGAGCTACGAAAGAGTCGATGGCCCTATGGAGTCTCTGCTCATCAGACAGTTGAGCATCATCTTCAACTGCTCACTCATTGGCCTAAGGCAGACTGTCCGCAGGGCATTTGGCAGGGGGCTGGGGCGGGCATTAGCAGATCTGTACCCCCATTGCCGGCTCCCATTTTTTCCCGGGACAGACACACAAACAAAGACATACTCCCTCCGCCAAGAGGGTCTGAGAGGGAGCCTGGATCTCTGGCTTTTAGGATGGAACCATAAAGGAAACTGTTTCCATGGCCTTCACCTGTGGCCCCAGGACGACAGGGAGAAGCTGCTCAACTCTGTAAGGGTTGAGGGATGAAGCTGGTGTGGAATGATAGCCCCGTGACCCCCCACAAGGACCACAGCCTGCATGTACCATCACTCCCCAGAAGAATCTACCACGGGGAGAGTCCTAGGAAAGTCTGTTATCACCTCCCCCTCTCCCTAATTCTGCCTGCCCGTCAGCAGTCCCACCTGATGCAGAAGGAAGGTTCCCTCTGAAAAACCCAGTCACCCCTCATCCCCTGTCCTCCAGCTCAGCACTCTCCCCTCCCACCCCCTCCCTTCTGCCCAGGCCCAGACAGGGCCCGCTGTTCGCTGTTCGGAGGGCCCTTTTGTTCTCACTGGTCTGTAAGTCTTCACACCCCTAGGCTCCGAGGATAGTTGTTTGTCTTCCACAGTTCAAGTGCTCAGGCCCCGTGCTCGCGCTAGCGAGAGCAGCCCACTTGGCATCCGAGGATGTAAATCTCCCTCAGCCTGACACCTGGCCACACATTGCTGGAGAAATGACCAGAGCAACCGGCTGCCTCTCCATCAGATGCACCGGTGACAATTCGCAGATGGAGTCCACAGCCCCAGTGCAAGTCTAAACACTCCAGAGGAGACTGACAGCTGGCACGCGGGTGCACGTCGAGCAAGACTCAAGCCTTATGAGCCCCTGGTTAGCGTTCAAGGACAATTCTACACACCAGAGCGCCCTTCCTCCCCCAAATCATCATTCTCCCCTGCCTAGCACTGACTGGGCAACTTCCCTCGGCGATGCTGGGAAAATATCCAGAGATGGGGAGAGAGCAGAGGCCCTCTTACGTGTCCCCAGGCTAAAGCAAGACTTCCCTCTCCCCTAAGGGTTCAACAGTTGAGTCCTTGCCAAGAAACTTTCCATACCTCAGACACCAGAGATCTCACTGCTCTGGGTCGAAAAGGAGAAAGTCATCTTTGGTATGCAAACATCCTAAGAAATAAAACCTGGCCTCCTGGACAAGAGAAAGCAGCTGAGGCCAGGTCCAATTCACAGGCAACACCCGTATGTGGAAATCCACCGAGCTCATCTTCAGGGCAGATCAGAGTTTCATATCCCTGGAGCCCCTGAACTTAGCCAATGCATTGTATGCTGCTGTCATCCAGCACGTTAAACTTTTGACGATTTAGTGGCTATCCTGTAAATCAGCCCGGACAATGGTCTCTGCTCATGGAGTTTAAATAAGAACCCACAAAATGACCCGGGGATTTCCATAGCAATTTTCTTGCCATAGGAAACTGCCTGATAAAGTTCATAAAAATTGAAATAAGGGGAAAAAATTATCAACGAGCTCAAACTTGTAATTCCAGTTTTACTTCAAGAGGATAATATAGGGCTTCCCTGGTGGCGCAGTGGTTGAGAGTCCACCTGCCGATGCAGGGAACACGGGTTCGTGCCCCGGTCCGGGAAGATCCCATATGCCACGAAGCAGCTGGGCCCGTGAGCCATGGCCGCTGAGCCTGCGCGTCCGGAGCCTGTGCTCCGCAACGGGAGAGGCCACAACAGTGAGAGGCCCGCGTACCGCAAAAAAAAAAAAAAAAATGACCGAAGGAGATACCGAATGCTTCCTGATCCCGAGCCGTCAACCCCTTCGCCTTGGCTACCTACCAGTCGAGCGGTGGGCGCTGCCTGGATTCTGCGGGGCTGGTCAGGGCCGCGGGGGCGGGGAGGCGGCGGCAGGGTGCTCCTCGGGCCGACAGCGGCCCAGCAGGCGGCGGAAGGCGCTGCGAAAGACAGGGCTGCGGCAGTAGATGAGCGGGTTGAAGGCAGAGTTGGCATAGCCTAGACAGTTAAGGGCGAGGAAAGCGGGGCCGGGCACTAGAGAGGGGCCCCCGAGGGCGCGCAGCACGTTGACTACAAAGAAGGGCAACCAGCAGAGAGTGAAGTTTCCCATGATGAGCCCCAAGGTGAGCAGGGCGCGGTGTTCCCGCAGAGGCAGAAGGCGCGCCGGCCGCCGACCGTAGGAGGGCACCCCTGCGGGCCAGGCGCACGGCCCCGCCGGGGCGGGGCACAGGGAGCAAGACCGAGCCCGCGGAGACTCCTCTGGCGGGAAGCGGCCCAGCTCCCGGAGCAGAAAGCGCAGCTGGCGCGTAGCCACCGCGAAAACTCGCGCGTAGACGAAGAGCATCACCAGGAGCGGAAAGTAGAAGGAGACGGAGGAGAGCGGCGCGTAGGGCATGTTGGAGGCGAAGGCGCAGCAGCGCGGATTGCAGTGGCAACGCTGCGCCTCGGCGTCGGCCCCGACGCGCCACCATTTGCTCATGATGGGCGCAAACGACACCAAGGCGGACACGACCCACACCGGGACCACTGCTGCCCGGGTTCGGCGTTTGGTGACCAGCGCGCCGTAGCGCAGCGGGTCGGTCACGGCCAGGTAGCGGTCCTCCCCCGGGGCGCACAGGGTTTCAATGCTGACGGTCACACACAGCACGCCCACCGAGGTCCACAGCTCGCAACCGGTGGCGCCCAGGGGCCAGTGGCCGGTCAGCGCCAACGTGGCCCCCCGCGGCACTACCAGGAACCCCACCACCAGGTCGGCTGTGGCCAGCGAAGTCACGAACACGTCGGTCATGGTCTGGAGTCTCGGCGTCCGGGCGATGGCCACGATTACCAGCAGGTTGCCCCCCACGGTGGCCAGCACCGCCAGCGCCAACAGAGCCCCGCTAGTGCCACCGCCCACGGCACCCCGGGCAGCCCGCTCGCGTTGGCAGTATTGGGCGCCCGGGTGGGGACATCTGGCCACGGGGCCAGAGGGCTGTTCCCGTGCGGCCAGGGAGCCATTCCCGCGTCGCGCGCGGGGCGGGAGGGAAAGAGGGAAGGGGTCTCGCAGCTTACACGGCTCAGGGGACGGGGCAGCGGGCCGTGGGAGCGATTCCCCCGGCCTGGGCCATCCTCCCCAGTCGACCCGCGAGAACGCACAGCCTGCCCCCCCCCCCCCCGCGCTGGGTGCCACCACTGGGGAGGGGGTGGGAGGAGGAGTGGCGGCCCTTAAAGGGGCAGCGGCCAATAGTCGCGACGCTCGGCGTCTGTAGGGAAATTGGGGCGTGCGTAGGGAAGCACGACGGATGCTTGACTCCTCCATTAGCCAAATCCGGAGTAAGATGTGTAAGAGGTAGGTCACGCCGTGTGTTCTCTGCCACGATGTGTCCGCTCCTGCCATGACCGGCGCCTGCGCTGACACGCTCAGCGCAGCGCTCCAGCGGCGTGGGTTTTCTACACCAATTTCCCCGGAAGGTCCAGCAGCAACTCTCGGGGAAGACACAGGAGAAGCCCCCAACCCTTTACCTTGTCGGAGGAAAAGGTAACCCTCCCAAGGCAAACAAGACGACCCACAGCAGCCCCTCTTCTACTTGGGTGTCCCTCCCCCTAAGATATTGTAAGTGAAGTCATAGAGGGCAGCCAGGGTCTTCCCTCTTCTCCCAAGACCCCCTTCCAATGAGATCTGACCCCCTTCGCTTCTATCCACTTACCCTCCCTGTCACTCTAGTTTCCCTTCTTTTTTTTTTTTTTTTCCTTTTCAAATCTTCCATTTTCCAGGAGTCTTTATCATTGCCTGCTCATTTGAATTTGGATTTGGCCTCAGGTAGCCTAAGATGCTGAGAGTTTCCATTTCTCCGTCTTCCACATTGCCCCCTCCACACACTTTCCACCAAGAAAGCTTCTAGGTGAGCCCCTTCTCTTAAAATGCTCCTGTTGTAGAGACGCGTTAAAAATGAACAAATGGGTTCCAGGTTGAGGCTTATCCACCGTCACCCCCAGCTCTCCACAAATCCTCCATCACCATGGCAAAGTCTTCTCTCTACTTCCCTGAAGATTTTATTCACGAACATTTGAAAAGTAGAAGACACTGAGCTGAGGAATCCACACATTGCGTCTTGGAGCGTGTGGAACCACAGGCCTGGTATTTTAGTGTCCGTTGAAGTCTCTCTTACAATCCCATCAGAGGATCCCTTCACCTGAAGAAGCCCAGGGCCTCCTCCCTTCCCCTTTCCCTCACCCACACTGATGCCTGGTTCCCAGCCCGGCTCTCCCGGTGGCTAAGCCAGTTCCTCTCAAAGTGGGTGTGGGGAGATTAGGCTGCAAAACAGTGTTCAAACTGAAGGGCAGGGAGGTATGACACCTTTATTAAGTCCTATCGATCCCGAACCTTGAAACTTCTTGCCTCCTCCCCTGAAACAATGGGACAAAAGGGGGTGAAATTATCATGGAAAATGCCTCCGGGGCCATGCCTTAGGGAGAGTCTTTTGAACAGCTCTATATTTCAAAAGAACCCTGTAGAGTCACTGGTCTAAGCAATCCCTCTGGGAGGCTGAGCCAGGGCCTGGGAGTTAGAGAGACTGGAGGGGAAGTGAGGACCGAAAATTATCCTCAAGGAAAAAGAACCCAGCTGCCTACCCACGAGCAGGGTTGGTCAGTGGCTCCCAAGCAAATGCCTTTTGTGCCCATGCTGTACCCCAGGCAGGCCTTTGGATCCGTGGAAGTGCATCGTGGGTAAAGGTGGAGAGGCCCGGCCTCTACCCCCAACCTCCAGTCACTACCAAGCTTTGCAGGCCCCAGCTGGCCAGAGTCTTGACCGTGGCCGCTTGCTGACCATCAGGGCAGTCACTCCCAAGTTGGGTTTTGCAACACCCCAGAGAGTGTTGCCAGTTACCACAAAGGGGTGACAGAAGATTCTCCAAGAGTAATCTCTAAAACAAATCCATGTCGTGCAGCAGGGTTTTTTGTTTTTTATTTCTTCCAGAGTGCCAGAGTTTGTGGGGGGAAGGGAGAGGGGTGCCAGGAAGTCAAGCGGCTTCAAAGGCTGCTGTTGTGCTAGGGGTGACCTTGTTAGTCTGAGGAACTGTGTAAAAGTGTTTACATCTCAAAAAAAGACAAGATTTCCCAAACCACGTGAGCGTGCCTGCGTTTGGGAAATGATGAGGCCCATAACCAAAGGAGACTGTGAGGAGAGGAATTAGGGCCCCTGTTAGTGGAGGCATTTAGGAGCCAGCAGAGAGCAGTGACCCAGCACCTGGAGAGCTTCCTTCTTTGCTCTGGCCCATCCCCTATCCCACCTTTCTCAGTCTGGCCTCCCCACCTCACCGACTACCTTGGGGCCCACAGGGAGAAGGGGTCCATCCTTTACCACTTTGGTCTCTTTTTTATCGTGCTTTTGTGTTTCTTACTTTTCTCTTTTGACTAGGTGAGGCATCCACGTTATTCAGCCATCAAAATATACAAAAGGCGTGTAATACAAAGTTGCCTTCAGCCCAGTTTTCAACTCCCTAACAGATAACCACCATTAATTAGTCTCTTGTTTATCTTTCCAGTAATATTTTATATATAAACAGGTCAATGCAAATACATATGGCTTTGTCGTTTCTTTTCGACCCAAATAGTAGAAAAATATACCGACTGTCCTGAACGTTGCTTATCTTACCTTAACAATATATATCTGTGACGCTTCCATACCAATGCACAAAAGCCTGCCATTTTTAGTATTCCATCGTATGGCTATACCATAATCTATGAAACCGATCGGCTATTAATAGACATCTAATTTACTTCCCATCGTGCCTAGTAGATGACGTTGCAATGAATCACTTGCAATCGTGTCGTTTCACACGTCTGTGAGTATATTTGTAGAATAAATTCCTGTAAATAGAATCACTATATCATGCGGTATATAGTTTACAAATTTAAAAGGTATTACCAGATTTCCCTCTCCAGGCAATGTACCCACTTACCCTCTTGCCATCGCTTCTGATGGCCAGCGAGGGGTGGGAGGCAAGTGACCCGCTGCTTTGGGAAATCACCCAAACGACTGGGCCCAGGGAGTTAGGCTGTCGGGTCTGTAGAGGTCATCCAACTGTGGAGAGAAGCGTGCATGGGCCAGAGAGAGCTTTACCCTGGCCCTGGGCCCCCAGATGACCTTTGTTCTGTGCCCTTGGAGGTAGACTGTGCATGCGGACCTCTGAATCTGCCGAGTTCAGGCCCCTAGGCTGCTGCTGTCTGTGTGTTGAGGGCTCCAAGGATGCAGGTCATCCTGTTGCGTCAGAGGCCAGCTGTGTGATGGTCTGTGATTTAGAAAATGGGGTGAGCAGAGCCAGAAGGAGACAGCAGCTGCCCTGCCCCGTGGGCAGAAGTTCTAGGAGCAGGGTGTGCTCTCCTTCCTTTGTTGGTTTTAGCTCCTGGTCTGTCCTCCGAGCCTCATGACCGGGTCCACGCATGTGCGTGTGGCTGTGTGCCTGTTTACGTGACGGGGTAGGAGGAAGCCTAGCTCAGGCGACTGAGCCCTGTACTTTGTCCAAGACTACGTGTGTTCAAGCTTTCCCCTCTCATCCTGTCTCTCTTCTTCCACTGTAAGCGTCCATGCCATGCCGTGCTTGAAACGCTGTGCGTAGGTGTGGCCTCTGAACAGCCGGCTTGGTGTTCGCTGTTTCTCCTTTTGTTGCAATTAGTCCAGGAGGGTAGAATGATGAGCTAAAAGGGGTCTGAAAGATCAAATCCAACACCAACATTCTACAGAATTAAAAAGCTGAGGTCCGGAGAGGAAACTGAGGTTGGACCATAATCTCACAGTGAAGGTTCATTCCCAGCAGGAGTACAGGCATCTGAGGAGCCGGGTCCTCTTCCCAAGCGCCTCCCCCACACTCCCTGGCAGTCTGCGGCCGGTGCCACCTGCCAGCCTGTCCTCTGGAGGGGAGGCAGGGCTCGGAGAGGACCACCGCCCTGCCCCCAGAGCTGAAAAGAAGCCCCCAACCTAGCACTTTCCTTGTCTTCTACAACATGCCATGGCTACTCTCCACACATCTGCTGTTTCCCAAGGCAAGGAGCTTGAAGGAGAGGCAGGGAAGGAACCTCCATCTTCAGGAGCCAAAAGGTCCTCTTGTGCCTAAGAGCTGGCCGGGGACAAGAGCCTTATTCAGGCAGACACAGGGGTGGACGCTTAGGATTTTCTCGCAGTGCCTTTTCTCTTGTTCCTGGTCATCCACGAAAGAGGGGATCAGAAATGTTTCTTTCCCTCCTGCAGTAGGGAGAGAAATCCATGTTCTAATCTCTTTGAATAGTGATTAAAATCCTTGACTATTAGAGAGGCTGCTCCCCAGGGACAGGACAAGATCACACAGCCCACCTGCAGCCCAGACAAGAGTTTCTTGGGGTTCAGGAAGGCACCCTCTCCCAGGGAGGTCGGGGAGCGATCAGGAGGGTGGGAGAGGGAGAGAGCAAGAGAGGGTGCTCACCAACCCTCAGATCATGCCTTCCGAGTCACCCCTGGATACTGCTTCCGCTGATTTCTGTGCAGCCTGTTTCTTCGATTGGAAGCCTGGAAGAGGGCAGATCCGCCACGCTGCTTGCATCTGTGGTCTCTTCCCTCCCTCTCCCTGGGAAGGAAAGCGCCAACAAGGCTAGAGCCTGTCTGGCACTCAAGCTGCACAGTCTCTGGCCTTTCTCTCACATCAGCCCACAGTTTTCACCGGGAACAAGTACTGAACAAGGAGTATCCGGTGCTTGGAAGAAAAGGGAGCAAAACAAGGGGACGGTTTCTCCTCCGACGGGGAGACCCACGTCTTGCATATGAGACCCTCCAGTTAAGACAGAGTGAGGAGCTTTCCCGTCTGGAAAAAGGAAGGAAGCTGAGTCCCGCAAACCCTTTTTTTTTTTTTAAAATAAATTTATTTACTTTTATTTTTGGCTGCATTGGGTCTTCATTGCTGCACGCGGGCTTTCTCTAGTTGCAGTGAGAACTAGAGAAAACTAGTTTTCTGGTCGGGGGCTACGCTTTGTTGCAGTGCGTGGCCTTCTCATTGCAGTGGCTTCTCTTGTTGCGGAGCACGGGCTCTAGGCACGTGGGCTTTAGTAGCTGCAGCACGCAGGCTCAGTAGTTGTGGCTTGCGGGCTCTAGAGTGCAGGCTCAGTAGTTGTGGTGCACGGGCTTAGTTGCTCCACGGCATGTGGGATCTTCCCGGACCAGGGCTCGAACCCGTGTCTCCCGCGTTGGCAGGCAGATCCTTAACCACTGCGCCACCAGGGAAGACCAGGGCTCACTTCTCTCTTTTTTTTTTTTTTTTTGCGGTACGCGGGCCTCTCACTGTTGTGGCCTCTCCCGTGTGAAGCACAGGCTCTGGACGCGCAGGCTCAGCGGCCATGGCTCACGGCCCCAGCCGCTCCGCGGCATGCGGGATCTTCCCGGACTGGGGCACGAACCCGTGTCCCCTGCATCGGCAGGCGGACTCTCAACCACTGCGCCACCAGGGAAGCCCCCAGCGCTCACTTCTTACTTGAGTTTCTTTGCTTGGTTTGGCTTGCTTTCCACTCACATGCCTGGACTCACATCTCCCCCCAGATTGAAGTGATTCCAATGTCATGATACTATTTAAGACCAAAGGCAGCAGCCCCAGGAGCCAGGAAGGCATTCCAGGATGGTGTGATGGGAATAAGGGATTCCTGGGCTTCCAGGGAAGAGGAAAAGCACTCAGACACCATCCGTGATCGCCAGGGAAACACCATGGGGCCCATGGAGGGATCATCTTTTTAACCACTTCTAGCATCTGGAATCCTCTCTATAGGCTACAGAAAGGAAATCTCTGCAAAGTAGTATTGCCATGACCTCCTCCACCTCCTCAATATAAAAATGAAATGCTGCCCCTTCCAAATGCTTCCAGCCTAGAAACCAAAGGGTCCACGCTCCTGCCTTTCATTCCACTGTTCCCATTTCTCCTGGCCCCCAACCAAGCCCTCCACTCCTAATGAGCCATTGAGTACCAGAAGAGGAAATGTCAGCAGGATGGGGGGCCTGGTGGCCTCAGGGGCTCCAGAGCAGAGCTTGGCAGAGGGGGAAGGAGGGCTATCCTGATGTCATCACTTTTCAGGAGACCTCGGGCTTTTCCTGCCCAGCTGTGGGTAATGGACTCAGCAGCTGGTGCTGGGAGGTGATGAAGCCTCTGAGGTCTTGAGCTGGGATCTTGGTTCCTGATGCACAGTGGAGACAAGATGCTGGTGGGGACCAGGAAGCCCTGAGAAGAGCAGGATGAGAATATTCATCTTAGTCTGTTCTTTCTGCAAAATAACTGAATACCCCAGGAACACCTTCCTGGGCCTGGTGAGAAATGCAAAAAGGTAGAAGCCACAATATTGCTCTCACCAAACCCCATGTATTGTAGATTATTGAATGCACAGCTGAAAAATAGGAATACTCACCAACTCTCACATTAATGAAGGCAAAATAATTTGATACAATTCAAGTAGGGTATATGCAGGGGCTAGTTAAGTAAGTATAGGAGCTAATCCAGGAAGACTTTTTGGAGGAGGTTCCATCTCTACTTTCAGGAAAGGGCTGGCCAGGACTTGATCCTCCTTTTATTTCATCCTGGTCTCCTACAGTATCTTATATCCAATTTATTTATTTTTAAGATTGGTTTAGGTGTGTTAGGGCCTGTGCTTTCTCATCTAAGTGTTAGAATAAGCTTATCTATGTCTACAGAATATCTTGCTGGGATTTTGATAGGAATTACATTAAACCTATACATGAATTTGGGAAGAATTGGCATGTTTACTATGTTGAGTCATCCAGTCCATGACCACAATGTATGTCTCCATTTATTTAGGTCTTCTTTGATTGACTTTATCAGCATTTAGTAATTTTCGGCCTACAGATCCTACACACATTTTGTTAAATTTGTAACTAGGTGTCTCATTTTCTTTGTAACAATTATACATGGTATAGCATTTACAGTTTCTGCCTGTTTGTTCTTAGTATGTAGAAATGTGATTGGTTTCGTGCATCGATCTTGTATCCTGTGACATTGCAGAACTCACATAGCAGTTATAGGAGCTTTTTTGTAGAGTCTTTGAGATTTTCTGCATACACAATTATAACATCTGCAAATAAGGACAGTTTTCTTTCTTTCTTTCCACTCTGTATGCCTTTTTATTTCTTTTTCTTTTCTTTTTCTTTTTTTTTGCAGTGGCTAGAACTTCCAGTACTGTATTGAATAAGAGTAGTGAGAGGAAGCATCCTTGCCTTGTTCCCAGTCTTAGGGAGAAAGCATTCAGTCTTTCACCATCAACTATGATGTTAGCTGTAAACTTTTTGTAGATGTCTTTATCAAACTGAGGTAGTTCCACTCTCTTCCTAACTTGCTGAGAATTTTTAATCATAAATAGGTGTTGGATTTTGTCAGATGCCTTTTCTGTACTAGTTGATAAGATTATGATTTTTCTAATTAACCTGTTGCTATGATGGACATTTAAAAAAATATTTATTTATTTATTTGGCTGCACTGGGTCTTAGTTCCATGCGGGATCTTCGTTGCCACATGCGGGATCTCCGTTGCGGCATGCGGGATCTTTAGTTTCAGCACGCGGGTCTTTTAGTTGTGGCATGCAGGATCTTTTTTTTTTCTTTTTACTTGCGGCACGTGGGATCTTTTTTTAGTTGTGGCAGGCATGCGAACTCTTAGCTGTGGAATGTGGGATCTAGTTCCCTGACCAGGGATCAAACCCAGGCCCCCTGCATTGGGAGTGTGAAGTCTTAGCCACTGGACCACCAGGGAAGTCCCTGGACATTATTTTTAATCTAAACTTTATTGACCACTTGATATCGTGGAATTCTGAATATTGAATCAGACTATATATGTGGAATAAATCCTACTTGATCATAGTATATAATTCTTCTGATATTTATAATTATTTTAGAACAATGGATTCAATTTGCTATATCTCATGAGAGATATTGGTTTATAGTTTTTTTTAGTACCGTCTGTATCTGGTTTTCATATCAAGATAATACTGGCCTAACAATAAGTTGGGAAGTGTTCCCTCCTCTATTTTCTGGAAGAGTTTGTGCAAAATTGCTGCTTATTCTTCTTCAGGTGTTTGAAACTGGAGTGAAACCATCTGAGCCAGGAGATTACTTTTTGGGAAGGGAATCTGCTTTATCTTGATCATAACTTCTTTGTGCACTGGAGTCACAAAGGCGTTAGCCAAGTTACAAACTCTAGAATTTCAGCAGACCTTGGCAATCATCAAGTCCCACATCCCTCACTACATATGAAGACACTGAGGCTTGGGCTGAGAGAATAACTTGCCCAAAGTCGCAGAGCACTTTAGCAGAAGAAATGGGAAGAGCCCGTGGACCAGGATGCTCAGTCCAGCTACCTCTGCTCCTAAGTTAATGGTAGTGGCTCAAGAAGTGGAGACTTTCAACTTTCAGACACCCTGGCATTCATTGCCCACTTGCTCTTTTATAGGAGGAGATCAAAGTCTTCCCTGTGCACAAGCGCTTGATAAGAGGGTTCCCCAAGTCCCTTCTAGCCCATAATTAGAACAAGAAAGGGCAGAGGTCAAGAGCAGAGCTGGCAACCCAAGACCAAGTGGGCAGAGAGACAAAGCTATGGCAACTGAAGTCTCCCAACAAAGAAGCAACCACAGGACTGATCAGCCTGGGAACCTGCTCCCTCTGTTGGTTTGATGTGCACTTGGACCAAAGAGGAACAGAGGAAATTCCCTGGTAATCCAGTGGTTAGGACTCAGCCCTTTCACTGCAGTGGCAGGGGTTCAATCCTTGGTTGGGGAAGTAAGATCCTGCAAGTTGTGCAGCGCAGACAAAAAAAAAATTTTTAATAAATAAATAATTTTTTTTTAAAAAAGGAGGAACAGAGGAGGTGGGCACATCTCCTAACTGGGTCAGCAAACAGTAGGAAGTTAAGTCTTCCAGCTCACACGCCCTGCAGCCAGAGGCCACTGTCCAAACTGCAGGTAAGAAGACAGAAGGAAGGAGTGGAGGGATTACACCTTCACATTAACATAACTCGACATTCCTACAGCCGAATCCCCATCACTGCAACAGCGTTGTCCAGTGGAACCTTCCACAATGGAAATATTATATATTATATATCTGTGCTTTCCAACAAGATAGCCGCCAGTCACATGTGGGTAGTAAACACAGGAAATGTGAGTAGTGCAAGTAAGAAACTACATTTTTAATCTTATTAAATTGTAATTAATTTAATTTAAATAGTCATATGTGGATAGTGCAGACCTAGAGGAACCTCTCTTTGTAAATACACTCATGAACAAACATGAAAAGCAGGGGAAAACCAGAATCATAATCTATAACAAAAGAAAAAGCACTAAGATATGACAAGTCACTTAAAATTGAGCTAAAAACCTCACTCCTCAAATTTGCACCAATATTACACGATGCTCTGGTTTCATTTTATTTGGTGGTCTACGCATGCTAGTTTTTAAAAATTCACCTTTGGCAGTACAAAAGAAGGAACAAATAACAGACTTCAGGGATCCAGATGGAAGTTACTAACCGGCTATAGAGTTAGTTTAGAGAAAGAACACTGCAGGGGTTTGTTTTGTTTTGTTTATTGGTATATCTCCAATGCCTAGAATATTCCCCAGCAAAGAAGTCTCTCAGCAAAAATTTGCTGAGTGGCCTCAAGGACAGACTGTCAAAGGAACTGATCTAATTAAAAAGAAATGTTTGCAGCGGGAGGACCACTAGAGGGCGCGCCAGCCCAGCAGCCAAGAGGCTGGGGAACAAAGGCGGGGAGGCTCTTGGGGTTCCCCTAGCGCTTCCCACGCTCTGGGGTGGCTTCAGAAGAGTAAACCCCGCCACCCCCTCCCATCACCCCTTATGTCTTCGTTTCCTTTTTATTCGTCTGAACGTTTTCTCGTGTGTACGAGCCAACCCACTGACCCCGAGGTCAGGATGGCCAGCCATTTATGGGCAGTGCAAGGCCCCCAGCCCCGGGACGCTTAATAAATGTCACATTTTGCGCCTCAAATAAAGGAAATGGAGAGTCACAGGCAGAAGCCCAGGCCGGGAAATCAGGAGGCGGGCTTCTAGACAGCTCTTTACACTCACTGGAAGCCCACCGGGTCCCAAAGGTTGTGCTACACGTTTTAACCCAGGTAGATAGTGTTACCTCCATTTCACAGATGAGAACATTGCATTTCAGCGTGATTGGCAAAGGTTACGTAGATCATAAGTGGATTGTGAACCCGGGACGTTTTCTTTACAAAACCCGTGGAATTAACACTGTGCCATCGTCTTTGAGTTCAAAGATGTCGCTACTGAAGGCACTGCTTTCTGTGGGATCCAGTGAGGCTGGAGACTGAAAGCTGGGGTTCAGCTGGAGTCAGGGGAGGGGAAAGAGAGGGAGTTACGTTGCAGCCCTTCCTGGGGAGCTGAAGAAAGGCAAGGTCAGCACTCAGAAGGGCGGGGTGGACCCACCCTTGGCAAAAATCTTCCAGGTTCCTTCTGCTATGGACTGAATGTTTGTGTCTAGCCCCAGATTCATGCCTGTATGATGGTAACCCCCGCAATGGGTTGGTTGGGGGTTTTATTGGTTTTTTTTTTTTTTTTTTTGGCCACACTGCAGCATCTTAGTTGCTCAACCAGGGATCAAACCTGCGCCCCCTGTGGTGGAGTGCAGAATCTTAACTACTGGACCACCAGGGAGGTCCTGGGATGGTATTTAGAGATGGGGGCTTTTGGGAGGTTAGAGTTAGGTTTAGATGGGGTCATGAGGGTGGGCTCCTCTCCCATCATGGGATTGGTGTCCTTATAAAAAGAGAGGAGTGACCGGAGTTCTCTCTCCCCACCACCGTGTGAGGACAGACTGAGAAGGCACTGTCTGCAAACCAGGAAGAGGGGTCTCACCAGGAACCATATCTTCCAGCACCTTGATCTTGGACTCGCAAGTCTCCAGAACTGAGAAATCAATGTCTGTTGTTTATGTCGCCCAGTCTGTGGTGTTGGACACCACCCTTGCCTCCACTGTATCCTTTCTGTGCTTTGGGACGGCTTCCCCCTCTCCTCACATCAAGACCAGCTCCCAGATAAAGATCTCACCTATTTCATAAGCTTCTCGGCTCATCTGAAGCACTCTGAGGTTTGGGAATCACAGGGGTGGTGATGAAATGTATGGGCTTTGGACCAAGTAGGTTATAAAAATATCTAAATGTGAGCTGTGGCATGGGCAGGCTAAACCCCTACCCGCCCCCCCCAAGCCCCATGTGTGAATTAGGAATACTTGTTATACTTGTCCTACAAGGTCCTGGGGCCATTTATCAGTCTTGTCAATGTCAGACCTCTCACATGCAGGTCGGGCACAGAGCACAGGAAGTGTCCGTTTCCTTTCCTCCTTGCTTGTGGTGTCATGAATGTGAACGTCACTTTACAGTTAGCAGAACCTTTAGCTGAGGACAGAAAGCTTTTTTAAAACAGGGGATTTCAGGCATCAACCTGTGAGTGGAGGAGATATTTGGGGGTGGGGGAGAACATTTGGGGACTGAGGATCTTGAGCATAAGGGTGAAAACGTGCAACTCAGATTGGGACTTGAACCCACGCTCTTTTTTTTTGCGGTACGCGGGCCTCTCACTGTTGTGGCCTCTCCCGTTGCGGAGCACAGGCTCCGGACGCGCAGGCTCAGCGGCCATGGCTCACGGGCCCAGCCGCTCCGCGGCATGTGGGATCTTCCCGGACCGGGGCACGAACCCATGTCCCCAGCATCGGCAGGCGGACTCTCAACCACTGAGCCACCAGGGAAGCCCGAATCCATGCTCTTTTAACTGAGATCACACACCTGGTCTCAGGACTTAATGAAGCTCAGGTTCTTGATGTCTCATCGCAGAAAGAATTCAGTGAGAGACAAAGTGATAGGTAAGGATTGGATTTATTTAGAGAGAAACACACTCCAGAGACAGAGTGTGGGCCACCTAGAAGGCCCCATGGTATGGGGTTGTCAGTTTTTTTTTTTTTTTTTAATAAATTTATTTATTTATTTATTTTTGGCTGTGTTGGGTCTTCGTTCCTGTGCGAGGGCTTTCTCTACTTGTGGCGAGCGGGGGCCACTCTTCATCGCGGTGCACGGGCCTCTCACTGTTGGGGCCTTCTCTTGTTGCGGAGCACAGGCTCCAGTCGCGCAGGCTCAGTAGCTGTGGCGCACGGGCTTAGTTGCTCCGCGGCATGTGGGATCTTCCCAGACCATGGCTCGAACCCGTGTCCCCTGCATTGGCAGGCAGATTCTCCACCACTGCGCCACCAGGGAAGCCCCTGGGGTTGTCAGTTTTTATAGGAGTGAGTCATTTCGTAGGCCAATGAGTGGGAAGAGTATTCCAGCTATTTTGGGGAAGGGGCGGGGATTTCCAGAAATTGGGCCACAGCCCACTTTTTATGGTTGGCCTTGGAACTGTCATGGCTCCTGTGGGTGTGTCATTTAGCATGCTGATGTGTTACAGTGAGCATACACTGAGGCTCAAGGCTTGGACCATTTGGTGCTAATCAGTTTAGGCCATGTCCTCGAGCTATGTTATTCTTTTAAAGGTTGTGCCCTGCCCCCTTCCCTCCTGTCTCAAGGGGACTGGGGACACAGGTCACTGCTCTCACCCCAAAGCAAGAAGAGTGCACTGTGAGGTTCAACACACACACACACACACAAACTCACGCACTTGCTCAGGACTGCTCCACACACACGCCTCCCAATTTCCCCTCTACTTGCTGTGCTGGAATCTTCTGTTGCCCCTGCTTGGTGCCCCAGGAGGTTGGCCCACAGGGCAGCATCCATGGGCCCCCTTGTCCTCTGTCTTCTGGCTGGACTGGGCCATCAAGGAGCCTGGCAGCAGAGCCGAGGGCAGGAGGCCAGTGAGGGTGAGTTTCTACCTTCCAGCTCTTTCCCTGTGCCCAGCCAGGATGGCAGGTGACAGCTCCTGTGAGGCCTTTCCCTCTCTGTCTCTGTCTGTCTCTGTCTGTCTCTCTCTGTCTCTGGATTCCAATAAACACCTTCCTCACTCCTTCAGGCCCAATTCTGGCCCCAGGCACCACGATTTCCCTTTTGGTTTTCCAACCTCCTGCCCTCAACTTTGTAGATCATCCCTTTACTAAACTCTCCTCAAATTACCTGACTTAAGTGACCCTGAGGGACATGTCCCTGAAGGCTGGTTAGGGCCAAGGATCTGGCCTCCCGCTGGCCCCTGGTGACCGCAGTGCCACCCTTCCTCAGTTGCCACCAAAACCTCTCAGCTGTTCTGCTCTCCTGACCAACACACAATACCTTCTAAGCCTGTGAGGCCCCATCTCAGGTGGACACACCCAGGGTCATCCGTAGGAGGGCCCCCCAGGCAAACAGCCCTGCCTAGAGGTCAACACACCCACCCCCTCCAGCACCCTTGCATTGTTCCCACAGTGGGAAGAGGACGATTCCCAAGGAATTAAGCCCAACAATCTGTTCTTGAAGTCCAGGTAAAGGTTGTAGACCCTGCTCTGAGCCATTAAAACCTTTCTTGCGAACTCTAAGCCCCAAAACTACACTAAAACTTTAAATTCATCATTGGGAATCCTTCACATCAGCTCATGTGTCCTGTCACCATGGCCCTGTGTTCTTCAGAGGCTCTTGTGCCCTCTTATACGACAAGTGATTCCTAACCTTCCTGCCCCAGGTGGAGATTCAGCCATTTACAAAAGAGCTGTTTAAAAACAAACAAGCTCATAGATACAGAGAGTACAGATTGGTGGTGTCAGAGGCAGGGGGTGGGGATTAGGGGAAATGGGTGAAGGAGGTCCAAAGGTACCAAAAAAAAAAAAGACATTAAAGAAAATAGGCAGGACTTCTGTGGCGGTCCAGTGGTTAAGAGTCCACGCTTCCACTGCAGGGGGCATGAGTTGGATCCCTGGTTGGGGAACTAAGATCCTGCATGCCACACGGTGTGGCCAAAAAAAGTATACTAAAGAAAACAGGGAGATTCTCCACTGACTGGAGGATAACAGAGGATCGTTGAAAAGAAAGAGCTCTTAGCGTAAGAAGTAGCCTTGCCGTTGGGTTTATCGGAGGCAAAGCAGCGCTAAGAGTCACGAGTACACAAAAGGGCTGAATGCTGGGGGGCCCGGAGACACGGCATGAAGGTGTGCGTCCGTCAGCCATCAGCTTGGGTTTGCAAGCAGGGCCATCCAAAGACGAAATAGGAGAGAGATAGTATGAGGAGACAGATGGCCAGCGAGGATCAGGGTGGACAAGGGCCACGGAACCACTCACAGAGTCCACCAGGCAATGATGCTACAGATGTGTCTGCAATGGAAACCACAGCTCCATGAGCAAAGGCTGCATCTACGTCTGGGGCGGTAAGTATAGAAGAGGAGCCCAGAATCCCTTATTGTACAAGAAAGCACAGTAGCCTCCGAAGACCACTGGGGGGTTGGCAACAGGACACGCCAGCTAACAGGAAGGAGTCCCAGTGGTGAACCAGGAGGATTTCCAGCATCAAATAACAGGAATGGATTCAAACAAACAAACACACCAGCTCACTTCTCTCTCGCTGCCTCCCCTACACTCCCTGGCTTCCATTGGAGTGTGATTCCTCCCTGATTCCTCTTGTGGCCCCTGCTCCATCCTCCCCAGGCAGCCACTCCCAGGACCCTCTCCCAGCACTGCTTCCCCAGCCTGGTCCAGCTCGGCACAGCCTTGTTGAGATGGACTCCAGGGAGGGCCGGTGCCCACTTAGGGCTGTTCTTAATTTCCCCTGATATTATCTGTTAACCTCACAGAGCATTTCATACTGCAAGGACTGGGCCTGTGTGCCTGCTTGCTACTCAGAGAAATTCCACTTCCTGCAACTGATAAGATGGGACCCTTGCCCCTCCCCATCTACAGGTCAAGTAGGGTAAGGTGGGATGGAAACTGTCCTACCCGCCATGTCCTCCTTAAACAATCCTTGGCTCACTCTGTTTTCTTTCTTTTGACCTTCCCTTGCTCGAAGGGAAGACAGAAATAAGTAAGTTTGGCTCTTAGTAGAAGCACCCAAAAGTATTCCAGCGGCCTTTGTCAAGAGTGAGAGTAAACCCACGGTCCCTGCCCGTAGGAGCTGATACTTGATTACAAGGCTTCCTATGAATGAGTCTCTGCTCCGTAAAGAGGCAGAAATCACCATAGGTGAAATGTCTGGGCAGGAAACAGAATTCAGCAGTTTGTCAAAGACATAAAATGTCAATGCTCAGGGTCCTCAGAGATGTTCAAACACACCCCCCTCATCTGATAGATGCTGAAACAAAGATGCTGAGAAAAAGGCCCAGAGAAGGAAATAGCCCCTCAGTCTGGTCCAGGACTGAAGAGTTCTGTGGTGGCAGCACCGGGCCCAGGCTAGTATTCTTCCCATATCCACGGCCCCGCCCTGTGGCTCCCCTGCAGTCCTCAGACTCCCCGCAGCAGCCCTTGGCAGCCCTCTTGCTCAGGCCATTGTGAGTGTGGAGTTTTCTAAGCAGGCCTCTTCCCAAGAAACTCTGCTCTAACCAAACATGCAGGTCTGATAAGGAACAAAACAAACCTTTTCAAAACAGTCCCACCCAAGGGAGGGGGATGGGCCACTTTGTTTTCTTGTGTGGTGAGAACGGGGCTGGCCTGGAAGGGAGGCAAGACTGGGTCCTGGTCCTGCCTCAGGCATTTCACAGCTGCGTGATCTTAAGCAAACCCTCCCGTTCCTCTCTGGGCCTTTGTTTTTTGTTTGTTGGTTGGTTTGTTTTGTTTTTTAATAAGATGGAGATAACTATTGTCCTGGATGACCTATAAAGTACCTGACCAGAGCTAACATTTGATGATTCCATAGTTTTCTGGGAGGACAGTTTTGAGATCTTTTTTTTTTTTTTTTTTTTTTTTTTGCGGTACGCGGGCCTCTCACTGCTGTGGCCTCTCCCCTTGCGGAGCACAGGCTCCGGACGCGCAGGCTCAGCGGCCATGGCTCACGGGCCCAGCCGCTCCGCGGCATGTGGGATCCTCCCGGACCGGGGCACGAACCCACGTCCCCTGCAACGGCAGGCGGACTCTCAACCACTGCACCACCAGGGAAGCCCTTGAGATCTTTAGTATTGCTTTCATACCACCTCATTCTAGAGCAGCACTGTCCAATAGAAACATACTATGAGCCATATATATATGTGTGTGTGTGTGTGTATATACATATATATTTCTTGTAGTCCCATCAAAAAAAGCAGGTGAAGTTAATTTTAATAATAGATTTTACTTAGCCCGATATAGTCAAAATATTATTTCATCATGTAATTAGTACAAAGCAAATTATTGAGATATATGACATTATTTTTTTCATACTAAGTCTTTGAAATCCAGTGTGTATTTGTGATTGTGGACTAACCAAACTCCAAGTGCTCAGTGGGCACTTGTGGCCACTGGCTACCATGTTGGACAGCATAGGCCTAGGGTTTAGCTCAGCAGTGACCAAACCCAACCAGACTTCCTACCTTGGGCCTCACCCTCCTATAGTCCATTATAAAAAGAACATCGTGTCACTCCCCAGCTTAAAAGATGTCTGATATCTCCTGCTCTTGAGACAAGGTCTGCACACCCTGTCATGATTTAAAAGACCCTCCACGGGCTTCCCTCGTGGCGCAGTGGTTAAGAATCCGCCTGCCAATGCAGGGGACACGGGTTTGGGCCCTGGTCCGGGAAGATCCCACATGCCGCGGAGCAACTAAGCCCGTGTGCCACAACTACTGAGCCCATGTGCCACAACTACTGAAGCCCGTGCGCCTAGAACCCGTGCTCCACAGCAAGAGAAGCCATCGAAGTGAGAAGCCCGCGCACCACAATGAAGAGTAGCCCCTGCTCGCCGCAACTAGAGAAAGCCCGCGCGCAGCAACCAAGATCCAACGCAGCCAAAAATAATAAATAAATAAAATATTTATTAAAAAAAAAAGAAATGCATAATAAAAGACCCTTCACAATCCAGCCCTAATTTCCCTTTTAAACTTTTCTCTCTCCTTTTCCCTTCCAAGAGGTGGCCACCACAGACTTTTCTGTCCTCCACTTGGGGATCTCCTTGAGGATTCGTTCCTTCCTTCGTTCATTCAAGAAGCACCTACTAAACGTCAGGCAGCGTCGGGGGGGACGGACCCAACTCAAAGGGTGTAAGGCACCTTCTCTGACCGACTCTTACCCCTCCCCACACGCCCGCCCCACCGAGGTCCAGTCTCTCAAAGCCCCACCTCGCTTCAGGTTTACCCCGCGTCGTCACCCAGCTGGATGGTTTGTCCCCATGTCCTTCTCCCACAGCCTCCAGGGCAAGAAATGTGCATTCTTGGCGCTTTCTTCCACGCCTGCCATATCACGAATGTTCAATAAACCGATGAATGACCAACCAACCAATCCCCACTTTCTCATCTGAGGAACTAGAGCACGAAACAGGGAGGGTTGAGGGGACCTTCAGGCCTGATGTCCCAGTATTGAAACTAGCCTTCCCACAGGGGGCCGGATGGGCTAGAATCCCCGCACAGCCTGAGACGCTCCCCCAACCCAGCAAGGCATTAACGTAGGCAAGCTTCCCGACCACCAACCCCAACCGACCCGTCCCTGCCGGCGTGTCAGCTGGGGACCCGAAAGGAACAGGGGCGTGGCCACTGGGGACCCGAAAGGAATGGGGTGTGACCGCGAGGTACCCGAAAGGAACAGGGGCGGGGCGCAGGCTTCGGCGCGCTGGAGCGGGTGGGTAAGAGGCCTCAGACCCAGCGCGGGTGAGGAACAGCAGAGCACTCGGCCCGGGGGTAGGTGGGCGTGGCGGCGGCGCGGGAGGAACTACAAATCCCAGGGGGCGTCACCCCGAGAGGCGGAAGGGGCGGTCTCGGGCGGGGCGGGCCCGAGCGAGACTGAACGAGGCCAGAGGGGTGTGAGGGCCCCGCTCCGGCTGCTGGCGGAGCGCTCGGCAGACCATGTCCAGCGGCAGCAGCTGCAGCCAGACCCCAAGCCGGGCCATCCCCGCCACTCGCCGGGTGGTCCTCAGCGACGGAGTGCACCTGCCGCCCGGGGACTACAGCACCACCCCCGGCGGCACGCTCTTCAGTACCACCCCGGGAGGTAGGCACGGGCTCGGGGGTCGCCGCGCGCCCGCTCTGGGTGCGGGCGGTGTGGAGAACGGACTGGGCAGAGCTCGAGGGCTCGGGAACCGCCAGCTGGACGTGGCGACCTGGCTCCGGGGCGCGGCGGCTGGGAAGAACGGATACGGGGCATCAGGGAGGCGGTGAGGGTCACGGAGGTGGCCACAGGGAGCGCACGGGGGGCCGTCTTCCATAGCCCGCACTCTGGGTGTGAACTCCAGAGCCGGGGCTGCAAATGCCACCACATTAGTTTCCTGCTTTCTGGGAGAGACAGCTGAGTCCTCTCACCCAAACAAACGCACGCTTCCAGGACTGCCACATGCCAAGGTGTGCTGCCCGTTGTGGGTGCTGGGGGCAGTTCTGAGGCGGAATAGGGTGGGGTCAGGGTGACCCACGAACCAAGAAGAGGCCGGGCCTGGGGTTTTTATGGAATAGGTTGTTGGCGTCACTGCCTCTTGCGGAGACCTTTTTCCTTGCCGAGGCACCCCCAGCTTTGGGCTGAAGGTGCTCGCCTGCTCCAGCAGTGCCTCGACGACACGGGTGGCAGATCGCCCTTTTACGCGTGTGCTTCTCAGCGAAGGGACCTGGGGCCGCGGGCAGCGCCGTGCAGAAAAACACGTTCTTCTGCCCGGGGGGGGGGAGGGGAGGGAACCGTGTGACCTCCCTGAGAATGGATGAGGAAGAGGAAGCTGAGCTGGCGCGGGTGGGGGCCCGCCTTGGGCTGCCCTCGGGAGCCTGGCGTTCCCTCCCAGCCCCGGAGTCCCGGCGCACGGGCGCTGATGAAACCTGCCCGCGCGTTTGCATGATGAAACCCTCGTGCTCACCACTTCCCTCTCGTCCTCGCGCTGTTCTCACCCGCTTCTGCCCTTCCCCCCTCCTCTTCCACCCTCTTCCACCGCTCCTTCCCAAACTACTAGAAAACCGCCGCAGATTCTGGCGCTCCGCTGAGACCCACGGGTGGGGACGGACGCGCGCTGACGGGGCTGCAGCCTCGTCGCCTGCCAGCGTCAGGGCCACATGCTTATTTTCTCAGGCAGCTGTCCCGCCACCAGCGAGCACAGCCAGATCCGAGGTCCGGAGCTGTTTGATCCAAAACATACAATGTTAGAGCTGTTAGCGATCTTAGACGTTCTTGTACAACGGTGCCGCCGTATTCTATGGAACGCGGCACTGAGGCCCCAAATACGTGCCCACTGTGCAGTGTCACACCGTTTCCACAGATTGAAGAAGGAATAGCAGCCAAGCATAGAGGGGAGAAATGCTGCCTCATCTATTAAAAATGATCCAGGGAAAAGTTCCCAGCGACCCTTCCTACCACTCTTTGACTCAAATTCTCTTTCCATGCTGGAACTTATATAGTCCACGCTGTTCTGCTTTTTCTGTGTCATGATGTGTCTACCGGGACTTTTCTGGACAGTTTTGGGGCTCCTTCAAGTGAGGGTGTGAACCTGTGCTTGATCTGTTCGGGGTGGGCACTGAGGCAGGCCTGAGGCTCAGGTGGCCCGATTTTGCAGCTTTGTTGCTAGATGGGGTGGGTCGGATTGGAAGCAATAGCCAGGGGTGCCGTTGATAGGGAGCTGCCCCTTCTCACTTTGCACTGGGAAATAGGGCTTTGGGGCAGACCTCAGCCAATCTACCTCCTTTTGAAGGTCTTCAGTTGAGAGAGAGAAGAAGGGGCATCAGAGTGTAACTTCGTTTCTGAGGCCAACAGGAAGGAAGCTAGCAGTGCCTGGAGCCTAAAGCCAGGTCTTTCTTGTCTGGGGTGTCCAGCCGGGGAGGCACAGCTCACAGCCCGTAACCTGGAGGATCCAGGCTTGTCTCTGCCTCAGCCAAGTCGTGGAGTCTTCCTCCAAAGCCCACTTCAGCCCAAGCCTTTGCCGCCCCTTTGCCCAGGGCAGAGGAGCTTGACCTAATGAGAAAAGGTCATTCCTGGCCCTCTTCTGCTTCAGTCTGGAGTGCTGTTTCTCAGTCTTCGATGTGCATACGAATTACGTGGGGACCTCATTTCAATGCAGATTCTGATTCTGTAGGTTTGCGGTGGGGCCTAAGATTCTGCATTTCTTTTTCTTTTTTTTTTTTTACATCTTTATTGGAATATAATTGCTTTACAATGGTGTGTTAGTTTCTGCTTTATAACAAAGTGAATCAGTTATACATATACATATGTTCCCATATCTCCTCCCTCTTGCGTCTCCCTCCCTCCCACCCTCCCTATCCCACCCCTCCAGGCGGTCACTAAGCACCGAGCTGATCTCCCTGTGCTATGCGGCTGCTTCCCACTAGCTATCTACCTTACATTTGGTAGTGTATGTATGTCCACGCCTCTCTCTCGCTTTGTCACAGCTTACCCTTCCCCCTCCCCATATCCTCAAGTCCATGCTCTAGTAGGTCTGTGTCTTTATTCCTGTTTTACCCCTAGGTTCTTCATGACATTTTTTTTCTTAAATTCTATATATATGTGTTAGCATATGGTATTTGTCTTTCTCCTTCTGACTTACTTCATTCTGTATGACAGACTCTAGGTCTATCCACCTCATTACAAATAGCTCAATTTCATTTCTTTCTATGGCTGAGTACTACTCCATTGTATATATGTGCCACATCTTCTTTATCCATTCATCCCATGATGGACACTTAGGTTGTTTCCATCTCCGGGCTATTGTAAATAGAGCTGCAATGAACATTTTGGTACATGACTCTTTTTAAATTATGGTTTTCTCAGGGTATATGCCCAGTAGTGGGATTGCTGGGTCATCTAACTAGCTCCCAGTGATTGGTGTAAGTACCACACTCCGAGTACCCAGGAATTAGTGGAATGTGACAGCCCTCACCGTTTCAGTCCTCCGCGGTCTGACCAAAAGCGATGCTTCTATCCAGGTAAACTTCTCTTGAGGTTGGGTTTGGCATCCATCTTTAAACCAGGGTCTGGAGAGCCAGGCTTTTGACAGAGTCTTCCTGGGTGGGAAGTGTCAGGAGCTACTGGAGTAAAGTGTCTGCTGGTCACTCTTGCTGGGAAGAGCACTGCAGTGTCTGTCCCTGGGGCAGAATGAGAGCAGGTGACCTGAGCCGTCTCCATGCGTGTGACTCACTTTGCTTTCCATAGTCATTAACCCTACACAGGCTGAGTCACTGATCTGAAGTTAGGTATCTGGAGAACTTAAGAGAAATTTACTTCAGGGAGTGTCACAGATGAATATTTGAGTCTGTGGAGTCTTGTGGGTTGTTTTTTTTTAAATTTTATTGAAGTATAGTTGATTTACAATGTGTTAATTTCACTGTACAACGAAGTGATTCAGTTATACATATATATTCCTTTTCATATTCTTTTCCATTAGGGTTTTTTTTTTTTTCTTTTTTGGCCACGCTCTGCGGCATGAGGGACCTTAGTTCCCTGACCAGGGATCGAACCTGTGCCCCCTGCCTTGGAAGCACAGAGTTCTATTCACTGGACTGCCTGGGAAGTCCCTCCATTATGGTTTATCACAGCATACTGAATATAGTTCCCCGTGCTATACAGTAGGACCTTGTTGTTTATCCATTCTATATATATTAGAATAGTTTGCATCTGCTAATCCCAAACTCCCAATCCTTCCCTTCCCCACCACCCCTTTCCCTTAGCAACAAGTCTGTTCTCTGTATCTGTGAAGTCTTAAAAATCTCCAGTAACACCATAAACCAGCAGAACCTTTGAGTGGGTCAGATACCTTCATCCACCCTTCCCCCACCAACCTCTATGTTCCCAGTTCCTTATTGGATGTTTGACCCCAAAGCTATAGGGGTTGTTGCTTGGGTGGTAGTCATACCTAAGCCCTGGACCTGGATAAGGTTAATCAGAGGTACGCAGGTAGGACTACAGGTGTTACTGGCACCCTATTTGGTTAGACAAACAAAGTCTGTGCCCAGGAAGCTTACCTTGGGGCAGCTCCCAGGTCTGGCTGTGGAACAGACAGTGCCGGGAAGATGGGGAGGTGGGTTGGGCACTGAAGCTGGGGTACAGCCAGTGTCCCCAGGCCTTAGTCACATTGTCTCTTTTTTTTTTTCATTGTCTCTTTTTTTTAAAAATAAATTTATTTATTTTATTTATTTTTGGCTGCGTTGGGTCTTCATTGCTGCACGCGGGCTTCCTCTAGTTGCGGTGAGCAAGGGGCTACTCTTTGTTGTGGTGCGCTGGCTTTTCATTGCGGTGGCTTCTCTTGTTGCGGACCACGGACTCTAGGCATGCGGGCTTCAGTAGTTGTGGCACGCGGGCTCAGTAGTTGTGGCTTGCGGGCTCTAGAGCACAGGCTCAGTAGTTGTGGGGCACGGGCTTAGTTGCTCCGTGGCATGTGGGATCTTCCTTGATCAGGGCTCGAACCCGTGTCCCCTGCGTTAGCAGACAGATTCTTAACCACTGCGCCACCAGGGAAGTCCACATTATCTCTTTATTACAGGTTAAAAGAACTTGACATTAAGGCAAGGAGGGAACTGTAATGGGCCTCCTTTTACACTGACCTGAGCTTCCTTTTAAAGCGTTTGGAACATTCCACACTATGTGCCTCATTAAAGACTTTGACGAGGACCCTGGTGTAGAGCATCCCAGACTCCCTCCAATGCCCATGGCCTCCCTGTTCTTAAGGCCTTTATGGCCTGGGAAGACAGTGTGACCTCGAGGGCTTGCGTTGCAAGTTAGAAAGATGAAGTCACACCTGAAGTAGAATTATAAGCATCAGAGTTTTATCTATAGACTGAAGCAATTAGACAGACACCCCACGCCACCCCAGAGAACCTGTATGATATTAAGTGAGAATTGCCCGCTCTAAGTAGTCAGCCTGGTAGGCCTTACATTCTAACAATGCAGACACAGCTGTTGGATTTGAATTGCCTTCAGAAGCTTATGTATTTTTTTCCTCAAAGGTGGCAGGGCCTCATTATTTGAAAAAGGAGTTTTTTTGTTTTTTCATGAAAGAGCAAAGAAGTCCTTCATTACCACATTTGGTGAAAGGGCCGGCAGGATGGTACCGTATTGTTCTCTTGGTATAAAGTAGTGAGGCGTTTGCTTGTCAGGTTGTTATTTGATGTCGTTCCTGGAAGAGGAATTAGGAAAGGGCAGAATTACTGAAAAAAGGATTGCTTCTTAAGGTGAAACGGACAAAAGGTATTCATTTGTGTGCATAGATCCTTGTGTGTTCAAACAAACAAAGGAAAAATCTGTTACTTTCTCATCTTACTGAGATCCATGCCAGCGTTCTTCCTGCTTTATGATTCATAACAGTGAATCACATGTATTTGTTTACGTGTTTGTTCCCTAGGTTAGATAGGAAGTTCTTTCAGAGACGGCTTATTTTGCAGTGCCACCAGCTACGTGTGACGTCTAGAAGGTGAAGGGTTGAAAAGACTCCTGCAATGAAAGCATTCTCAGGGTAACCTAGTGTCTCTACCACCAGGCCTGGGTCTGAGCTGGCTTAATAAGAATATTTAGAATTTTCTTTTCTGTCCTTTCAGTTACAGGTATAGTTATTTATCTTGGAAAGTCCCAGAGGCAGAAGCTAACTTTCTCTGAACTTTCCCACTTATCCCAGTATTATTCCCAATCATTATGGAGCAGAAAGTGGAAGGAAGTGACTTTTTATACTGAGCAACTCAGTATTGGGGCCCAGGTCTTAGACACTAGGATTGCTTCTCTTTATTTACTTGTTTGCAGCCAGTATTGCTGACTAGGTGGAAATAGGTGACATCTATCCATGGCATTTGGATGCTCAAGACATGGGCCTTGTAACCCATTGCTTATGCCCATGAAGGTTCATGGGGAGAGCTCAGATACTAGACCCAGAGATACTTGTCTTGATGAGAATGGCTGTATCAGTTAGCTACTGCTGTATAACAAGCCGTCCCCAAACTTAGTAACTTCAACAACAACAACAATCTGTTATTTCTCTTCATTCTTTGGGCCAGTTGGGCATTTTTTGATCATCTTGCCTGAGCTACTTCTCTGGCTGCATACAGTTGGCAGCTGGATTGCCCTGGGCTGGAAGGTCCAAGATGGCCTTAGCCACCTGTCTGGGCATTGCTGGGGACAGCTGGAAGGTTGGGCTCTCTTTCTGTCCTCGTGGTCTCACATCATTCAGAATGTGAGCTTATTTCCATGGCAGTTTGCAAGGCCTCTTAAGGCCTAGGCTCAGAAGTCACGTAATGTCACTGACATGGTATTCTATCAGTCAAGGCAAGCTGTGGGCTAGCCCAGATTCAACGAGAGGGGAAAATAACTCCTTTGAATGAGGGAAGCCGCATGTGCAAACAGGGATTGGAGGATTTATGCGGACCACGCTTTTAGACGATGTTCCACAAGGGCCAAGCCTCAAAGAACAGTCCTTTAAGAAGACTTAATTGCCCGTTCTGCTGTGTGGCCAGCAGAGCCAGGGCCAGGTGTAGAAGCAGACAGGAATCACAAGCCTGTGTATTGACCATTGGTTTAAGAACAGAGGACACCTTCCTGATAATACTGAGTCATAGATCTCATGCCCCATTTTCAAGCCCTTCTGTCCAGCTCCAGAACGCCAACCATACAGATGGCCATGGTGCCAGGCCACTGGGCCATACATTCACTTGGTGTCATGCCTTCTCTTACTAACTGCTGCCCAGCCTACTTCTTTCCCCTTCAAGCAGCCGGGCTTTGGGTACACCCTTCAGAGGAGCCCGTGCTTGCCCAGCCCTGCTCAGCACTCACATTTGAACATCCTTGACTTTCTGGAATACTGGCAAGAGGATGATGTCAGGTGTCTGAGCCCAGCAGTCCACAGCTGGGTGGGAGGGAGACTACTGGGGGTGCAGGCGGGTTCACAGTCAGCACACGCCTGGTGAGGCACACGGTGTGGAGGTGAAGAACTGGGTCTCTTGCCTTAAAGAGTGGGTGTGTATAAGTGGGCTTCTCTCTCTCTCTTTTTTTTTTTTAAAGGGCTCTGGGGAGTGGCAGGGAGACTTCACAAAGGAAGCTGACTTGGGTTTTATTTTATTTTTAAAATTTTTAAAAATTTATTTTATTATTATTATTATTTTTTGGCTGTGTTGGGTCTTTGTTGCTCCGCGCGGGCTTTCTCTACCTGCAGTGCGGGAGCTACTCTTCGTTGAGGTGAGCAGGCTTCTCATTGTGGTGGCTTCTCCTGTTGCAGAGCACGGGCTCTAGACACGTGGGCTTCATTAGTTGCAGCATGGGGGCTCAGTAGTTGTGGCTCACGGGCTTAGTTGCTCCGTGGTATGTGGGATCTTCCCAGACCAGGGCTCGAACCCGTGTCCCCTGCATTGGCAGGCGGATTCTTTAACCACTGTGCCACCAGGGAAGCCCTGGGTTTCTCTCTTCTGCTCTTCTGAACAAAAGGGGAAAGTGGGCCTATATTAATTTGCTAGGGCTCCCGTAACAAAATCCACAGACTGGGTAGTTTAAACAAGTTTATTTTCTCCTTGGTCTGGAAGCTGGAAGTCCAAGATCAAAGTGCCGGCAGGCTTGGTTTCTCCTGAGGCCCTGTCCTTGGCTTGCAGACCGCAGCCCTCTTGCTGCCTCTGCACCTGGTGGGTGTCCTTCCTCTGTGGAATCTCTCTCTCCTCTTACAAGGACACCAGCATGTTGTTTTAGGGCCCCTACCCAACGGCCTCATTTTAACATAATGGCCTGTTTAAAAGACCTTCTCTCCAATTAGGGTTACACTGAGGTACTTGGGGTTGGGGCTTCTGCATGTGAATTTGGGGGGTGCCGTTCACAAAAAACAGGGCCCCTCCCGTTTCCAGCAACAACAGGGGTGGGGCATTTCAGACGGGCACTCCCCTGTTGGTGGTGAGTTTCGGAGGCAGCCTTACCTGGCTCTGCCAGGTGCACAGGGAACGGGGAGGAGCTGGGCTGGCCCTAGAAGAATTCATTCAACTATTTTGTTCTGAACGTTCCTGTAAAAGCCTTGTCCCTTCTGCTTAATTTTCGAATCAACTGGCCTATTCCCTCATGGGGCCTGAAGGGGGGGCCCTTTGCCACTCGCTGGTGGCACCTTTGTTACTCCAGGACCTTCATAAGACCCCTTGACCCTTGAGAACGTGGGCATCTTGGTTCTCTCTGCAGAGCTGGCAGGGCCAGACGTGAAGGGCAGGCTTGGAGGGAGCGTGCTCTTCTGCTTCTCTACCACGATTCTCTCCCAGACCGGTCGGCTCTGCTTGCCAAGCAGACTGCCCAGCAAGAACAGCCGCCCAGGCAAGGGCAGGGAGGGAGAGCCCTGCGGGCCCGCGCGGCTGCAGCTGTGCCTCCCGGTCGTCGGGGCACCGCCGGTGAGCCGGCTGTAAGCTCATCCGAGTGCGTGGCTCCCGGGAGGCTGGCCCGCGTCCGAGCACAGGCGTCCGGCCCTCCGCCTGACCGTGTTGTGAAATGCTCTCCCGGCCCTGGAAGGGGAACAGCAGTTCTAGGAATTCCGCGCTTGTACTCTTGTTGGGCCTCACGTCCTGGGGAGGAGGGCTTCTGCCTGGGAGGCCCGGGGAGAGCGAGGGACCAGCGTCTCAACTTACAGGAGCCGCTGCATCCAGACGCCGCTTGGCCCCCGAGGGGAGGGCGGGACCGCAGGGGGGGCGGGGGATGAAGAAGGAATCTAGGAGGCCTCCCTCCCAGGGAACGTCCTGTTCTGGCCAAACAGGCGGGAGACCCCTGCGACTTCCCCAGTGGCCGGTGCGGTGGCCCCGCTGCCCTGCTCGTTATAAACCAAGGCTGGTGTTTGGGGTCGGAGGCGACGTGGGCTGTGTCTGCCTCAGGATGGCTGCGAGGGGCCGGCCTTTCTGAGCCTCAGTTTCCTGTCTGCGAGTCGAGGACAATGTGTCTCCCTCCGGGGGGTCGAGGGGGCCACGGAGACCTAGCAGGTCAGGCTCTGAGCGCCGCCCCCCTGCCCACAGGCAGACAGGGCTCACGTGGTGATGTGATCTTCAGGCCACTCCTGGGAGGCGCGGGTCTTGTTGGCACCGAGCTGTGGAATGAAGCTGGGACTGGGAGATGAGGGCTGGTGTGTGGCACACCCGGGTTTGAGCCCAGAACTGCTGCGTCCCCGGCCCCGGGCTAGTTACACTTGAAAAGCACCTGCCCACAAGGAGATCCTAAAAATAAACGGTTGGTGTCAGAGCTGAAACAGACCTGAGAGATTACCTCTAAATCCTGGCACAGGGTTGGTGCTTTAAAAATAGTTAGAATGAGCCCAGAACAAGCCCTTGTTTACCGCTGAGGAAACCAGACCCTAGGGAAGGTCTGCCTTGCTTTATATGTTCAAACAAGCTGTCCTCACGCCAAAACCTGCCTGGAGAAAAAATGCCATTCTTGCATTTGGTGCACATAAGGAGTTTAAAGTCCCAGATGACACCAGTTATCAAACATGCCGTAGTTCTTTTTAATTTTTTGGCCACACTGTACAGCACATGGGATCTTAGTTCCCCCACCGGGGATCCAACCCACGCCCCCTGCAGTGGAAGCGCAGAGTCTTAACCACTGGACCGCCAGGAAAGTCCCCTTGTGGTGTTTTTCTTTTGTTTCTGTTGCTGTTTTTAAATTAAATTATTTATTTATTTATTTGGTTGTGCCGGGTCTTAGTTATGGCAGACGGGCTCCTTGGTTGTGGCCCGTGGGCTCCTTAGTTGCGGCTTGCGAACTCTTAGTGGCGGCATGCATGTGGGATCTAGTTCCCTTACCAGGGATTGAACCCCAGCCGCCTGTGTTGGGAGCGCGGAGTCTTACCCACTGCGCCCCCAGGGAAGTCACCTTGTGGTGGTTCTTGAAGCATGTTTCTGTGGACCAAAAAAGGATGGAGGACGCCCTTACCCTCCCCCATCTCCACCCTTGCCCTTTCCCCACAAGTCTCTTCGCAGGGTTGCTTGCCTTCCCTCTGATTTGTCCCAGTTCTTTGTGTTTCTTTGTTTTGGCCCCCATACAACTGATCCCTGGTGTGGATGGGACTGAATAAAGGGTAAAGTATGTCACCTGAAGCCACACTGGCCATGGTAATAGCTAGGGTTTGTTTGTTTAGGGCTTACTTTGTGTCAGCCACTGTGCTGCCCCACGCAGTGACCCTGTGAAGTTGCACTGTCGTCATCACCATCATCCCCATTCTACAGAGGAAGAAATCGAGGCACAGAGACATGGAGCAATAACGCCCAGAGTGGGTAGAGCCAGCAAGTGGGAGAGCTGGGTCTCTGACCACTAGGCTGTAGGAAGAGCAGCGCTGTATTCTCTCCCACCAACCCCTACTCCAGTGTTGTTCCCACCCTTTCTCTCCATAGCTGGGAACTCTGGCAGCCCACTGGACTTACAGCCATGCATTTGAATGGGCTTTCAGTTAGAGGGCAGCCTCAGTTATTCTCTATATGTAGTTCGAGACCCAACCTTGAACTCTCCCCCAGCACCCAACAGGATCCCAGCTACACAAATGGTTGGAAGGCTGATGGGGGTGGGGGTGGTCCGCCTCTCTTCTCCCCCCGGCCCTGCAGGGTGGCAGGTTCTGGATTCCCCTGCTCTGTACCTCCAGTACCTCCCATCTGAGTCGCCCACGGACCACCCCCCAGTTCGGGGCAGTGCAGAATTGGGGTGATTTGGATGGTTCTCTGGCTCAGGGGGTTAGGGTCAGGGGGCTTGGATTCTCTGTCGCCAGCAGTACACATGGGGTAGGTCTCTCCCTGTCCCTCTGTGATCCCCACCTATGCCTCCATTTTTAGACTCCACACACTTGACAGTAATCGTTTGTTTCCAGGTCTTTCTCCTCCGACTAAGTGTGTGTCTGAGATCAGGGAGCTGTTCCTATATCTAACGGTCCCTTACATCCCTCACACCTGGCCTACTGTGGTCCAAAGGGGTTCAGTGAGGGACTTTTCCCTGGCAGTCCAGTGGTTAGGACTCAGCGCTTCCACTGCAGGGGGCACGGGTTTGATCCCTGGTCGGGGAACTAAGATCCCCGCGAGCCCCATGGCGCGGCCCAAAAACAAACAAACAAAGGGGTTCAGTGAGTGAATACACGACCGACCCAGCACACCTATTCTCAGGGCATGGGATTGAGCAAAGACCGGCAATTTTGTGGGTGAGTGTTAACACTTCTCCTGATCCTTGAATACAGTTCTGGAGTTAAAGTCTAGCGTGGATGGGGCTGGTACACATGGCCTGGAGGTGCTGGCGGTGAGCTTACCACTCCTTCCCCAGCCCAGCAGAGAGCCCCCTGGGCTTTCATGGGGTGGGGAGGCTATCTTGTTCCAGCCACGGCAGTTTTAACTTGACTTACTAGGAAAGGAGATTCTGACCTCATATCCTGATTTATTTGTTTGCTTAATATCCCTATATCCTTATTACAGTTTTGTATTAAAAAAAAAAGTTCAGTGTAAAAGATGTTTTCTTTGCCTTAATCCTTATCTCACCCCCAGAGATAACCAAACACAAAATACAGTTCTGTGACTTTTTCATGAAATACTGTGGACAGTGTACACTTTTCTTATTCCAATAGTACCTGCACAGCATTGCATTGTAGGTCTGACCCATAACTTATTTAACCTGCCCCTTAGTTTAAAAAAAAAAATCAAAGTTGTATATATATAAAGTTATAGGACTTCCCTGGTGGCGCAGTGGTTAAGAATCCGCCTGCCAATGCAGGGGGCACAGGTTCGAGCCCTGGTCCTGGAAGATCCCACATGCTGCAGAGCAACTAAGCCTGTGCGCCAGAACTGTTGAGCCCGCGTGCCACAACTACTGAAGCCCGCGTGCTCAGAGCCCATGTTCTGTAACAAGAAGCCACCACAATGAGAAACCTGCACACTGTAAGGAAGACTAGCCCCCGCTCGCCGCAACTAGAGAAAGCCTGTGTGCAGCAACGAAGACTCAACATAGCCAAAAATAAGTAGATAAACAAATAAATAAATAAATTTATTTTGAAAAAAGTAGACAGGGACTTCCCTGGTGGCACAGTGGTTAAGAATCACCTGCCAAGGCATGGGACATGGGTTCGAGCCCTGGTCCGGGAAAATCCCACATGCCGCGGAGCAACTAAGCCCATAAGCTACAACTACTGAGCCTGTGCTATAGAGCCCACAAGCCACAACTACTGAGCCTGCATGCCACAACTACTGAAGCCGGCGCACCTAAAGTCTGTGCTCTGCAACAAAAGAAGCCACCACAGTGAGAAGCCCGCACACCTCAATGAAGAGTAACCGCCACTCACCGCAACTAGAGAAAGCCCGCACACAGCAATGAAGACCCAATGCAGCCAAAAAACAAATAAATAAAAATTAAAAAAATAAAAACAGTAAACTGATTTTAAAAAAAAAGAAAAAAGACTCATCTCTCAATTCAGGAAAAGTCTCTTTTCTTTTTTTCTATTTAAGTAAATTCTTTTGATCAAATTTTCTTTTCTCTCTTTCTTCACTTCCTATTATCCAGGATTTGGGTACTGTCTCTAATTGGTTATCTTTATGTCTTCTGCTCCTTTTATTATCTGTTTTCTCCTGTTGGTTTTGATTTGTTTTGTTTTGTTTTTGGCTGTGATGGGTCTTTGTTGCTGCGTGCAGGCTTTCTCTAGTTGCGGTGAGCAGGGGCTACTCTTTGTTGAGGTGCACAGGCTTCTCATTGCAGTGGCTTCTCTTGTAGCGGAGCATGGGCCCTACAGCACACGGGCTTCAGTAGTGGTGGCGTGTGGGCTCCATAGTTGTGGCTCGCAGGCTCTAGAGCACAGGCTCGGTAGTTGTAGCTCGTGGGCTCTAGAGCACAGGCTCAGAAGTTGTAGCTCGTGGGCTCTAGAGTGCAGGTGCAGTAGTTGTAGCTCGTGGGCTCTAGAGCGCAGGCTCAGTAGTTGTAGCTCATGGGCTCCAGAGTGCAGGCTTAGTAGTTGTGGCATGTGGGCTTAGTTGCTCCGCGGCATGTGCAATCTTCCCAGACCAGGGCTCGAACCCGTGTCCCCTGCATTGGCAGACAGATTCTTTTTTTTTTTTTTTTTAAATTTATCTATTTATTTATTTATTTTGGCTGCGTTGGGTCTTTGTTGCTGCGCGGGCTTTCTCTAGTTGTGTCGAGCAGGGGCTACTCTTAGTTGCAGTGCGCAGGCTTCTTGTTGCAGTGGGTTCTCTTGTTGCGGAGCATGGGCTCTAGGCATACAGGCTTCAGTAGTTGTAGCACGTGGGCTCAATAGTTGTGGCTCATGGGCTCTACAGCACGGGCTCAGTAGTTGTGGCACACGGGCTTAGTTGCTCCTCGGCATGTGGGATCTTCCCAGACCAGGGCTTGAACCCATGTCCCCTGCATTGGCAGGCGGATTCTTAACCACTGCACCACCAGGGAAGTCCCTGTTGGTTTATCTGAATCTCATTAAATGTTGTGAGCTTTTTTCAGAAATGCATGGAGACATTTGACTGTTTATATTTAAGAGTGAGGTGCCTAAGAGCTGACCGGAAGCCCCTTGTGAGTTGTGGAGACTGGTGGACTCAATCTACTGGCTAGTTGGTTTTTTGCATTTGGGATACCCCCCTCCCAAAATCCGTTTCTACAGATCTTTATCTTTACTCTTGATTCTGAGGCAGGGCAGGGCTGGGGGTTTGAGGCCACCGTTCAGGAGGTCAGCTTTACTTATTTTCCCTGTCTCCCCTCCTCCTGGGTGAGGAATGTGTGGCACCTCTCCCTGTTCTCAGCCCCCATCCCCATTTTCCTTGATGCCTCTAATTCCTGAACCTTCCTGGGTTCGGACCCCGCTTGCTTCCTGTTGTAACCTCCACTGCCACCTTCCTGCATTAAGTTGTCACCCTTTCCCTCTCTCTGTTAGAACCACAACTCCATTCACTTTCTGTCTTCATATATCGTGATTTGGAGAACAGTTGGAGCCCCTTTTGCACCCAGGTGGGAGCATGTGCTTCTACTTGTTCTTGGTGTTTCGCACGACTTGTGAGAGAAGCAGCAGGGAACACTGTCTTGGCTCTACCAGCTGGAAGCTGCCTAGATCCTCAAAAGCTTTTGTTTATAGAAACCTAGTGGAGGTGAGTCATTTTCCCTTACATGGCGAGGAAGTAGGCCCTCAGCTGAAGAGTGTTACGTGGGCACCGGCTGGTGTGACACCCACACGCGCCAGAGGATCACACTTGACCAGCACCTCGCTCAGCCTCGCAGGGACCGTGGCATCCCCTGCTGCTTCCCACTTCCTGTCCCCGTAATGCAGGCCACGTCCCCAGTTCCAGGAGACAGCAGCAGCCTTGTCACCTAAGGTTTCCTATTTTTGACAGTATGGGACTGTGTGTGTTTTGTAAAGTTTGTGTCCTCTGTGGGAGGCTTAGGGAATTTCCAGAAGATCACTGTTCACTGAAGCTGTGTGATGGTGGATCCCATGAAGGGTTGGAAGAAGAAAGGGTTAAAAAGCCAAAGCAGCTTCATCTCCAGCTCCTATCCTTCACCAGCCCCAAATTAGTCAGTGGTGGCTTTGTGGTCTCCTCCCCTCCCAGGCTCCATGCCTTGTCAGCTGACTCTCTGAACGCCCTGTTTACCATCCTACAGCCTCCATCCCTGGCTGAATTATTCTGATGGTGGCTGTCTTGGGTGCCACCTCTGCTGACATTTAGATTATGGATTTTATTAACTGAAATGAGGATTTTTATTTTTAAATAAGTGCACTAGCCATAGGATAAAGGGCACATTGTTTATTTCTTTTTCTCTTTTAAGCGTAATTACTGACTTTTCAAATGCTGGGGGCTACTTCTGAGTATGTACCCTGAAGAATTGAAAGGAGGGCCTCAAGATATTTGCACACCCATGTACCTAGTAGCATTATTCACAATAACCAAAAGGTAGATGCAACCCGAATGTCTGTGGATAAACAAAACTGGTATAGCCATACAATTGAATGTTATTCAGCCTTAAATGGAAGGAAATTCCCACATGGGGTCCAACCATGTAGATGAGCCTTGAGGACATTATGCTAAGTGAAACGAGCCAGTTGCAAAAAGACAAATACTGTATGATTCCACTTATATGAGGCACCTAGAGCAGTCCAGCTCAGAGAGACAGAAAGTGGAGTGGTGGTTGCCAGGGGCTGGGAGAGGGGGAGTTGTTTCCTGGATAGAGTTTCAGTTTGGCAGGATGAAAACAGTCCTGGAGATGGGTTGTACAACCACGCGGATGTACTTATACTACTCAACTGTACATTTTAAAATTAGTTCAGATGGTAAGTTTTATGTTATTTCTATTTTACTACACTTGTTTAAAAAATTGCTGAGGGCTAGTGACCTTTAAAGAACCTCCCCAGAAGCTGCTGACCTCCAAGTTCTTTTTTTTTTAAATTTATTTATTTTATCTATTTAATTTTGGCCGCGTTGGGTCTTGGTTGCTGTGCACGGGCTTTCTCTAGTTGCGGCGAGTGGGGGCTACTCTTCGTTGTGATGCGCAGGCTTCTCATTGTGGTCGCTTCTCTTGTTGCAGAGCATGGGCCCTAGGCCCGCGGGGTTCAGTAGTTGTGGCACGCTGGCTCAGTAGTTGTGGCTCGCGGGCTCTAGAGCGCAGGCTCAGTAGTTGTGGCGTACTGGCTTAGTTGTTCCATGGCATGTGGGATCTTCCCGGACCAGGGCTCAAACCCATGTCCCCTGCATTGGCAGGCAGATGCTTAACCACTGTGCCACCAGGGAAGCCCTCCAAGTTCTTTTTTGAGACGATTGGATCTCCAGCTCTTAGGTTCAACTCCAATGGGGTCAGTTCCCTACTCTGTGGTGAACAAACCAACAAAAAAAGCCAAGGTGGTATTAAGGAGTTTGGGGTTAGCAGATATAAACTCTCATATATAAAATAGATTAAAAAGGTCCTACTGTATAGCACAAGGAACTATATTCAATATCCTGTGATAAACCATAATGGAAAAGAATATGAAAAGAATATATATATATGTATGTATGTATATGTGTGTGTGTATATATATATGTGACTGAATCACTTTGCTGTACACCGGAAACTAACACACTATTGTAAATCAACTATACTTCAATAAAAATAAAGAAAAAAATGATGGACTTCCCTGGTGGTCCAGTGGTTAAGATTCCACCCTTCCACTGCAGGGGGCGCGGGTTCGATCCCTGGTCAGGGAAGTTCCACATGCCGTGCAGTAAAGTGCCAGGCCGTGAGAACTAAGAAACAGAAAAATGGTCCCATCTCTGAAGCCAGGACGTCCTCCCTCAAGGAGAGGGCTCCGTTGTTCTCCATTTGTAGCCCACCGGGCTCATAGGCACACAGCCCTTCATGGTACAGGTGAGGCCCGAACGGCGGGGGTCCGGGGGCAGGCACAGAGGGTGAGGTGCACAGGGCCACCCGGCTGGTTGATAGCCGAGCCTAACAGTACAGCGCCGTTCTGTGTGCTTTGCTGTCCACGCCTCCCCCTGGGAAACGTGAGCTCTGAGCTTTTGTCCTGCTGGTGATGAGGGGCAGGGCTGTCAGCCCCAGCAATACTGCCTCTCAGAAGAGGAAAGCAAGACTGGGCGGCCGCCTAGACAGGCCCGAGTCTGACTGGGACAACTCAGCAAGGAGGCAGAGTTCACCTTGGGTATCTCTCACCATCCTCTGCTCTCCAGCAGCCCGGGTCATCCTCAGCACTGGAGCCCAGTCTTATTAACTCACATCAGAGCTCAGATGCAAACCGGTCCCTCTTCTGGCTCCAAGGGTTAACAGAGAGGCAGTGCTCAACATTGAGAAATGAATCTCAGCTGTTGGAATGTCACTCAGCAGAGCCATTAAGTGAGGGACGTATTTCAGGGCTATTGATAAGGAAGGGCATTCCTGAAGTCCTTGCATCCTGGTTTCTAAACTGGGGCCATTCACCGTCCATCTGCAGTCTTTATTTTTTTTTTCATTGGATTATAGTTGATTTACAGTGTTTCAAGTGTACAGCCCAGTGATTCAGTTATGCAATACATATATATATAAATCTATTCTTTTTCAGATTCTCTTCCATTACAGGTTATTACAAGATATTGAATATAGTTCCCTGTGCTGTACAGTAGGCCCTTGTTGGTTATCCATTTTATATATCGTAGTATGTATATGTTAATTCCTAACTTAGACCTCTCCCTCATCTGCAGTCTTTTTATTGATTTATTTATTTATTTATTTTGGCAGTGTTGGGTCTTCGTTGCTGCATGCGGGCTTTTCTCTAGTTGTAGGGAGCGGGGGCTACTCTCCATTGCAGTGCGCGGGCTTCTAGTTGCAGTGGCTGCTCTTGTTGTGGAGCACGGGCTCTTGGTGCGTGTGCTTCAGTAGTTGTGGCACATCGACCCAGTAGTTGTGGCTCACGGGCTCTAGAGCGCAGGCTCAGTAGTTGTGGCTCACAGGCTTAGCTGCTCCGCGGCATGTGGGATCTTCCCGGACCAGGGCTCGAACCCTTAAGTGGTTAAGCGGATTCTTAAGCACTCCACCACCAGGGAAGTCCCTCCTCTGCAGTCTTTATCATACTTTGCATTGTACTTGTACATATATTTAATATTTCTCTTTATATCACCTTCTCCTTTAAATTTAGTTTTTATTATTACATATATCATGTAATATATAACATGTACTATTACCATATTCAATTATATCCTATTGTATTTATTAAAAGGAAGCTTGATATCACAACTGTATATGGAAAAACCAGACTCACTTGCTGTAAATAGAAGGTAGCTATAAAAAGAAACATAATGACAAGAAGACAGTTTTAAATTCTGGCTAGATTCCTCTGCCTGGTGATGGCTAGGAGCCTGGGGCCTGCTCCTGTTGAGAAGGGAGCCATCAGCAAATGTTCAGGAGGTGTTATGTTACTAGGACCACGCTGGTGCTTCTGAGATAATCAGGATTAAACTAGGGCCCAACGGGGGTAACCTTCTCAGTCTTCACTCTTGTTTGAGGAATCAGCTGGCCTCCCACCAGGCTCCTGGGTCCTCTGCTTGAGAAAACACTCCCTTTTTAAGGAGTCTCCCAGGCAGCTGCCCTCATAGGAGGGGTCCTGGGTGCTTTAAGGATAGTGAGTCATAAGACACGGTTCCTCACCCTAGGGTGACTCTTGAGAAAGGAGAGTCACCCTCTCTCCTGTGTAGAAGCCCTGAAGTGCGGGGACGCACCGGAGCGGATAGGTAAAGGATGCTGGGGGCGGGGGTGTCTCAGGGGAGATGGGCTGAGTGAAGAGCGGCGTGGGGCGGGAGGGCTTGAGTCCAGACAGGAAGCGTTCTCATTTTTTACTGGTTGGGGGGATCACTTGATTTTTCTCTTTGCCCCTCTGTTAATGGAGTTAAAGATTCTGGATATCCCACGAGGGTGCTGTAAGGACAGAATTGAAAAATGCATAAAAAACGCACTTTCTCCGCTGTCGGATGTGATTGTCGTGAGTGGCGACACCGAGCACAGGGTCTGGGAGTGAGTTGGTGGGCTGTGAGCAGCAAGCACAGGGGAGGATGGATGCGGTCAGGGGGCCACAGGATCGCCCGCGGGACGGGGAGCCAAGGCAGTTTGGTAGCAGCAGGGTCCTGGGCTGCAGCCAGGCATGAGTAAGCCTCACTCCTCCGTCCGGGCTTTTGCAGGAAAACCCCCCACCTGCGCTGCAGCCACACCTCAAAGACATGGGGGAAAACAGCAGGCTGGGGGGGGGAGCGGGTGGTCCGCCATGGCGTTATCAATGTCCCCGCCCCCTGCCAGGTACCAGGATCATCTACGACCGGAAGTTCCTAATGGAGTGCCGGAACTCACCTGTGACCAAAACGCCCCCACGGGACCTGCCCACCATTCCTGGGGTCACTAGCCCTGTGGGTCATGAGCCCCCTACAGAAGCCAGCCAGGACCACCTGAGCAGCAGCCCAGAGGACAAGCCGGCGGGCGGTGAGTGGCCGGGCTCGGCCAGGCTCTCCCTGGGGAAGGGAATGCGTGTGGTCCCAGCCGCTCAGGGGGAGTTCCAGGGAGGGGAATGATGCTCCTGCTTGCAACTACCCAGAGTCCAGAGGGTGCGGGTAGGGACTGGAGTGTAGAACTTTCATCGGAACCAGCTTTCCCAGGGAAAGGGGCCCAGGAACCGGAGGAAAGGCGATTTGGCCTCATATAATCTCATTAGTGGGGAGCTTGCCAGGGGATCACGCAGCCACTTTGATAAGCACTTTAATAACCTTTGTGTAATTGTCCCTGAAGTGTTTCCGTGTGTCTGTGATACTCGGAACCCACCCACGATATTTGTGGGCAGGAGGTGACATCAAAGTCACTGCGTCCTCACCCTCTAGGAAATTACATGTCTGTGGGATCAGAAAGGCATCCGGGATGCCTTCTGTTAGGGTGTCCATAGCGGATTCTGGAGACGGTAGAAACAGTGCAACCAGTTGTTTCTGCAGGTACCACATGGGGTAGCTGGGTCCTTCCTGATGTCCGTTCCCCACACCCCCTGCCAAGCGATCAGAGCAGCCACCCCGGCAGAGGTGTGTGAATGCCCTCTTTGTGGCATCGGGACTGGCTGGCCAGAGCATCTGTGCGCTTCCGCTACGTGGAGGACGCAGCATAAGCACTCGCAGACAACCTGAGTCAGCCTGGAGGCTGCTGACCCTTCACCCAAAGGCGGTACACCAAGCCCAGACAGGAAGAAGCTGGGACCTCAGGCCGGGCTGGCTCTGCTGACAGCAGCAGAGAACCCATCTCCCCAGAACTCATCGCCTGCAGGATGTGGTTCATTATTAACTCGGGAACCCCACCCCCCAAGACAGGCCCCAGTTGCCTTGCCTTCAGACTTGGAGAGCCTTGGAGGGAAGGGAGGTGGACGGGCACAGAGAGCGCAGTAGGAAGGACGGCCCCAGGCAGCGCAGTTCCCTGCCCTTTGTTACAGGATGGAGAGAAGGAGGGATAGAGTCACGTGGTCGGTCCCCCTGCTTAAACCAAAGACTGGTAGTTGAGGATGGAGGTTGTCAACACCTGAAATGGTTGTGTCACCACTACCTGAAGGCTGTCCATCGCCCGCACTTGCACACCCTCTTCCCTCCCAGTTTCTGGAACTGCTCTGGCCCATAACAAATGCAGGTTAGCCCAGCAGTGCCCCAGGCCAACAGCTCTGACCCCACAATGACAGCCTGGTGGTCTGCATGGTTGTTGGGGTGGGGTGTAGTGGAGGAGGGGGACACGATTGTCCATTTTGCTTAACTGGCTGTGAGAAGCCAAGGCTCCTGCCCTTGGACCCACATATCTGTGGGTAGACGAGGGTAGTTTTTCCCCTCTGGGCGTCACAGCAGGCATCCTGCCCTGTGGAACCTTGGAGCAGCCTTGGCCAGGAGACCGTGAAGGAGGCAGTTCCATTAAAAAGGAAAACAAGGGCTTCCCTGGTGGCGCAGCGGTTGAGGGTCCGCCTGCCGATGCAGGGGACGCGGGTTCGTGCCCCGGTCCGGGAGGATCCCACATGCCGCGGAGCGGCTGGGCCCGTGAGCCATGGCCGCTGGGCCTGTGCGTCTGGAGCCTGTGCTCCGCAACGGGAGAGGCCACAACAGTGAGAGGCCCGCATACCAAAAAAAAAAGGAAAACAAGGGAATTCCATGGCGCTCCAGTGGTTAAGACTCCACGCTCCCAATGCAGGGGGCCTGGGTTCAATCCCTGGTCAGGGAACTAGATCCCGCAAGCCACAGCTAAAAGATCCCTCGCACGGCAACGAAGAACCCGAGGGCCGCAGCCAAGACCACGCACAGCCAAATAAATAAATTAATTTAAAAAAAAAAAGAAAAAAACAAGCTGCCGCAGCATGAATTACTTGAAAATTTTAATGGTAAGAGTTGGACAAGGGCAGTGAGTGGCTGAATTACCCAAATAACTTCTGTATCGCAGGGTCAGGCTGTTCTGTGGGAAATCGGATGTATGCCTAGTAGGTCAGGGTACCACCTTCTAAACCAGAAGTTGGGACATGTGCTCAGAAAGGGCTTACGTTTAAGAAATATTTGGAAAGTTGTATTTATTTCAAATCACAAGGAGCCATTCACTCTTATTACAGAATTCAGGGCTGTCACCTCTCCTGTGGGGAGACGTGGTCTCTGTGCTTCATTTGGGATTGGGGGAGGGAGCACAGCTGGACGTGTGTTTCCAGGAATTCCTGGTCCTGCCCTCTCTCCATTCTCCTTGAAAGCACAAACCTGGCCCGGCCCTGCTCTCCTTGTGGGAACAGCGGGATGGGAAACCACGCCTCTTCTTGGCCTCTAGAATGTCAGCGCTACCACATGCCCGTGGCTCACCTGGCCCTCTGTCTCTTCTCTCCCCAGGTGAAGAGTCACAGTTTGAGATGGACATTTAAAGGGCCAGCCGTCGGAGTGAGCAACGCCGCCTGGGCCCCGGAGGCCCGTCTCGGGAGAAGAGTCACACCAGCCAGGCCTTATGGAAGTCACCATCCTGGGCAGCCATTGGGTGTGGAGCCTTCCAGCCCCGCCCGCTGCTCCCTCGCTCAGGGCGCCTGCTCCCCTCCCCCTTCGTGGACACCAGCAGATACCTCCGTGTGCCTCCAGCCCTGCAGGAGCTGTCACCCCGAGGGCAGTGACCTCAAGCACACCCTGCAGCCCAGGGCCAGCTAGTGGACACGCTCCGGCTCTCCCAGCCCCCTCCTCCGGGGGGCGCACCCACCCCTTCCTCAGGTTGGTGTGTGGGAAAGCTCCCCTCCCCCTCCCTTCCCAAGAAAGGAAATAAAAGCCACCTTCGCCCTAGGGCCAAGAGTTGGCCCCTGTCTGAGCTCTTTTCACCTCCATGTGGATGGCTAATGCCAACTACTCTGTGCCATGCTTGTCAGGCGCTTTCTATGCCGCATCTCGCTTGACCGTCACACGGATCCCGTGGGGTGAGTAGAGCACGGGTTGGCCTCGCTGTCCAGCTCGGAAGGTAACAGCGCACGCGGGTCCAGGACAGATGTCATCGGGGCAGGGTTGGAGCTGCACTACTCTCCATCTCCTGTTTTGCGGTGCTAGGTGCTACCTCTTTTCTGGGCTGTGTCCCCCCCAAACGTGTCCAGTGGCTCAGTCACCTTAGCTCTGCGGGCCCTTCCCTGCAAGCATCAAAGGGAAGGAGAGCCTGACCCCCCCAACCCCCGACATCGACTTACTGATCCACGTGCCCCTGGTGTCTGTCAAGTGTCCCTTTGTATGAGCTGCCAGGGGAACACGGACGTGAGAAGCTCTCTGCCTTGGGGATTTCACTGAAATGTAAGATTTGCCCATGAGAAAAGGTAGCGTAAAAGAGGTTGTATAGGGTTGGTAACCAGCGAGTGGTCCACGCAAGGGGAGGCTTCATGGAGGTGATGCTACTGCTGGGTCCTGAGAACGACTGGCTGGGGGGAGGCAGGGGCCCATGTTGCCAAGGGCAGGTGGTCTTGGGGAACCAGGCTGTACAAGGACAAGACATCAAGTTTCCCGCTTTGGCCAGAGTGGGCAATTTGTGAGGGTAGGGGTGGCTTATAAATGACAAAAAAAGGGGGGCCAGATTTCTAAGGGCCCTGAATGCCACGTAGAGGTCCCTGCTGGGAAGCAGCAGGTGTTTCTCATCACGGGGTATGCTGGGGGGTGGATGGCCTTTGACCACGAGGGCATGGCTGACCTGGACCTCACCAGCTCTGGACTCAGCACTTGTCAACCTGCCGTTTGGGGAGCAGAAGGCCTTAGTGGCCAGGTCCCTTGCCTGGTTTTCTTCTATAGCTGAGTTGGAGTCTCCTCTCCTGGCAAAGACTGTGACGGCAGCTGGAATCCCTGTGCCTGGTGACAGTGTGCAGAAGGACCCGGCCGTGGGGACATGTTGACTCCAGGCATGCAGCACATCCTTTTCCCCTGGCTAGGGAGTAAGACGGTGGAGGGGCCACCATCTGCGCTAAGGCAACAACTAAAGCCCCAACTAGGATCAAAGTAGAGATTGGCCCAGTCTTCCCAATCCCTCAGCTTTCCCCTAGAAGCGTCTCCCTCTCCCCTTCTGACATGCAACCAGAGGCCTTGCTCACAAGTCTACATGATCACAAGTGCACTCCCCTTCTTGGTCCTGCCTCTCAGGATCCAAGGGACAGAGTATAAAATTTGGCCTCTCGGGGGCTTCCCTGGTGGCGCAGTGGTTGAGAGTCCGCCTGCCGATGCAGGGGACACGGGTTCGTGCCCCGGTCCGGGAGGAGCCCACATGCCGCGGAGCCTGCGCGTCCGGAGCCTGTGCTCCGCAATGGGAGAGGCCACAACAGTGAGAGGCCCGCGTACCGCAAAAAAAAAAAAGTTGGCCTCTCTGACAATAAGAACATTCTTCACAAGTTGTGAGCCTTTCCCACAGAACAAAAGTATCTCCTCCAGAAAACCCAGGTATTCCTTGAGCATCATCCTGGCTGGGTGCTGTGGAGTGGTCTTCGTTGCTGAGTGTGGGCTTTCTGCAGTTGCGGCGAGCAGGGGCTACTCTTCATTGCCGTGCGCGGGCTTCTCATTGTGGTGGCTTCTCTTGTTGTGGAGCACGGGCTCTAGGTGCACAGGCTTCAGAAGTTGTGGCGCGTGGGCTCAGTGGCTGTGGCGCACGGCCTTAGCTGCTCCACGGCATGTGGGATCTTCCTGGACCAGGGCTCGAACCCGTGTCCCCTGCATTGGCAGGCGGATTCTTAACCATTGAGCCACCAGGGAAGCCCGACAGGTAGGGTTTTAATGTAGGGGGGGCCTTCCTGGATCATGGATGGCCTGAGGTACAGGGGCCAGGAGAGCACGTTAGCTGGAGGAATGTCAAAGCTGTTGGGTTTTCCGAACGTGAATGAAGAGGCTACCCCAGGGTAGTGCAGATGGGAAGAGGTATAGCCTCTGACCACTTGGTGTGGTGGAGGAAATCATGGTCTGAGTGACCCAGAGAGGAATGCCAGTTTAGGGGTGGCACAGAGTAAGCAGTGAGAAGGCCAAAACAGAACCTTGGGGAATGTTTCTAGCAAGCACAAGCAGAGCGTAGGGGCCTGATCAAATGATTTTTCTAATCTCCACTGCTGTTGGCACAGCTGTGGGCATACCTCCAACTCCCAGGTAGCCAGACTGAGGTTCCATCGTAGGCCATCTTTCTACTGGTACCCTCTAGTGTGATGGTCACCGCTAAAGGACTCAAAAAAAGGCCCAAGGACACAGGGCCAAGCACGAGGTCCCATGGTCTGAAACCAGTACTTCAGGAAGGGTGGGCTTCATCGACAGACCCAGCATGGGGTCTTTCCCAGCTAAGTCCACCCTTGTTCTGATTTAATGAGCCTTTGCTAAACCTCATGCACACGCAGCATGATGCCAGGCCTTGAGGCAATGCAAGAGAATTTCAAGACAAACACCTGAGAAAGTATGAAATAATCCCAGGAGGTGCGATTAAGTGCCAGTGACTGAGAGTGACAGGCCAGTGGGACAGAAGCACGTGGAGAGTGCAGATGACATGGAGGCCGTAGAGGGGACCCAGTGAGCGTGGGTGCGTCTGGGATGGACATGGTGTGTGTCAGGGTGTCCTGTGAGGCTGAAGAGTGTTGGATAGCACCAGGTAAACTGAGGTAGCACAGGATTAGATTACTGAGGGGAAAACTGCTTGAAGGCCTTCTCTATGTCTGGAGATTGACTACAATCTTATTTATGGTCCCAATAACATAAGGTGAGTGTTTTTATTTCCATTTCACACATGTCCATGGCTAGTGTGTGTCAGAATTAGGATTCCAACTCTGTCCAGCTCCAAAACCCATGCTTTTTTAAAAATAAATTTATTTATTTACGTTTTGGCTGCAATGGGTCTTCCTTGCTGTGCATGGGCTTTCTCTAGTTGTGGTGAGCGGGGGCTACTCTTCGTTGCAGTGCATGGGCTTCTCATTGCGGTGGCTTCTCTTGTTGCAGAGCATGGGCTCTAGGTGCGCGGGCTTCAGTAGTTGTGGCATGTGGGCTCAGTAGTTGTGGCTCGCTGGCTCTAGAGCGCAGGCTCAGTAGTTGTGGTGCACAGGCTTAGTTGCTCCGTGGCATGTGGGATCTTCCCAGACCAGGGCTCGAACCCGTGTCCCGTGCATTGGCAGGCGGATTCTTAACCACTGCGCCACCAGGGAAGCCCAAAACCCATGCCCTTTGT